>NC_045441.1:75360019-75493293 GCF_002776525.5 Piliocolobus tephrosceles | reverse complement strand
ATTCTTCTCAGCACCACATCACACTTATTCCAAAATTGACCACATAATTGGAAGTAAAGCACTCCTCAGCAAATGTAAAAGAACAGACATTATAACAAACTGTCTCTCTGACCACAGTGCAATCAAACTAGAACTCAGGACTAAGAAATTCAATCAAAACCGCTCAACTACATGGAAACTGAACAACCTGCTCCTGAATGACTACTGGGTACATAACGAAATGAAAGCAGAAATAAAGATGTTCTTTGAATCCAATGAGAACAAAGATACAACATACCAGAATCTCTGGGACACATTTAAAGCAGTGTGTAGAGGGAAATTTATAGCACTAAGTGCCCACAAGAGAAAGCAGGAAAGATCTAAAATTGACACTCTAACATCACAATTAAAAGAACTAGAGAGGCAAGAGCAAACACATTCAAAAGCTAGCAGAAAGCAAGAAATAACTAAGATCAGAGCAGAACTGAAGGAGATAGAGACACAAAAAACCCTCCAAAAAATCAATGAATCCAGGAGTTGGTTTTTTGAAAAGATCAACAAAATTGACAGACCGCTAGCAAGATTAATAAAGAAGAAAAGAGAGAGGAATCAAATAGACGCAATAAAAAATGATAAAGGGGATATCACCACTGACCCCACAGAAATACAAACTACCATCAGAGAATACTATAAACACCTCTACGCAAATCAACTAGAAAATCTAGAAGAAATGGATAATTTCCTGGACACGTACACTCTTCCAAGACTAAACCAGGAAGAAGTTGAATCCCTGAATAGACCAATAGCAGCCTCTGAAATTGAGGCAACAATTAATAGCCTGCCCACCAAAAAAAGCCCAGGACCAGATGGATTCACAGCTGAATTCTACCAGAGGTACAAGGAGGAGCTGGTACCATTCCTTCTGAAACTATTCCAATCAATAGAAAAAGAGGGAATCCTCCCTAACTCATTTTATGAGGCCAGCATCATCCTGATACCAAAGCCTGGCAGAGACACAACAAAAAAAGAGAATTTTAGACCAATCTCCCTGATGAACATCGATGCAAAAATCCTCAATAAAATACTGGCAAACCGGATTCAGCAGCACATCAAAAAGCTTATCCACCATGATCAAGTGGGCTTCATCCCTGGGATGCAAGGCTGGTTCAACATTCGCAAATCAATCAACGTAATCCAGCATATCAACAGAACCAAAGACAAGAACCACATGATTATCTCAATAGATGCAGAAAAGGCTTTTGACAAAATTCAACAGCCCTTCATGCTAAAAACGCTCAACAAATTCGGTATTGATGGAACGTACCTCAAAATAATAAGAGCTATTTATGACAAACCCACAGCTAATATCATACTGAATGGGCAAAAACTGGAAAAGTTCCCTTTGAAAACTGGCACAAGACAGGGATGCCCTCTCTCACCACTCCTATTCAACATAGTGTTGGAAGTTCTGGCTAGGGCAATCAGGCAAGAGAAAGAAATCAAGGGTATTCAGTTAGGAAAAGAGGAAGTCAAATTGTCCCTGTTTGCAGATGACATGATTGTGTATTTAGAAAACCCCATCGTCTCAGCCCAAAATCTTCTGAAGCTGATAAGCAACTTCAGCAAAGTCTCAGGATACAAAATTAATGTGCAAAAATCACAAGCATTCTTATACACCAGTAACAGACAAGCAGAGAGCCAAATCAGGAATGAACTTCCATTCACAATTGCTTCAAAGAGAATAAAATACCTAGGAATCCAACTTACAAGGGATGTAAAGGACCTCTTCAAGGAGAACTACAAACCACTGCTCAGTGAAATCAAAGAGGACACAAACAAATGGAAGAACATACCATGCTCATGGATAGGCAGAATCAATATTGTGAAAATGGCCATACTGCCCAAGGTAATTTATAGATTCAATGCCATCCCCATCAAGCTACCAATGAGTTTCTTCACCGAATTGGAAAAAACTGCTTTAAAGTTCATATGGAACCAAAAAAGAGCCCGTATTGCCAAGACAATCCTAAGTCAAAAGGACAAAGCCGGAGGCGTCACGCTACCTGACTTCAAACTATACTACAAGGCTACAGTAACCAAAACAGCATGGTACTGGTACCAAAACAGAGATATAGACCAATGGAACAGAACGGAGCCTTCAGAAATAATGCCACACATCTACCACCATCTGATATTTGACAAACCTGAGAAAAACAAGAAATGGGGAAAGGATTCCCTATTTCATAAATGGTGCTGGGAAAATTGGCTAGCCATAAGTAGAAAGCTGAAACTGGATCCTTTCCTTACTCCTTATACGAAGATTAATTCAAGATGGATTAGAGACTTAAATGTTAGACCTAATACCATAAAAACCCTAGAAGAAAATCTAGGTAGTACCATTCAGGACATAGGCATGGGCAAGGACTTCATGTCTAAAACACCAAAAGCAACGGCAGCAAAAGCCAAAATTGACAAATGGGATCTCATTAAACTAAAGAGCTTCTGCACAGCAAAAGAAACTACCATCAGAGTGAACAGGCAACCTACAGAATGGGAGAAAATTTTTGCAATCTACTCATCTGAGAAAGGGCTAATATCCAGAATCTACAAAGAACTCAAACAAATATACACGAAAAAAACAAACAACCCAATCAAAAAGTGGGGAAAGGATATGAACAGACATTTCTCAAAAGAAGACATTAATACAGCCAACAGACACATGAAAAAATGCTCATCATCACTCGCCATCAGAGAAATGCAAATCAAAACCACAATGAGATACCATCTCACACCAGTTAGAATGGCAGTCATTAAAAAATCAGGAAACAACAGGTGTTGGAGAGGATGTGGAGAAATAGGAATACTTTTACACTGTTGGTGGGATTGTAAACTAGTTCAACCATTATGGAAAACAGTATGGCGATTCCTCAAGGATCTAGAACTAGATGTACCATATGACCCAGCCATCCCACTACTGGGTATATACCCAAAGGATTATAAATCATTCTACTACAAAGACACATGCACACGCATGTTTATTGTGGCACTATTCACAATAGCAAAGCCTTGGAATCAACCCAAATGTCCATCTGTGACAGACTGGATTAAGAAAATGTGGCACATATACACCATGGAATACTATGCAGCCATAAAAAAGGATGAGTTTGCGTCCTTTGTAGGGACATGGATGCAGCTGGAAACCATCATTCTTAGCAAACTATCACAAGAAGAGAAAACCAAACACCACATGTTCTCACTCATAGGTGGGAACTGAACAATGAGATCACTTGGACTCGGGAAGGGGAACATCACACACTGGGGCCTATCATGGGGCAGGGGAGGGATTGCATTGGGGAGTTATACATGATATAAATGATGAATTGATGGGTGCTGACGAGTTGATGGGTGCAGCACACCAACATGGCACAAGTATACATATGTAACAAACCTGCACGTTATGCACATGTACCCTAGAACTTAAAGTATAATAAAAAAAAAAGAAAAAAAAAGTTTCATAATATGCAATTTTACCATCTATATATAATAAGGTTTTGGAAAATCATGAGAAGAAGATTGATTAGAGGCAAAGATTAAGACTTCTGAACAAAACAAGATTATATCAAAACATTTATTTTTTGTGTTACAAAAACACAAATAAATCCAAGCAGATAATGAAATAAACACATTTTTTTAGTGTCCCATCCTGGGTTCTCTGTCCTAGAATTTATTAAGCAGGTCAGGTTTAGGGTACTTCAACACTTCTTCTGGATGCTATGAAGTCTCCATCTTATAACCATGTTTCTCTAGTTCAGCTCTACGATAAAACAGAAAGAACATCACCAGGCATTCTTTAATAACATTCCTTCAGAAATAATACAGTAAATAAACAAATAAACGAGCTACGCCTGAGACATCAGTTTACAATACCACTGAATAGTTTTATTTTTGTTTCTGAAGAAAAAACTACGTAAGAAAATTGGATATGAGTCAATATAATACTTAAAATTTTGCTTTTCCCATTAGTTAACTTATATTTTATCTTCCTTAATTGTCTTATAACTCTATTTGTAGAAGAAATGTGAAGGAGTTACTGCTAGCCTTCAAATACTTTCCAAATGCCATATGAATGTTCTGTTCCTAATATATATTTAAACATAAGTTTTGAGACTAATTAACCTCAGGGAAAGTACACATCACTATCAAACCGGATTTTATAATGATCATTACAGGTATTATTGTATTACTGTTGTATATGCAGAAAGAATAAACAGATTGCTTTCCATATTGACATATATCTATTGCTCTAACCAAAATATATACATATATATTAGTAATCAAATTTAAAAGTGTGTGAAAATTTTCTGCATTAACCATATATGTAAAATAAATACAAAAAATAAGTCATGGAATATTAAACAAGACTTTATTTTCCTGATTTTAAGTATGAATGAAAATCCCAAAAGTTTATACTAGCATGAACATACAAACATAAAGATACTTTTTTTAAAGTTTCAAATAATTTTTCCAATCTAAAGATTAGTCATATATTGAGAATGTCATCTGCAATTGTTGATCTGCCTTAAATAAAATATTTGTACAAAAAAGTTTAGCTATGTCATCAACTTCAAACTATTTAAACTACCATTCCAAATATCACCACAACTCATTTGCCACAATTCAGATAAAAGTTTATGACAAAATTATTAGATGGCTAATCCATGATAAAACACTGAGTAAATTTACAGTATGATTAATATGCTTTACATCATTACATACAATAAGACAGACATTTGTTCTCAAGTAAATTTGGCTTAGACACCACCACACTATTCCAATGCAAACACACGACGGGAATAATGTATAGTATTTAGTATTCATTTCTCAAAACTCCTTTGCTTTCCTAAAATTTTTAGTTATTTAGAATACAAACAGTGAGCTAATTTCCATAAATTATATCAAGGCCATAGACTGTTCAAATGAATCATCCTTGTCTTCTGCTAGGGTATAGTATGGGCTGGTGGTATACACACTGGATTAGGAGTCAAGAGCTCAGTGCAAGTCTCTGACTCTGGCCCTTCCTTTGCTAACAAACTGCTTCCTTTGGGCCCTTCCTCCACCCCTCAGGAAACTGGAGATTAATCTGCCCTTCATTTATAACAACTTATCTCCATTGTTTTGAGAGCTAAACGAGAGAAAGTTATACAAATGTAATGTAGTATACATTAAAATAAGAATCAAGGCTGAAAGATAAGCTAAAAGATTCTATTTCTGATGATCACAGAAAATTCAAATGTTTCATACAAAAACTCTTGTTGCCAGTCTTTGGGGAATGTGGTAACTGTCTTTGAATCTTATCTCATGCTAAAATTTTACACTTTACTCTGTAGCATATTCACTTTAACAGCAGCAAGAAAACAAATGAACAAAAAAACCCCAAAGTTCAACCTACAATTTAAGTAACAAGTATACCAAATCTATCCTTCAGGTTTGTGTCTATTGGCCTTCCTAATGGGAGGTGGCTGGTCATCAAGTGGCTGTATAAATTGTTTACGAACACAAACGAGATGATGAAATGCTTCTCTATCAGCTAAATTCTTAGAGAAGATGAAAGATTCTTTGCTAGAATTTAAAAAACCAAAAGAAAAAAATAGAGGCCACCAAGTACAAAACAAAAACACTAATAATCATGAGGCTGCTGAATGGAAAAATCAACAAAGACAAAAACAGAAAACCCCAGCACAACTGTAATATCATACAACACACACAGTGAACATACACCATCTGAAACAAAAACAGCAGCAGTCTTTGTGCAAGAAAATAAGAAAAAAGACTAATGGCCACTAGTAGGTTTGATAAGTCCTCTTACTATCCAAGAAACTACTCAGCTTTATGACAATGGCTATATCAGATTTGGTAAATCAGGAATTATACTGGCTTTTTTTATCAGATTTGGTAAATCAGGAATTATACTGGCTTTTTTTTTTTTTTTTTTTTTTGAGACAGAGTCTCGCTCTGTCGCCCAGGCTGGAGTGCAGTGGCGCGATCTCAGCTCACTGCAAGCTCCACCTCTGAGGTTCACACCATTCTCCTGCCTCAGCCTCCCGAGTAGCTGGGACTACAGGCGCCCGCCACCATGCCCAGCTAATTTTTTTGTATTTTTAGAGTAGAGATGGCCAGGATGGCCTCAATCTTCTGACCTCGTGATCCACCCGCCTTGGCCTCCCAAAGTGCTGGGATTACAGGCGTGAGCCACCGCGCCTGGCCTATACTGGCTTCTTAAAGAGTTTTTATGTAAGACATGAAATAGGGTTGAGAAAATCATACTACTACCTATTTCTCCTAATATATAAAGAAACAAATGATATCAGAAGCCGCAAAAACAGAATGACTTCGAGTTACCTAGAAGCACAAACTGGCCTTACTCTTTCTACTTCTATCTGTTAAAGGTAATTACACGGAAAGAGAAAGCAGAACGTGGAAAGTGGGTGGCCTGCTACATGGATAGTTTTTATTTAACACACACCATAGTCTGAACACTTTACACATATTAAATCACTTAAATCTTATAATAACTCTAGCAGTAAAGCACTAATTATCATCTGAATTTTATGTGTGAGAAAAATAGGTCACAGAAAGGCTAAGTGACTTGCCCAAGGTTCATATGGCTAAAGAGGAGGCAGATCTTGGGTTGGAACCCTGGCAGTCTGATTCACACTCGAGTCTGAGATGCCTCTCCACTGTTAAATAGGATTAGGACAAAATAACATCAGAAAACAGTAAACCCCATTCGTTACCATGGCTTATTGATACTATGTTAAGGGTTTCCATGTACTTTACAGAAAAGATTAGGAAGAATAACTTTGTGTGAGTTTTTTAATCAAGATAAATTTTTTAAAGCAAGGATTGTCGGAGGCTGTGTTATTCAATGTGGTAGTCATACGTGGCTATTTTAATTAAATAAAACAAAAAATTCAGTCCCTTAGCTGCACTAGCCATATTTCATGTGCTCAATAGCCAAATGTAACTGGATTGCTTGTATACAGCAGCTTCTCGAACATTTCCATCACTACAATAAGTTCTATTTGACACCACTGGCAATGTAGCAACAATCTTAGTGAGGAAGAAACTCATGACTCAAATAGGGAAATAAAAAGAAAAATCTTATTCACTAATGGAGGCATCAAGATTTATATACCTCAGGCAAAAAACCACCACCAAAAACAACAAAAATAGATTGATATACCTACAGAAATCCACAAACCTAAAGGCAGAAACACAACAGAGTACATAACAGCACTGTGGGGGTGTATAATAAAAACAGTAAGCCACAAAAATATAATGTTCTATTTCAAAACCAAGAAAAAGGCAACATGTAATGATGTGAAATCTAATTATCAACACATTTACTACCGAAAGTTTCTTGGTAAAAATTACAGTATTCAATAATGTATCAATTAGTTTTAAGAGGAAAGTACTAATGAAAGACACAAAAGAAACAAAACTTCAAAGGAATTTGACTATTTTGAATGTCAAAGGAAGAAAACTTATTTAGCCTCAATTTAAAAATGTCAAAAACATACCAGGAAAAAAACTCTGACATGTGATTAAGAACACAGAGTAGGGATCAACAGCATTTGGAAGACCTGAAAATAGTCTAATAGCATAACGACGCTAAGGAGGAACAAAAGGGAATGCATATTTTTCAAAAGCTAGTAGGGTGTTCTATAACATGGCTCATTTTTTGAAGGAAATAAAACAAAGACAAATGTAAAAAGAAAGTGCATGAGCTCGTACACATAGAATTAATCTGATCCTCGAAATAAACT
The DNA here is from genome assembly GCF_002776525.5 of Piliocolobus tephrosceles. Classification (NCBI taxonomy): domain Eukaryota; kingdom Metazoa; phylum Chordata; class Mammalia; order Primates; family Cercopithecidae; genus Piliocolobus; species Piliocolobus tephrosceles. Next base: position 75,485,488 of record NC_045441.1, on the reverse strand, counting down.
GAAATCTGTAAAAAGAAGAGAAGGGGCTTTTAAGAGCCATATATTGATCATAAAGAATGAAAAAGAGCAGGTCCAATGCTTGGAACAGATGATGTAACATTAACAGATTTTTTTAAAAAGGCAGGATTATTGTTCAACAGCTATAATTTTTATCTTGTCCATAAAACTATACAAGGAAAAACAACATTATTAACACAAAATTGAAAACTTATTAAGACAGGTAAGATAACTGCATTAAAGCAGTTTAAAATCTCAAGGCTCTGGATAATTACATCTCAGGGTACTGGAAGAACCAAAAGATGTCAAAAATCAGTCAGCAATATTTGAGAAACGGATGAAAAATTGTAGAAGTATCAGTATAACAGTGAAAGGTAAATTGTACTATTTCTAAAAAGGAGAATAGAGTAAATGGGTAAAATTATTATCAGTCTCCAGCAAAATCCTTAATGTCTTTAAAATATAGAGCCAATAAAAACAATGCAGTGTAGGAGCTGGTGCTACTGCATCACTATTAGAAATCAAAGTTTAAAAATGTATTATAAACTATTTCACTTTCTGTTTGTACAAGCTTATTAGACTAGTAAATGAGAAGATTGGAATACATACATCTTCTATATCTTTACTTGAGCAAAGTATATGACAGTCTATTTATTCTTACAGCCAAGACAGATAAATACAGGCTGAATCAAAATAAAATTAGGAGGGAAAAAAGTCTCTTCAACAAATGGTGCTGGAAGAACTAGACATCTATATGCAGAAAAATGAGCTGAAGCCCTATTTCATAACATATAAAAAAATTAACCCAAAGCAAAGACTGACATGTAAGAGCAAAAACTACAAAACTCTTAGAAGAAAACAGAGATAAATCTTCACTACCTTGAATTTGCCAATGAATTATTAAACATGACACCAAAAGCACAAATAACAAAAGGAAAAATAGATTAAAATATGGCTATAATTTAAAACAAACAAAGAAAAATAAGTTTTGGCAAGGATGCGGAGAGACTGAAACCTTCACACCCTACTAGTACGAATGCTAGTAAGGACATAAATTGTTCAACTGCTGTAGAAAACAGTTTGGCAGTTCCTCAAAAAGTTAAATATGGAACTAACAAATGACCCAACAATTCCACTTCTGTTTATATATATATAATTTTTTTTCAAAAGAATTGAAAACAGGTACTCAAATATATGTACATGTATGTTCAAAGCATATTCACAATAGCTACAAGGAGGAAACAGTCTGAATGTCCATCACCTGATGAATATATATAAAACGTGGCAAATCCATATAGTAGCATATATTGGAATACAATATACAATATGGAACATGTACATGGAATATTATTCAGTCATAAAAAGGAATGAAGTACTGATGCATGGTACAACGCGAATGAACCTTGAAAACATTATGCAAAGTGAAAAAAGATACCCACGCAAGGTCACAATATTATATGATTTCATTTATATGAAGCATCCAGAATAGGCCAATCCTTAGAGATAGAAAGCAGATCAGCAGCAGCCAGGGATTAAGGGAAGAAAGAGTGTGGAATGATTGCTTAGTAAGTACTGTTTCCTTTTGGGATGCTGAAAATACTGGAACTAAATAGAGATGATGGTTGCACAATACTGAGGATGTACTAGAAGCCACTGAACTGTACACTTTTAAATGCTTAATTTTATGTTATATGAATTTTACCTCAATAAATAAACGAAGTCAGGTAGATTTACACATGAATATGATACAGTACATTCCCACAACCCCAATCTCCATTCCAGTTTGAGAATCACCAGTCAATTAGGTCCCAGCACTCTATGATTCTAATTTCTGCTGAGTTATTTGATATTGGTAGAAAATTAACATTGACAGAATTAAATTCCCAAGGATGAGAAATGGCAAATATGCTTCTATTTTACTACCTTTATAGAAAGACCAGAAAGAATAAAATTCGTAGGCAATTACTCAAAGTGTTCACGTTTGGAATCACAGGAGATGAAGACAATATGTCTTACTTTACACAGTTCAAAGACCTATTTCAAAGATTAAGTAGCTTTTAAGAGGTTAATTATCTATGTAAATTACATATTCCATGCTTATAATACTGAACTACAATAAAAATCTGGCTTAAAACTTACCGTAACTGATTAGAGAAATCATCCTCTACATTGTCATCATCCCAATTATCCTCCCAGACATGTGCATCTTCATCTTCATCTAAGCCAGCCCAGTCTAAAAATAGAAACAGATGCTGTCTAAATATTTCTCATACATTATTTCCACAATTACAAAAACTTTGAAAAGCTTGCTACTGAACACTCACAATTCAAAACAGCTAAAACTGTATCTATGGAAAATGGTATCTTCCTTAAATCTGAGTTTATGCTGTCTAGTTCTCTCAATTCTTCAGTTTGCAGATAATCTGAAATAGAAGTTAATACAAAAAATCCTACCTGCCATGAAAACTTACAATTTCAGGAGGACATTTACTTTACTGATTTTTCTTTGTACTCATTTTTAGAAGGTCTACTTCACAATCTTTCAAAACACAACACAAAGCAACCCTAAAGCAAGTTGAGTGGCAGGAAGATACCAGAGTGAAATTCAAAACTGCAAAACACAAGGATAACTTATATACAAATATTTAAAAGTAGACCAAACTGTAAGCCACCATTAGTATCTGCCTAATATAACTGATACAAAATTTATATTTTTAAAGGAAGAATAAACATAAATATGCATAAAGAAGAATATTGTAGTTTTTAGTTTTCTAGATTTTCTTCCTCCCTTTGGTAGTGGTAGAGAGGAGGTTAAGACTGAGATTTCAGCTTTTGTTTAGAATGGTGAGAAAGTACATACGTATTACCACTATTCTCTAACCTCAAATCTCAAGCTCTAAATATGCTATGTGGGTTGAGCCTGGCAATAGAAATTATCTATTTTATAGTTATTTTAAGGAGTCTTTATAAAGATATCTAATGGAGTTTTATGTTACAAAAAAATAATTTAAATAAAGACTAGATACTACGTTCTTAAGGGGGTGACATAACTCAAAATCACAACACAACTGTTTCAAGGTTCTAAGACAACAAGCAGATTTTTCTACTCAGCTTGAACCACTTCCAACTAACCAGCTTCCTAAACTGTTAAGTAGGTCGCTTCCATCTGCACTGGTCCCTAAAAAGGAAATAATCATGTGTCAAAAGATTCAAGCCAGAAATATAAAATAATATTTGACACTTTTCTGCTAACCTTGTAAGTCTTTGAAAAATACTGTAGAGTCTTATCTTTTAAAGCAACTATCTTTTAAGAAACAAATTTTTTTCATCTAATTATGATTTGATTCAAAATGTTAATTTCAACAGCTATTAAGTGATGTCTTCAAGTTGACTGTACTTCTTTTAACTTATAGAGGGGAAACAATATTTAAGAATGGTACAATTTTTTTTTTTTTTTTTTTTTTTTGGAGACAGAGTCTCGCACTATCGCCCAGGCTGGAGTGCAGTGGCCTGATCTTGGTTCACTGCAAGCACCACCTCCTGGGTTCATGCCATTCTCCTGCCTCAGCCTCCCGAGTAGCTGGGACTACAGGTGTCCGCCACCACACCTGGCTAATTCTTTTGTATTTTTAGTAGAGAGGGGTTTCACCATGTTAGCCAGGATGGTCTCGTTCTCCTGACCTCGTGATCTGCCCGCCTCGGCCTCCCAAAGTGCTGGGATTACAGGCATGAGCCACTGCGCCCGGCCAATTTTTTTAGTTTATAAAGTTAAACTCTGATGATCATTTACAACAAAGATAAAGCATCTCTCCCTCCTCTAATAACCATCTCATGCTATTTTCATGGCAGGGAAAGGAAAGGAAAAAGTAGAGATAAAGTCCCAGGAAAAAGGAACTGGCTCATGAAGAGGGGGAAAAAGAATACTGTGAGCAACATTTTAGGTAGAACATATAAAAAAGATTCATAACAATAGCTCTATATTTCTTTGATATTACTATAGAGTACTTCATAGTTATGACACTACTGAGTGAACAAGGATGAAAGAGCTGGCCAAATTCTTCGTTAATTATCTGATAAATCTAGATAAACTCTGTAGCCTTAATACTGTTATCCTAAGCAGTAAGCAGCACTGATGTCTATGTAATAGCATACCATCCTTCCAATTATCATAGATGAGGAATCTGAGAAATAGCCTCTTTTCTATTACAACTTATTAAGCAGTTAAAATTAATACAAGCACTATTAAGAAAAACAGTGCTAACACTGACAAACCAGAATCTATAATCTATTTTAGATAGATATTTTAAAGAGTTTATTAACCTGGATTATGTACTTAACTATATTACACAAAAAGCTTACGTGATAGTAGGTATAATGCCCCAAAATAGTATTTCCAACACTTACAAATTCTCCACAGTATACATACATGTTACAATATATGTAAGTTATAATACATACAAACTCAATGTATAACATGAAAAAGCTGTAATTATTGTAATCTCTGGGTTTAGCTGACATTTTCTTGGATCTCTGAATTGTGCTTTAATTTTCAACTGTAACACTACACTGACAATCAAGCAATTGTAATCACTCAGTTTTAAAGGGTTAACTCCAGAAATAATTTTTAAAAGGACAAAATATAACCAAACAATGACATACCCATGATACCTGATATGCTACCTCATGTCTAATGCCATCCTTCAATATGCGGATGGCCTTATAAAGCATACACTTTACCTTAAACACTAAATGCATTGCCAGAATTGTGATTAATTATGTAAATAACCACAGCTGTATTTACTTCAATGTGTATGCCTCCAGATGTGTATTGGTTAAAAAAAAAAAAAAAACTACATTTTAAAAAGTCAGAATTGGAAATAACCAGTAACAGATGCCTTATATGTAAGTTTCTAGCAATTCTTATTTTAGACGTTGTCCCAAATTGGGCTTTCTTCACTTTGGCTAGTTGAGAATTACATCTGTGACTAGCTTTAAATTTAAAAAATCTGAGCTATCCAAGATCTCACACACACTTCACCTAAGTATCACCTTGACATTTAAGTACAAAAAGAATTTTCTCTCAACTTAGAAAATTCTTTTAATACTTACTTTCCCCTACTCTGCAAGATACATTTCAAAATTTCTGAAAGGCATGAAATACAGCATTTTTGAGAAAAGTAAAAAGGAAATTCCACTCATACTAAATAGGGTTGCAAATGTTCTATTCTACACCAATTTCAAGAGCATCAAATTCTTATTCCATAACAATAAAGGTATTCTGAATACAAACAACCTAATCTCCAACCAAGTTTCTTCAAATACAAAACATGCAAGTATATACAGAACATTACATGAAAAGAAAAATACTAAATTGAACGTTCACCATCATAGGTGTGTGTAAAAGAACAGCAATACTTACAAACAGCATCATTATACTCATGAGTATGATAATGAAGCCACACCATATCTAGTGATTCTGAGATAAATTTACAAGTGCTGCTGCTGAGGGAATATGAAACAAATTATTTTTTTTCAAAATTTCACTTCTGTAGGTTATCATAATGCAAACACGCGTATACCCCGCAGATCTAATGTCTAGTCAGTGACTGAGAAATCAATACCTAGCACCGCACCACTTTACTACTATATTTTCTCTAACAAGGACCAAAAATGTTAGTGAAGAACTTCAAACAAAAAGCAAGTCATAAACAATGTTTTTATCACCAGGCTGTTGGTGAGCTTTCAGTTATTTGCGGCAAAGAGTCTGAAACAAAGGATCAAAATAACTTCATAATCATTCATAACTATTCTTACATTTTTTAAAAAGGAAATCCAAACCCAATTATTTTCATCAAGAATTAAAAAAGATTAAGTCTGACAAAATGGTTCCACTTTGTTGGTTCTGTTATGTTTTTTTTTTTTATACTTTAAGTTCTGGAATATATGTGCGGAACGTGCAGGTTTGTTACATAGGTATACATGTGCCACAGTGGTTTGCTGCACCTATCAACCCATCATCTAGGTTTTAAGTCCCACATGGATTAGGTACTTCTCCTAATGCCATCCCTCCCCTTGACCCCCATCCCCTGACAGGCCCAAGTGTGTGATGTTCCCCTCCCTGTGTCCATGTGTTCTCATTGTTCAACTTCCACTTGTGAGTGAGAACATGTGGTGTTTGGGTTTCTGTTCCTGTGTTAGTTTGCTGAGAATGACGGTTTCCAGCTTCATCTATGTCCATGCAAAGGACATGAACTCATCCTTTTTTATGGCTACATTGTATTCCACAGTGTATACATGCCACATTTTCTTTAACCAGTCTATCATTGATGGCCATATGGGTTGGTTCCAAGTCTTTGTTATTGTGAATAGTGCTTCAATAAACACACATGTGTATGTGTCTTTATAGTAGAATGATTTATAATCCTTTGGGTATAACCCAGTAATGGGATTGCTGGGTCAAATGGTTATTTCTAGTTCTACACCCTTGAGGAATCACCACACTGTCTTCCACAATGGTTGAACTAATTTACACTCCCACCAACAGTGTAAAAGCGTTCCTATTTCTCCATATCCTCTCCAGCATAAATTTTTAAAAATTTATTTGTTTTTTCTTTGGCTTCTTGAACCTAGTAGATTTGTGGTTTTATTTTTAATTCCATAAAATTCACAAAAGCCATTACTCTTATCTTTTCCAAGCCCTCATGCCCTAGATTCACCTCATCTCGGTACACTCATTCTGATCTACCCTTGACATTACTGAGTCAAGGGTATCCAATCTCAACTCTACCATACATATTCTTAGACATGCATGGGCAAAATCACAACCCCAGATTTCTTCTTATTCTCAACACCCATATCAAATGAGTTGCTAATGCTTCATCACTTCTACCTCCCTTACTATTGTGGCATCATTCTCTTCACTTCATTTCTAAGAATAATTTATCTCGGCCTTAGTCCTCACCTGAGTTATTTCAACAATTTGCTAATTAACCTCCCTGACTCTAGTCTATCTTTTCAAATTAATTCTGCTGGGTTAATGTTTCAGCATATTGTCTAAAGGAAACTTACACGTATCACTGTCATAAGCAAAACAAACAAATGAAACATTTTAAAAACCACTTCTCATCTAGTTAAGGATTTTAAGTCCAAACTGGTCAGAGGCTTAAAGCTTTCCATGCTTAGGCCGCAAACTACCTGCATTTGCAACTACTATTTCACAAGCAAATACAATATACACACACATTTATTTTTTACTTCAAAGCACCTACACCCTTTCCCTTCTTTTGAAAACCTCTGGTCAGCTGCAGTGGCTCAGGCCTGTAATCCCAGCACTTTGGGAGGCCAAGGCAGGCAGATCACCTGAGGTCAGTAGTTCAAGATCAGCCTGGGCAACACGGTGAAACCCATCTCTACTAAAAATACAAAATTAACCATGCATGGTGACACATGCTTGTAATCCCAGCTACTCAGGCTGACGCAGGAGAATCGCTTGAACCTGGGAGGCAGAGGATGCGGTGAGCCGAGATCGCGCCATTGCACTCCAGCCTGGGCAACAAGAGTAAATCTCCGTCCCCCACCCAAAACAAAAACAAAAACAAACAAAAAAAACCCTTTCCTATTTGAAAGCCCCATTCAAAGGCTGCTACCTCACACTGTACGTAACTGGAAGTAATCTTTTGAACTGCTACTGCACTTTACTACCAGTTGAAGGAAACCAAATTACATCTTACCCAGAAGCCCAACAGGTAAGAGAAACAAAGGCAGTGTTGCTCTGGTTTAATTGGGGGTTGGGAGAAAAGGGCTTGGAGTCCCACCCCAAGATAAGCCCCTCCAAAATACTAAAGCACTCTAGCTTGGTGTTAAAACCACTGATCCTTCTCTCTCTTGACAACTACTACTTACTAAGTTCAAAGACAAATATCTATAGAAGTCAAATTTGCCTCAGGACAGCCTCTAATTAACTGTGACCTTGGGTAAATTAAATTTTGCTGAGCCCTAGGTATAAAACTTATACCTCAAAGAGCTATGAAGCCTCAATGACACTGTGTATGTAAAGCACTCAGTACTGATAAATGGCAGCTAATATCATTCTCTCCGTACTTTTCACTACCAGATTTATAGGAAACACTCAACAAATACATGTCAAACGAATAAATCCTTTATTACATGGTAATTATGGAAAGGCAACTTGTGGGATGAGGGAGATGAGTAGAGAAATATGTCCTAGAATATAAAGAAAACAATTTCCACCAAATATTACATGTACAACAGAGTACACAACCAGACAAAGGATTAACGATATTTGGTAAATTTTAAATACTTATGAAGAAGAGTACAGTCGTCCCTCGGTATACTCGGGGTACCTGTTCCAGGACAGCCCAAGTATACCCAAATCTATGCATACTCAGGTAACATGGTCAGCCAAGTGGTAGTCAGCCCTCTGTACACGTGGATTTCATTTCCCGCAAATATCTTATTTCCTTTTCCCATTTAGTTGAAAACAATCTTTGTATAAATGGACCCTCACACTTCAAACCATGTTGTTAAAGGATCAACTGTACACGGTTTTTGAAACTTTTATTTTCTTCTCAATGTTTTCACAGTTCATCACATCTTTCAATGAGTAATGTTTAACAACCAAGTAGTAACATTAAACACTACTTAAACCACAATTGCTTACTGCTTGCTCATTCCATAGAACCAATGAAATAGCTAACCAAACAGTTTTTCAAAGAGTTTTTCAGTGTTTAATTTCCTGGTTCACACCTCTCACTATCCCTTCCCAAGCACCAGCATCTTGATTTGGGGGTTTTTCATTCCAATCTGTGTGTACCCCTAAATAATGTATACTACTATTTTATGTGTCTTTCTATGAATAACCACATTATTGTTTAAGTACTTGTGGAAAAACATTTAATGGCAATTTTTTTTAATTTACAAGTTTCTAATACTGCAAAGTAAGTCAATTATCAAATAACTCACTAATTTAACAATCTTAATTTTGAATATATTCAAAATTACTAAATACATGTCAGACATAGCTCAAATTCTAAATAAAAATTAAACATCATCCAAAATCCAAACTCCTAAGTACATTAGAGGGGAGAGAAGAAAGGAGACTAATGTTTACTGAATACCAACTTCGTGCCAGACTCTGTTTACATATGCATCATTATTCTGGGCTAAATCGTTGTACCCCTGCCCCTCCATCCCCCCCAAAAAAATTATTATGTTGAAGCCCTCATCCTCAATATGACGGTATTCGGGAGGTAATCAGGACTGAATGAGGTCTTGAGGGTGGGGCTCCCATGATGGGATTAATGACTTAAGAGATACCAGAAAGCTTGCACTCTTTCACTCCACCACAAGAGAACACGGCACAAAGGCAGCCTTGTGCAAGGCAAGAAGAGTGGCCTCACCAAGAACTGTATCGACCTACACTTTAATCTTGGACTCCACAGCCTCCAGAATGGGTGAGAAAATAAATCTCTGATGTTTAAGCCACCCAGTCTATGATATTTTGTTATGGCAGCCCAGGCCAACCATTACAATAATGTAATCCTTTCATGACTCTAATAAATATTATTAGCCATATATTACAGATAATGAAAGTGAGTATTAAGATGGTAACAGCTCAGAGAAAAACATAACGGTTAATCTTACTTAAAAAAACAATCCAAATCAAAATGATACAATTTTACTTTTCATTCATGAGGTCAGTAATGACTAAAATGTTTACTATCTAGTGCAGCAAGCTTATGAGGGAAAAGGTGAACTGTAGATGGAAACAAATTGGCATAACCCTTCTCAAAGGCAATTTGAGAGTTATCTGTCAAAATTTAAGACACGCCAGGTCTAAGATGAGGTGTCTAAGCCCAAGCAGAGCAAGGAGGGAATTCGTGGAGAGGGGCAGCATGGTGTGGTTGGTGTGTCAGAGCCTGGCCAGAACAAAGAAGTCACCCACACTAGAGGAGGAGAGGGTGGCCTGGCATAAAATGTGGAGCCCACGTGGGGCGAGAAGGGCATCTGCTGGGAGCAGCAAAGATTGGTTAGGAAGGGGGATGAGCAAATAGACAATACATTGAAGATAATGGAAGCCAGGTTTCTCACTATTGAAGGGAAAAACAGATGTAGAAAGGGAAAAATCTAGAATGAATCCAGTGGTGTTGAACTGCAACTGGAGACATCTGTGTGAACCCATGGTTTTATACATATACATACACACACTCCTGTACATCCCTAGCTCCTTCCATTTAGAGGGTCTGGAAGCAGGAATATCCCAAACGCAATAAACATAAGCAGAGTGAAGACCTTGCCTTCTAAATACCATTCTCCACTAAAAAGAAACCACATTGGAGAAATGGCTGACTTCAGGTATAAAATTAGTTTGGAATACACTCTGTGCTAGAATGCTAGGAATTGCACAAAGAATAATGGAGACATGGCAAAAGCACATAGAAGACAGCCTGAAGGGGTTCCGCATGTTCAAATATGGGACAATCTGAGAATCAAAATAATAGTTACAAATTATAACCTACTGAGTCACAATCCACTAGTCCACACTGCTATATATTGTTTAAAAAAGGAACAAGTTACAAGTTTGATGATCACTGGAATACTGTATTTACATATTTTCAAAGTCCCTCCCCCAAAACTGCCTATTAGAAGGAAAAATTAGTAACCTAACAATGGAAAGTCCTAACAAGCACCACCTTAATAGAGTGATCGAAGTGAACATCCCCAGTAATGAAACAAATGAGAATAATGTTCTACCTAAAAAGACGTCGTAAGAACAGAGCACCAGGACTATAATGTAGAACTTCTATCATGAGGAAATAGGCACAGTTGAGGAACATTCTACAAAATATCTGGCCTATAGTCTTCTAAAGTGTCAAAATCATGAAAGTTAAAGACAAATTGAGGAAACGTTCTAGACTAAGGAAGACTAGAGAGACATGAGAAGATAATGTAATCCATGACTCTACAGTAAGACATTATTGAGACAATGGGAGAAAGTTGAAAGGGATCTGTGGATCAGATCATACAGGCTGAGTATCCCTTATTCAAAATGCTTGAGACCACAAGTGTTTCAAATTTTATATTTTTTTGCATTTTGAAATATTTGCATTATATATTTACAATTGGGCATCCCAAATCCCCCAAAGTGAAATTTCATTTTGGTACTAACAAAGTTTGAGATTCTAGAGGATTTCAGATTTGGGATGCTCAACCTATAGTAATGCATCAGTGTGTTAATTTCCTGATTTTGATGGTTGTCTTGTGACTATGTCCTTGTAGGAAATACACATTAAAATACTCAGGAGTGATGGTCATCAGGTTGGCAACTTATTCTCAAATGGTTTAGAGAAAAATGTTTGTACCGTATTTTCAACTATTCTGTAAGTTTGAGATTATTTCAAAATAAAAACTGTATTATAAAAAGAAATAAAAATGAGTCTGCCAATTCAATTTGGCAATTTCCTCTCTAGGAGTTTATCTTATAGATTAGCACACACACAAAAAGATGTAAACATATTCACTATCTGTAACAGAAAAAAAAAAAACCAACACCCAAGCAACAAAAACCCTAAAGCTGTAAGGTTATTCACTGCAGCATATTCCTTTTTTTTTAAAGGCTAGGTGCGGTGGTTCACCTGTAATCCCAGCACCTGGGAAGACTGTGGTGGGAAGATTGCTGAGGCCATGAGTTCAGTACCAGGCTGGGCACACAGTGAGACCACATCTCTAAAAAACAATTTGAAAAAAAAAAAAAAAAATTAGGTGAGGTGGCACATGCCTGTACTCCCAGATTCTAGGGAGGCTGAGACAGAGGATCACCCAATCCTAGGAGTTCAAGGCTGTAATACTCTGTGACACCACCACTGCACCCCAGCCTGGGTGACAGAGCACCAGAGCAAGACCATGTGTCTTTAAAAAAAAAAAAAAAAATTACACACACACACACATATATAAAAGAACCAAAAAAACCCCTTATATCTATCAAGAAGGGACTAGTTAGACTATCTAAGATGCACACAATGAGGGCATAAGGTAAATTTTTATATTGATGCAAAAATGTACTAGAGATACATTAAATAATAAAAATCAAGTAGGAGGAAATAGTATATATAGTATGTCTTCTGTGTGTGTATTTAAAAGATATATACACACAAGTACAATTTATAAATACACTCTGGAAGGATACTAAAGAAAAGAACATTTAACATTGGCTATCACTGAGGCATAAATAACTTTTTTGGAGAATGGTGGAGGGAAACTGTTTTTACTTTTTAATTTATACACTCATAAGTTTAAATTTTTACCATAACCATTTACTTATACAATTATCCTATATAATATACTATGAAAATATTTTAAAGAGGAAGTTAAGTAACTAGCATGAGGTGACAAGCTGAAAGTTTATGAACAGTAGATTTGAATCTAGGCCTAATCCTAGATTCATCATGCTTATTCTATCCTGGGGTTCAAAAACTTTCTTCTTGCACACAATTATCAAAAATGGACATTCAACAGGTACTCTATGAATCATTATACAGATTACGTATTTTTTCTTAAAAATTTTTTAGTAACGAGTTCTCCATTTCTTGCTACCACCATGTAACTAATTTAAATGTTTGATGGTCATGTCCACTACATTACATTTAATAATGCAAAAACAGCAAAAGCCCTTTTTGGCACTAGGTAAACTGACTACTAGCATGGTGTGTGACACTATCAATACTGGTCACATCTATCTTCTACATTTAAGATTCTAAGGAATCCTCCTATTCAATGTTTAGTCCTGTTGGTATACGATGTTCACATAAATATTTCTCAATAGCATTTTTCACAGGGCAGTTCTTCCTCATGCAGGCATGAATATAAAATCCTTGACCTCTACCCACTAAATGGTGGCAGTTTTCCTATACTCTTACCTGTCAAGTCAATGTGACATCCAAGAACACTCCCTTGGTTAAGAACCACTGTAAGATGTCATACTTTTTAAGGCACAGGTGATAGTGCCTCATTTTTTCCAGAATGCTGGCAGCATTAGGGGATTACTAGTCTGTTGTCTGCCTCAACAGACAGATTCCCATCATAACACTGTATTATCCAGAAATTTCTGAAGGGGCCAGAGGGCAGAGAGGTGGGTAGTATTCTGCTCCTGATTTCTTCAGACTATATAGCAATTTCACCTAATACAGAAAAAGTACAGAATACTTAGTATAATATCACTCTTGTAAATGCTATTGCTGCTGCAGGCAAACTCAATTTCATTGTAAATATTCTAAAACAGCTTCTCTCTCCAAAACAAAAAACAAAAAAACTTTCAATTCTGGCACAGGAAGAGAATAAAAGAATCTAAAGGAGCACTTGTTCTCTTCCCTCTTTTACTAGAATCTGCATCTAACTGTCAGAGAAACTAATAAAAATATTTTTAAAATATTTTAAAACTCTTGGCCAGGCGCGATGGCTCAAACCTGTAATCCCAGCACTTTGGGAGGCCAAGACGGGCTGATCACAAGGTCGGGAGATCGAGACCATCCTGGCTAACACGGTGAAACCCCATCTCTACTAAAAAATACAAAAAACTAGCCGGGCGAGGTGGCTGGCGCCTGTAGTCCCAGCTACTCAGGAGGCTGAGGCAGGAGAATGGCATAAAGCCGGGAGGCGGAGCTTGCAGTGAGCTGAGATCCGGCCACTGCACTCCAGGCCGGGCGACAGAGCGAGATTCCGTCTCAAAAAAAAAAAAAAAAAAATTTAAAATTCTTTCAATAATTTGATATGAAAAAGTAGTCAAAGTTTTAAATAAATTATAGATTACTTCAGTTTTTGACTCTATTACCACCAAATCTTCTCTAGGCTTTTAAGTCGCCCTCTGGTCCTAAAATTCCAACCATTTCAAAGCTCCCCAAATCATATCAAAATCAATCACGTCCAGGACCTTGAATGTCTTCCTAATAAAGGTGGTTCTAAATCAGTTTAAGTAGTCAAGAAGTTGGAGGCTGTATATTACAAAGATCCTAAACATGATTTTTTTAACAGCTCCTGCTTAATGACCAGTAGATTACACACCCACCAATTAGAAAAATTGTGAGGAACTGCCAATGTAGCACCAATTCACAGGCTACAGAATGGGGGAAAAAAATAAAAGCAGCATTTGTACCTTCAGAGACTCCTTCCAGGTGTTGCACCTTACACTGAAGGGCTATTGAGAAGAAACTATGCTGGACATGGTGGCTCAAGCCTGTAATCCCAGCACTTTGGGAGGCAGAGGTGGGCAGATCACCTAAGGTCGGGAGTTCAAGACCGGCCTGACCAACATGGAGAAACCCCATCTCTACTAAAAATACAAAATTAGCCGGGTGTGGTGGCACACGCCTGTAATCCCAGCTACTTGGGAGGCTGAGGCAGGAGAATCGCTTGAACTGGGGAGGGGAAGTTGCAGGGAGCCAAGATCACGCCACTGCACTCTAGCCTGGGCAATGAGAGTGAAACTCCATCTCAAACAACCAAAAAAACAAAAAAGAGAGAAAGAAGAAACAATAAAAATTCCCTTTCCTTAAAATGATTAAATGGACATCCTACCAAACAAATTATTATACAAGATGGATGTAGCAACGCCACTTCCAAAAGGAAGACCCACTCCCAAAAGAAAATCTGTTAGTCAAACTATGAGTAATGACTTGCATGTGGCAACCTCTCGGAGCACTGAGACTCAACAAAGCCTTTGAAAGTACGATCTGTTATATACACTGCAGAGATGTTCACAGGCTGCCTTAACAACAGCAATTTTAATTTGTATCTGTTAGTGAATTTGTCAACGGCATACTTACAAGAAAAATAATTTTCCAAAGTACGGAAAGAACTTGAAAGTAAATCAGGGCATTAATAATTGAAGTGAAAACTCAGATACCAAAATATTGAAAATAGGTCACTGTTCAAAGTAATACTTTTCAAACTTTAATGTGCAAACATATCTCTTAGGAATCTTGGTAAAGCCCACACTTACTAAGTAGGTCTAGGTTTGAGGAACGATGAGATGTTGCAATTGTAACAGGCTCCCAGGCAATGCCAGGTCTGCTGTTTCATGGATCACATTTTGAATAGCAAGAGACTCTAAACCTTGACTAGACCAAAACATGTCAGAAATGTAGATTCTCAGAAAAGAAATAATTATTTGGTGATATTTTCCTAAGTTTGTTCTTCTTTAGGTTTTGTTATTCATCAGAACAATTTTCATGAGTAAGTAGTGACTGGTTTCACCTTGTGGGCTGATTTTCTCACTAACTTAAGAAAAACCTCTCCAAATCATAAACCAGAGAAGAGAAACTTGAACAAAATAAAGACATTAAAAATGTTTCTCATTCTAAAATGGAAAGTTTCCTGAATGAATTAATTCTACACATTTATATCTGAAGACAACAAACATTATGTAAGGAGACCCATAAATGGTCAATTACTTAATGTTAATAAACCAGTCTGTTGTGAGTCCTTTGTCCTTAGAATATTTTCTTTGCTTTTCCTTTTACCTTTTTGTTTTGTTTTACTATATAACTACTGACACTTTGAAAAATTGCTGCTCACAGCATAAACTTAGAACAAGCACAAACTACACTCGCAAAAGCTGATGAAAGTTGCTGAAAAAAATCAAGTGTACCATCAGGTACATAGTTATCTCTAGATCGTTTTTAAGCAGTCAATTATCAACTAACTACTCATTTTAAATGCGGGTTCATTCATCATTCATTCAACAAGCATTTATTGACCACCTACTCTGTATTAGGCACTCTGCTAAATGCTGCAGATAAAGTCTGGATCAGAGAGATAGACCTTTCAGATTCTGGCTTGGACATAATGGCAAGTTTGTTTGTTTGTTTTTCTTTTTGTCTCTGAGCCTCCATATTCTCAGGGTGATAGTGATAATTAGATTATATAATGTAAATAGAGTGCCTAACATTTCACCCTGTATATGATAATGAAGAATGTTATTTGAAGTATGAAGTTTGAGTAAGAAGATCGTACCTTCAACAGGCCAGCTTTCTACGACACAGCTCTACGTTGGCAGATTATGAAGCAACTTGAAAGTGAGCTAAAGAAAACATGACTGAACAGATAAATCCATTACCAAAACAAAAAACTAAGAATGTCTACAATACATAATGAATTCCAGAACTGAAAAGAAATGTGCTTTGGGTTAGTTTACAAGTTTCTGTAGCATGTACACTAATGTTCTCTTCCACTAAACAAAGTAACAGTACATTATAAATAGAACAAATGTTCCAGCTATGTGGTTTTACGTACAATAGGATCATGATAGAGTATACAACTTGGGACAATTTTAGTGTAGTAGTAATTGCTTGATGCAACAGGATGTGTACCCCATTAACCACAATTCTCTTTCTACCACCTTCAGAAAGTTATCTCCTTTTCTTATAAGGTAAATATTTACAAGTCCTACTCATCAACCATTAGTCAATAAAGCAGCCGATTTTGAAAACCTAACTGGCAACAGCAATCTCACAAACAGAAGCAGTACAGCTAAAGTTAAGAACTTTGGTGTCAATCAGAACAGGTGTCCCAAATCCAGTTCTATTGTTTCTAACTAGTTATGAGACATCAGGAAAGTTTCATTCCGAGCTTCAGTTTATCTAAAGAATGGTCTAGCATCTACTTTGTATATTTATGAAAGTGGAATATGCTATTACAAGTAAAGCACTTAGACAAGTTCCTGAAAACAGCAGCCACTCAAGAAATGTTAGCAATTTGCTATTACCTACAATGAAAAAACTAAAGGTCTTTAGTTTTGAAACTAGAAAAAAAAAGGGGGTGTTTTTAATTGAAAAAATATATATATATTTAAAAATACATATTTTATTTTTGTAGAGACACGGTCTCGCTATGTTGCCCAGGCTGATCTTGAACTGCTGACCTCACGTGATCCTCCTACCTCGGCCTCCCAAACTGCTGGGATTACAGGCGTGAGCCACCACACCCGTCAAGTTGTAGGGTCTTATAAAGCATTAAGTTAGGTCACAGTTACATGACAAAAATGGTGAGGAGCAGGAGTAAGGCAATAATGTGTATTAAGCACCCAATATCTTACCCTTCTATCCTACTTAATCAGGCTTCATTTGTAACATCCTAAAAGTTAAGCAGCATTGGCGTAACTACAGACAATTCAATTCTGGAAAGCTTTAAAGGCAAAGAAAGACTGCTAAAACAAAAAGAAAAGAAACGAAAAATAAAAGGAAGTTATGTAGACTTGAACTAAAGTTTAAGTGGTGAATAACCCAGATGAACAGTAAAGGGACCAACCATCCCAGACGCGGGGCTCTGGGTCCAGACTCACGGTGGCTCCTCCCAGTACGGAAGCTGAGGCCATTGGGCCTCGCCAGTGAGTCCCAGCGCGACACCCCGAACCCGAAGCCGGGGCGCCACTGATGGATGAGCGTTAGCGCCTCGAGTGCCGGCCCTGGGAGTCCAAACTTCCCGCCGGTGCCCCCAGCTGGGCCCCACCGACCGAACCACCTCCACACCGAGGCCTGAGTCACCGTCCGCGCGGCACAGAAACCGGGGCACAGCGGTTACCTTCGGCCGGGAACTCTTCAAACTCGTCGTCTTCCTCTAAGAGACCTAAGTCTACGGGTTGCTTTTTCTCTGACATCTCGACCCTCCGCGCCGACCACCTCCCAGATCAGCAGGAAAGTTAGAACCCTCACTCTTCCTCAAGGAAACGCCACCGTCACTGCCGCCTCCGAGGCTGACGCTACCATAGAGACTCGGGGAAGGAACTACGGGAGCAGCGCGAGGAATGCTGGGATACTGGAGGTCGGCCCAGAGCTCCCTGCGGGTTTAGCGCTTTTTCCGAGTTTTTATATATATATATATTTTGTCTCTACCATGTTAATCGGACTCTCTGAATTGCCAAATTTGAGATCCGTGTAGTTTTCCTGACTATAAAAGACTCATAATGTGTAAAACAAGCAAAAAACCCTTTACTTAGTTTGCAACCGAGGAAGGAACTCTAGAGAGACTACAGTATGACTGCAAGCATTCATCAGCCCTTCACATACATTATTACCTCCAGTCCTTAAGCCAGTTCCCTAAGGATGGTATTAAATGTCTCCACATCACAGAAAATTCACGTTCAGAAGGAAGCAACCGAAGTTACTCAGGTAGTGCTAGAGAACCAAAATGCAGATTTTTTTGCCTGGCTCCAATCTCCAGACTTTTCCATTAGGCAGTGTTAATAAGGTCTTAGAATTATTTTGTGGTAAATAGCTTTTTAAATAGAATTTGTGTGGCGTGTATGTGTGTGTAGTAACTCTAGTTTACAGGTTATTATACAATAATACTATTTAAATATGGATTTGTGTAACATTTTATGGTGCTCAAAATATATCATTTAGAATTGTTTGAATAGCATTTGAATATCATTCTGAATACAGTAGTGAACTTCATGGAACTCTATATATAATATATGGATGTATATGGATGAATATTATAGAATATACATACACAAATTGGGTATTATTGTAAATTTTGATACATGTTCCAGATTATATCTATAAATCCCATTCCTTTATTTAACAATGTTAGGTCATACCGCTTACCACGAGCTGTGCATCAAACATGTATGGACAAGGTCCCTTTCTTCAAGAAGCTCATATTCTACTCAGAGACATGTAAACGGATAAATCACAATGAAATGCAGTAATCCACTTCAATCTCCATCTTAATATTATGTGAGAAATGAACAGAGTGTTTGGGAATACAGAAAATGGAGTAATTAAATGTAGAACAAACTTGGCCGAGAACTACAATTAGATGTAATTTTTTTAAATGTATCTCTTATACTACTTGATTTCTATAGATTACTGAAAATAGTGATTCTCACTACCAAAAAAATTATGTCAGGTAATGCATCTCTTAATTAGTGTGATTTAGTCATTTACAATGTATTTGTATTTTAAAACATGTGCTCCATAAATATATGCAATTTTTATTTGTCAATTAAAATAATTTTTTAAAGAATGTAAAAAAAAAAGATTTTGCCAAGGAGTCAGAAAACCCAAATTCTAGTTCCCGGACCTGTTATTTAGTTCATTTGATATATGATGAAGTTTGTATCAATCCTTAGCAAAAGAAAAAAATCAACAGCAATCTGGTGACTTTTTCCCCCTAAAACTATATTCAATTTAAAGAGAGGTTGTTGATTTAAAAATCAACAATCTTACCTCAAGTTCCACCACCCCTGCCCTTTCTTCCATTGTACCGGTTCTTCCATTGTACTGGTTCATGAAATCCAGAATGCTGAAACTTAAATAACTTCTTATTTCAGATGAGATGGGGAATGTTCAGGGTGGTACAGCCATAGACATTAACTTCTCATTTTAAATGTCATGGCACATGGCACAATGAGCAACTTCGCATTTCAATGGTCATGGCACATGGAATAATTTTAGAAAATGATATTAAGAATACACATTTGCAGACCAGTTTGTATTATAAATCCAGGCTCAATTCCTTCT
This sequence comes from Piliocolobus tephrosceles, assembly GCF_002776525.5. Taxonomy (NCBI): domain Eukaryota; kingdom Metazoa; phylum Chordata; class Mammalia; order Primates; family Cercopithecidae; genus Piliocolobus; species Piliocolobus tephrosceles. Next base: position 75,465,956 of record NC_045441.1, on the reverse strand, counting down.
AAAGGGGAGTTTAGACAAATTACTTAATTTATCTGTAATATATTTTGGTTATTTGCAGTTACAGTTAAGATTAAAGGAGATTATGTATATAATGTGCATAATTCAATGCCTGGCACATAATAAGTGATCAATACATGTTAGCTATTATTAAGTAAGGATATATTTTAAAATATCTCAGATTCTCCTTGTTACCCCTAAAAGTCTCTAAGTGTGTGTTTTGTTTCCTTGATATCTTTTTAATACTTTATGAGGAAGTCAGTCCCTCTAATAATATATATTTAGTGTTTACTTTGTATCAGGCACTGGGCTAAACCCATTTTGTGTATTTACTTATTTAATCCGCCTCACAACAGCCCTATTGATATGGTTTGCCTCTGTCCTCACCCAAATCTCATCTTGAATTGTAGCTCCCATAATTCCCACATGTTGTGGGAGGGACTCAGTGGGAGGTAATTGAGTCTTGGGGGCCGGTCTTTCCCATGCTGTTCTCCTGATAGTGAGTAAGTCTCACAAAATCTGATGGTTTTATAAAGGAGAGTTTCCCTATACAAGCTCTCTTGTCTGCCACCATGTACGACATGACTTTGCCCCTCATTCACCTTCAGCCATGATTGTGAGGCCTCCCTGGCCATGTGGAACTGTGAGTCAATTAAACCTCTTTCCTTTATAAATTACCCAGTCTCAGGTATGTCTTCATTAGCAGCGTGAGAACAAACTAATACAGTCAGTTGGTACAGGGTAGTAGGGCACTGCCATAAAGATACCTGAAAATGTGGAAGCGACTTTGGAACTGGGTAACAGGCAGAGGTTGGAACAGTCTGAAGGGCTCAGAAGAAGATAGAAAAATGTGGGAAAGTTTGGAACTTCCTAGAGACTTGGAGGGCTCAGAAGACAGGAAGATGTGAAAGTTCGGAACTTCCTAGAGACTTGTTGAATGGCTTTGAGCAAAACGCTGATAGTGAAATGAACAATAAAGTCCAGGTGGAGGTGGTCTCAGATGTAGATGAGGAACTTGCTGGAAACTGGAGTAAAGGTCACTCTTGCTATGCAGAGAGACTGGTCGTATTTTGCCCCTGCCTTAGAGAACTGTGGCACTTTGAACTTGGGAAAGATGATTTAGGGTTATCTGGCAGAAGAAATTTCTAAGCAAAGCATTCAAGAGGTGACAGAGCATAAAAGTATGGAATATTTGCCACCTGATGATGCAGTAGAAAAGAAAAAAACACTTTCTGGGGAGATATTCAAGCTGGCTGCAGAAATTTGCATAAGTAAAAAGGAGCCAAATGTTAATTGCCAATACATGGGCAAATCTCTCTAGGATATGTCAGAGACCTTCATGGCAGCCACACCCATCACAGACCCAGAGGCCTAGGAGGGAAAAATGATTTCATGGGGTGAGTCCAGAGACCCCCTGCTGTATGCAGCCTCAGAACTTGGTGCCCTGCATCACCAAGGTACAGCTCAGGCCATGGCTTCAGAGGGCGCAAGCCCCAACCCTTGGCAGCTTCCACATGGTGTTGGGCCTGCAGATGCACAGAAGTCAAGAACTGAGGTTTGGGAATCTCCACCTAGATTTCAGAGGATGTATGAAAATGCCTGGATGTCCAGGCCGAAGTTTGCTACAGGAGTGAAGCCCTCATGGAGAACATCTGCTGGGGTGGTGAAGAAGGGAAATGTGGGGTTGGAACCCACACACAGAGTTCTCACTGCAGCACTGCCTAGTGGAGCTGTGAGAAGAGAGCCACCTTCCTCCAGACCCCAGAATGGTAGATCAACTGACAGCTTGCACCATATGCCTGGAAAAGCCACAGACACTCAACACCACCCTTTGAAAGCAGCCAGGAGAGAGACTGTACCCTGCAAAACTGCAGAGGCAGAGCTGCCCAAGACCACTGGAACTCACCTCTTGCATCAGCGTGAACTGGATGTGAGACAAGGAGTCAAAGGAGATCATTTTGGAGCTTTAAGATTTGACTGCCTCGCGGGATTTTGGAATTGCATGGGGCCTGTAGCTGCTTCATTTTGGCCAATTTCTCCCATTTAGAATGAGTATATTTACCCAATGCCTGTACCTTCATTGTAGCTAGGAAGTAACTAACTTGCTTTTGATTTTACAGGCTCATAGGCAGAAGGAACTTGTCTTTTCTCAGATAAGACTTTAGACTGTGGACTTTTGAGTTAATGCTGAAATGAGTTAAGACTTTGGGGGACTGTTGGGAGGCATGATTTGTTTTGAAATGGGAGGACATGAGATTTGGGAAGGGCCAGGGGCGGAATGATACGGTATGACTGTGTCCCTACCCAAATCTCATCTTGAATTGTAGCTGCCGTAATTCCCACATGTTGCAGGAGGGACCCAGTGGGAGGTAATTAAATCATGGGTGCAGATCTTTCCTGTGCTTTTCTTGTGATAGTGACTACATCTCACAAGATCTGATAGTTTTATAAAAAGGAGTTCCCCTGCACCTGCTCTCTTGCCTGCTGCCATTTAAGATGTTACTTTCCTCCTTATTTGCCTTCAGCCATTATTGTGAGGCCTCCCCAGCCAGGTGGAACTGTGAGTCAATTAAACCTCTTTCCTTTATAAATTACTCAGTATCAGGTATGTCTTTATTAGCAGCATGAGAACAGACTAGTACACCTACTGAGTACAATTTAAATCCACTTTATACTTGAGAAACTGAGACTCAGAGAGGTTGGTAATGTGGCCAAGGTCATAGCGCTAAGAAGTGGTGGAGCTATTATATTCTAAGGACTTTCTTAAATGATTGAAAACAAACCATCCCGATGTGCAGAGAGGCAGACAATTAACACCAGAACCCCCAGAATCATTTTTTTTTCTGACACATGAATGTAGACAGAAGTGCAGCCAGCTCTAAACCCCATTGTGATATATGTTTGGGTTTATTATTATCATTTGGTAAGAAGACTTAACATAAGATCTATCCTCTTCCATTTTTAAGTGCACAATACAGTATTGTTAATTATAGGCACTGTATTGTACAACAGATCTCCAAAACTTATTCATTTTGTGTAACTGTAGCTTTATAGCCATTAAACAGAAAATCCCCAATTCCCCATCCCCTAGTCCCTGGCAACTACCATTCCATTCTCTGTTTCTATTACTTGGACTATTTTGGATCCTGCATTTAAGTGAGATCATACATAATTTGCCTCTCTGTGACTGGCTTATTTCACTTAGCATAATGTCCTCCAGATTCATTCATGTTGTTGCATATAGCAGGATTTCCTTTTTTGAGGCTGAATAATATTCCATTGTGTGTATACACCACATTTTCTTAATCCATTCATTAGTTGATGGGCATTCAGATTGTTTCTATATATTGGCTACTGCAAATAATACTACAATAATACTACATATTTATGGAAGTACAGATATCTCTTTGAGAGCCTGATTTCAATTCCTTTGGATATATACCCAGAAGTGGAATAATTTGATCATATGGTTGCTCTGCTTTTAATTTTCTAAGGAAGCTCCATACTGTTTTCCATAGAGGCTGCACCATTTTTAGACTTCCATCAACATCACACAAGGGTTCCAGTTTCTCCACAACCTCACCAACACTTACCTTATTTTTTTGTAATAGCCATGCGAACAGGTATGACATAATATCTCGTTGTTTTGATTTACATTTTCCTGATGAATAGTGATGTAGAGAATCTTTTCATATACCTTTTGGTCATTTGTATGTCTTCTTTGGATAAATGTTTATTCCAACCATTTGCCTTATTTAATTGGGATATTTGGGTTTTTGTTTTGCTTTGTTTTGTTTGCTGTTGTGTTATAGAAGTTCCTTATGTGTGTTTGGTATTAACCACTTATCAGATAAATAATTCACAAATATTTTTCCCATTCCATCGGTTGCCCTTTCATTCTGTTTCCTTGGCTGTCCAGAAGCTTTTGAGTTTGATGTAGTCCCACTTGTCTATTTTTCCTTTTGGGATATTCAAAAAATCATTTTTAGACCAACATCAGGAAGCTTTCCCCTGTTTTCTTTTAGGAGTTTTACAGTGTCTGGTCTTATATTTAAGCCTTTAATCCACTTTGAGTTGATTTTTGTGTGTGATATGTTTAATGGCTTGGTTAATGGGGGAGGGGCTTAGCTCTTCTTGGAAGGTGTACGTATACCTGGGAACAACTCACACTCACATCTTTATTAGTATTACCAGTACTCTGTACCCAGTGATTGATTCTGGACTTTCGGAAGAATTATAATCCCAAACCTAAGGAGCTTTTTTGGCTCTTTTGTCATAACAAAATGCTTGGACAAATGAAAATGTGAAAATTATAATTGTAAAATAACTCTCTAAATTATTTAGATCTCATTGTAGGATAATTAGTAATGAATAAAGATACGGTTATTTAAAATCTAAATGCTAATAATGAGAAGTACTTAATCTACCACAACATAAGAGCCTAGCCCCAAAAGACCCCATCTTGGACCAAACTACCTGTTCAAAAGTCAGTATTTGCATGCCCAAGACTTGTTTGAAAAGGCGATTATGGTCTCACAGGTAAATCATAAGAATTTTCAAAATTTTGTAAATGCTGTATTTATATGACAGACAAGAACCACTCTGAAGGAATCATTATGGTTTGGGAAATGATATGCAATTTCAAAATCATCTAAATCATTTCAATTGCCTGTATTTACATTTATATAATGGGTATTTATAATGGTGATTATTTTAGAACTTACCTTGTTTTCCAGGATCTCACATTGGTTTCTATGGGAACGAGAATGGCTCTGAAGAGGAGCATTTTAAGAACTCTTTTCACATTCAGTAACTGCTAACTGAACTGTAAATTCTGTTTGTCTGTTAACGGTTTTTAACACTTAGATTTTAACACAGAAATAAAAGTTGGGCATTCTAGCTTCATAAATCATTTTAAATAAAAACTATTTTTATGAAACATCTGGCACATTTGAAACATTTGAAAAACAAAATAACTAGCCTTAGGGGCTAATAATCTGTTCACTTTATTAAATTCATTAATGATTAATCCACATTGGCCATGTGCTTGCTCTTAGAAAATTGTCTAAAGAAAAACTTCATCTGATATATTGTTTTAATACACTTTCTCTGCTATTTATACATATGTGTGTGTATATGTATATATATATGTTTTCCTAGTTGTATAAAAATCCTTTAAAGTAGTATAAAATGTTCTGCATTTAAAGTTTCTTCTCTGCTAATACCTCACTCATCCTGTGCTATTATATACCCTGGTACCATGTTGTACTTTGACCATGAGTTAGGACTTTATTCATGTTCTTACACCAGTTGGAACTTATTTTTACTATTTTTTGAAACAAGCTCATAAGTCTTTGAATTTCAATTTTTCTTTTTCTGGAAAAAATGTTTAGATCATAAAAAGCTCAACGTGTAACTTATGGATTACATTTGTTCAGTTTACTGTATTTAATATTCCTTCACATTTCATGTTTTCCAATTAACTTTATTTTTTTTAATTCCCTGGAAAAATAAAATGTCAATATATGGTTATTTAGTTCCTTCTCAACATAATTAAAACCCACTAAAAATAAGAGAAGCCTAGTCCAGAAAAGAGTGCTAAAACTCAAAATTTTTCTTGTACCCAAACTATAAAAGACGCTAGTTGAAAGCACATGGCATCCCATAACCAGCTTATGTAATAGCTACTCCAGTTATTTCTAATATATGATCTGTGTCTTAAATCCAAAGAGTAAAAGTTGATGGCAGACTGCCAGGTGGGGTAGAATTAGCACTGGGTGATTTTGCCTTCCTTTTGATCAGAATGTGTTTGCTTACTGCCAGCCTATCCCTGACGGTAGGCTGTCAGAGACTAGTGACAGTTTGAGAAGCGGAGCTGCTAGCATCGCTGTGACTAAGAGATCATTCTGTAACTCAGGGGTCTGGTGTAAGCTCCATGGAATTATTTTTTTCTTCTTTCTTAAAAATATTTTTCATTCAGATTTGATTTTATGATATGAATTAAGGATTGCCACACTTTGAAAAAAGGTAATGATAAATAAATGAGAAATATGTAATCAAATGTTTTGAGAGGAATGATTAATTGATTTGCTATTCTACTTTTTAAAGTTGATTTTGAATTGAAGTACAAAAACTGAAAAGTAAAATCAAGTCTAATGTTAATCGTTTGAAGAGAAAGAGTTATCTTGAAAAGTATCTGAATCGGAAGGTGAGGAATATAATTGTCTAGCACAGAGCTACTCAAAGTGGGGGTCCCTGGACCAGTGCCTATAAAAGACAACTACAGAAAGCGAGCATAAACACTTAGAAACTCTTAGAGCAGTTTGACACTGCCACTTCATCCAACCCTGTGATTTAGTATTTTATAAAAATCAGCCCATGGCATTTTTGAATTTTAAAAATTTGCCCTTTAATACAAATGGAGATGGATTGATTTAGCATAAATTACTGTAAGCAGAAAAGAGTGTCATTTTAACTTCATATATTGAGAATTATTTATCCTGTGTGATTCTGTCTGAAAGCTGGGAAGTGAGGTGTTTTTCTCTCTGAAAGATCTCTTTCTAGCCCTAGGATAACATATTTATTTTCATAAAATTACAGCAAAGGAGGCTGAAGCTGATGTTGTTCTCTCCTTTTGCAGATATAAAAACAAAAGTACAAAGGGCTTACGTGAGGTGTCTGATGTTACACAATTAACATCAGAATTTAAAATCAAGTTAAGTAAACAGCATTGTACAGAACTTATTTAATATTCTGATGAGTAAAATAAAAACACCCTTGATTATGGCATCAAATTGGATATATTTATAATTATATATGGCAGATAGCAGTGCTTTGTCTTAAGGTTTCTGAAGGAAAAGCATTGTGATAGTCGTTCAATGGGTGAACAGTGAAACTATACATACTGCAAACCAAGGTGATGAGTTGGAAGAAATTCAATAACCAAAACCAAAATTAAACAAAGAGAATGAAGAAAGATTAAGGTAGGAACACATAGTCTGGTTAAAGAACTAATAGAGCAGAAAGGTAAGTCCACATCTCTCTGAAAGGTATAAAATTCCAAAAGAAAAAGGGTTGACCTTGAACTGTAAATAGAAGAAATAAAATGAAAATAAGAAAGGGAAAGTTTAGACAAAACATTGGGAATTCTTGTTAATTGTCAGGAGTATTAGGTTAGTTGAGTGGGTGCCCAAAAGAATCTCTAAGGACATTTAAAACTTCATTGAACAAAGCCATGGACAGTGTATTGTGGTGAGCAAAAATACTTAATGGCAGGGGGATGGTCTGGACCTACCATGAGGTGTTTTTCAGCTCTAATTTCTAGTATTCCATAGCTCCGTGAAGAATAGTTGCTAAATTGCTTGATCAACCCAGACAAATAAAACTGAATAAAAGAATAAAGTCCCAGACAAAACAATAAAGTCAGCCAAAATTGAAACACACCCCTCAGAATAACAAAAAAACCCTAAATCTTGCATCATACCCCAAAGACAACAAATTCAGTTTCTGGCAGCCTGCCCAGAAGAATAAATTCCAGAGACGAGATCCTTCACTGAGTAAGCCCAACCAACAGGTTGGGAGAGTTCAACTTCTCAGACACGCAAAACCTCCCAGCAGATATTAATATCAGAGCAGACTAAAACTGAAAGGGAAAAGTGATATATTAAAGAGCTTGGTCTATGAGTGAATTAATTCCTGTATTCATTCTTCAAGGAGTTATTATGGAGTGCCTACGATCTACCAGCTACTATTCTAGGGTAGGGTACCTCAGTGAACCAAACAGTGAAGAGGTCTGCCCTTGTGGAGTTTACGTTCTAGTGTGAGGAACAGTAAATAACACAATATGCCATATCTTCAATAGATGGGAAGTGCTTAGAGGAGTAGATAGTAGGCTAAAGAATATGGGGGGTAGGGGTAGGACTATGGCACAATAGGGGCAGATGGCTGCGTTCAATAATGCTATCAGGGTAGAACTCCTGGAGAAGGAGAGACATTTGAGCAAGACAAAGGCAGTGAGAGTAGTTAGCTAAGTGGGTACTGGGGAAAGAACATCCCAGGCAGTGAGAACTTACAGAGCACAGCAGGAATGGTGGAGCAAACCTGGTGTGTTTGAGGAATATGAAGGAATATTCTTTCCCACACCCACTCCCTTCCAATGGGATGAAGTCGGAGAGACCTTGTAGGCCTTTACTAAGGCCTTGTCTTTTATTCTGAGCAAACTACTCACATCTTGCTATGAGAATCTTAGGACCTCAGTGAAGAAATTAATGCAATTGAGGTGCCAGCCTCCTTTGGAAACCATTCACCCATACATCAGTGGTGTTTCTTTGTGCTCCTTCAGATTGTTCAGGTGGTGAGTTATAAGAATGTCAGCATCTTCCAGCATCATGGGCCTTTAACATAAAAATATGTCCTGTAGGTACTGCTACTGAGAATGCAGGGAAAATCATAAATCTTCTAACTCTGGATGTTTGCTTTCATTTTTTTCTTAGACCAGCAATAAAATATTTTTTTAATTATACTTATGATCTTTGTATGATGTTTGCACATATATGAAATATGTACTCTGTCACAGAAAATAAACCCCTAAATATCAGCAATTGTATTGTGGGTTCATATTCTATGAAACCTGATCTTTACTAAGGGCTTGATAAATATTTAAAGTTAATTAGGAGCTTAAAGATAGAAGACAAAAATGGATCTGCTTGTGAGAAGGAATAACAATATTAAAGGAATTTTTTGATGTTTTTGGATATTTGAAAATATTCAAAAATTAAAGGCTAAGTTAGAAAAACACTGTTAATGTTTATTCATGATTTGAAAAAAAAGTGTGTTAAATACCTGCTATGTGCCAGGCACATTTTCTAGACCCTACGGATACAACAGTGAGCAACACAGAAGAGCCTGAAATCTAATACATTCTTCTATGAAGATTCTCTTCAGGCAGTTTACCAGTTCTATTATAACAATATGTAGCTGAGGAGGTGGGTAGACTTGTCTGCTCCTGCAATGGGAGACGCATCTGCAAGCCAGCATCACCTGTTAGGATGGGACATGGCTAGGATCATGAGACATGATGCTTCATGACCTGTCCCCATCTGGTGATCTACTCTTTGGAACTCCTTAGGCAGAGACTACATCTCTGAATGTTCAGGAACTTTAGAATGGCAAGAGAGTATCTGGGTTGGCTCTAAGTCTTTGCTATTGTGAATAGTGCTGCAGTAAGCATACGTCTGCATGTGTCTTCATAGTAGAATGATTTATAATCCTTTGGGTATGTACCCAGTAATGCGATTGCTGGGTCAAATGGTATTTGTAGTTCTAGATCCTTGAGGAATCGACACACTGTCTTCCACAATGGTTGAACTAATTTACACTCCCACCAACAGTGTAAAAGCGTTCGTATTTCTCCACATCCTCTCCAGCATCTATTGTTTCCTGACTTTTAAATGATCGCCATTCTAACTGGTGTGAGACAATATCTCACTGTGGTTTTGATTTGCATTTCGCTAATGACCAGCGATGATAAACTGGATAAAGAAAATGTGGCACATATACACCATGGAATACTATGCAGCTATAAAAAAGAATGAGTTCATGTTCTTTGCAGGGACATGGATGAAGCTGGAAACCATCATTCTCAGCACACCAACACAGGAACAGAAAACAGGTGATGTTGATGCTGCTGACTCGAGTACCACATTTTGAGAACTGTTGGCCTAATCAATGCACTACACTGCTCCTCTCCAATCTTAATAAAGTCCTCCGCCTTTCTGAATCATAACTGTAGTTCTTATATTTACTTCATATGCTATAAAATTCACCATTTTAAGGTGTACAACTCAGTGTTTTTTTACTATCTTCACAGTTCTGCAACTACCATCATTAATTCCAGAACATTTCCGTAACTCCAAAAAGAAACTCAATACCCATTAGCAATCACTCCTGATTCCTGTCTCCCCCAATCCAGGAAACAACTAATCTATTTTCTTTCTCTATGGATTTGCCTATTTTGGACATTTGATATAGATGGAGTCATATAACATGTGACTTTTTGTGTCTGACTTCTTTTCCTAGCATCATGTGTTCAAAGTTCGTCCATACTGTAGTGTATGTCAATACTTCATTTTCTGACTGAATAATGTATACTTGCATGGGCATATCTTATCAGTTGATGCACATTTTGGGTAGTGTACATTTTTTGGCTATTATGAATTTGTATGAACAAATATAGGTTATATGTATGATAGGGTCCAGTAGGAGTGGAAAGGCTTTTATGGTAACTATGTTTAACTTTTTGAGGAACTGCCAAACCATTATCAAAGTGCTGCTCCATTGTATATCCCCATCAGAAATGTATGAGAGTTCCAGTTTTTCCACAACCTTAGCAATATTTGCCATTGCTCATCTTTGTATCATAGCTATCCTAGTGGGTGTGAAGTAGTATTTTACTGTGGTTTTGATTTGCATTTTTCTAATTTCTAATTGTGTGTCATTTTATGTGCTTATTGAACATTTGTATATCTTGTTTGAAAAGATGTCTATTGAAAGTCTTTGCTCTTTTTTTTTTTTTTCAAGAGACAAGATCTCACTCAGTCACCCAGGCTGGAGTGCAGTGGCACAATCACGGTTCACTGCAGTCTTGATATGGGCTCAAGCCATCCTCCAGCCTCAGCTGAGTGGCTGGGACTACAAGGATGTGCCATCATATGCTAATTTTTAAAATTTTTTGTAGAGACTGGGTCTTGCTATATTTCCCAGAATGATCTCAAGCGCCTGGACTCAAGGGATCCTCCCACTTTGGCCTCCCAAAGTGCTGGGATTACAGGTGTGAACTACCACAACTAGCTTCATTTTTAAATTGGGTTATCTTTTTATTGTTGAGTTATAAGAGTTCTTTATATATTCTTCATACAAGTTCTTTACCAGATGTATGATTTACAAATCATTTCTCATATTCTGTGGGTTGCCTTTTTGCTGTCTTGATGGTGTCCATTGAATGGCAAAATGTTTTTAATGTTTATGAAGTCCAATTTATCTAATTTTTCTTTTATGACTTGTGCTCTTGGGTCATATCTGGAAACCACTGACTAATCCAAGGTCATGAAGATTTACTCCTATGCTTTCTTCTGTGATATCGTAATCTTACATCTAAGTCTGTGATCTGTTTTGAATTAATTTTTCTGTATAGTGTAAGATATGAATCCAACTCCATTCTTTTTCATGTGGCTATCCACTTATCTCAGCACTATTTGTTGATCACAGGTTCCTTTTATAATTTAATAATGTTTTATAGTGTGCATTAATTATAATATTTTTATTAATATTAATTACAATTTTTTTTTCCTCTCCAGGTGCTTGCCTGCTCTGCTGTCAAAGCTTTGTGAGCACTGTAATTAGAACAAAATGAATGTCCTCGGAATTAAAACCCCCCAAGCTAGTAATGATTGACCACAAAGTAGGCTTGTTCAATTGCACCCCGTCATTCAGTGTTATATAATACCAAGTACCAAGAGTCTTACCGTTATTATGTCATCCTATATTAATTATTTCATTCACACATATAGGATGAGAAGCAAAGGAATGTTTATCCTATATAATGTTCCTTTATGATTTTTGTAATACTATTTTACTGTTGTTTATGCCTATAGCACCCATTCAACTGATGTTATAAATACAAATTTGAAATGTGGTGAGTTATTTCCATATACTGTTATAGTAATTGAATATAGAGAGCAGACCAAAACCAGATGAATGCTAGAAAATAAACAAAAAATGGGGGAAAAGAGGCAAGTTCTACTTAATTGGGACTGATAGCAATTAGTACATTATATACACGGATGCTTCCTTTTCGTAGGAAGTCAGATAAATGGAATGTAAAACACAATGCAGATGCTGTCCAAATATTGTGAGAGGGTTGCAATGGGAGGTGTAAATGTAGAATCTGAAAGGTATCAGTGCATATGCCATCCAGAAAAATGAGAATGATAAAGTAAGTTTTTTTGGTATTTCCCAAAACTAGTAGCGCCTAGAGTTGTGACAGGAATATTTAGGTTCCTGGTTAGGTATAACTCTGCGGTGCCATAATTTTATAAAAGGAAATTTCAGCAAGCTGTCTCAACCTAACAATATCCTCTTTCCTTTATTTCCTGGCTCCATTGTCATTTAACCCACTGCTGTCCTTAGCTCATTTCTGAAGTAGATATCTAGAGAAAAAAAAATTAACTCTCTCTGTGTAAATACTTTGCATTGTAAATTAATAAACCTTTCCAGTGACTTTATGAAACGTAGGCCTAAATTCAGTTAGATGAGCCTCTGGATCTGAGGACTGAGTGAGGAAGGAAATCCTGGACTAGGGTTGAGTCCAAGCAACATTGCTGAGTAAAGTGATAATGACATTAGAAACCAAGCCACAGGACCTTGTAAATGTGTTTCAGACTCACATTTATATTCAATGAAATTCTGGTTATTCTCATGAGTCAAATGATAGAATGAAAATGTGAAATCAGATCCTCCTTTTTCAGTATATTGATTGAAGAACTCCTTGATACTCAGATAATTCTGGATAGGGATATAATTATTCCAACAATATGTTTATGGTGACTGACTTCTGCATTGTGAAAATGCCCACCAAATTTGGTAACACATACCTGAAAGTTCCTGAAACACAAATATTATTCACAAATAGGAACTCAATATTTCATCTATTTATTTACTCTGAACTTCACACTTATGAAAAAGCCAAAGGATGTCATCCCTTGTTAGGCTAGGGACTAAGGAGTTTTATTTTACATAATTTAGTAGGCTTTTACAATTCTCTCCACGCTGCTTATATCCTTTTCTGGTGTCAGCATTCTTATACTACTTAGTCTAAACTTCTAAAGCAGAAATGGTGTGCATGTCAATATAGTTAGCAGGAAATTAGGGGGTACATTTTCCACTCAAGTCAAGTCTTGAAGATGAAGAGAGAAAGAAATCTCTAGAGATATATGGAGTAGGGGGCAGTCTTGAAGAGAAAAGAAATGCAGACTATGGAATTTGTCTTACAACTTTCAAGTCACATAGTATTAGAAATTAGGCCACAGAGCCCGGTGATACTATGTTTCATAAAATTCTTATTAGTAATTACGAGTCCTAAGTCTTCATCACCATGAGTTCCTGGGGCCTACATGAAGGAAGAACAAAAGCCCTTATAAATTACCTTGGGCCGGAGACTGGACCCAGCAGGTTCCATAGAAGAATAGCCTGCCTGTCTCTTGTTGCTCTCATGGGGTGAGGTTCTCTTGAATTAAGCACCAATAGCAGAAACCAAACGAAAAACAACATCACAGACATGATGACCATACTGCACCCAGCCTGCCTAGTGTCTGGCATAGATACCCCCAGCTCTCCTTTCAGAACCTGCAGTCACCCTCACTGTCTTGTGCCTCCTTCTGATTATATATGGGGTAGCTTCTGCACATACACCTCTGACTGATTAAACTCTACCTCACATCACCTGAAGAGAGCAAGCAATGCTGTGTTAATGCTAAGGGCTCAGGGATGGTGAGCAGAGGCAAAGCATGCACAAATAGGAAAGCCACCACCTAGGTTCTTAAAAAAGCAGGCATTTTTAGGATATTAGAAAAGCAAGCTGTAGTTAGCTTAATTCTGAATTCTGGGGCTAATTCCAAACAAACTGAAACTCCCCATGTCCTGGGCAAAGCAAGTCTGTACGTGTGGTGGCCTTTACGTCTTCTTTCTAGGTAATCACTTCTCTCACCTTAGAATAGTATGGCCAGGTTGCCAAGCACATTTTCCCTTGCATGGAGGGGGCTGATTCATGAAACAGTGACTTGCACAGGTGGGTCACAGTGTGTCCTGGATTGCATAAACTAGCCAAGAGCCAGGGTGCGGGCTGTCTATGCAATTCTGCCCCCAACTTGTGTCAGCATGTCCTGGCATTTAAGTAAAGTTTAAGTGTGTGCTCATTTGTGTGAAGAAAGATCCAACAAAGGAATACAATCATTATAGGCCTCTGTATTGACAGGAAAGTCAAATCTGCTCAGCATTTGAAATGACTTAAAATTGATTGTTTTAAAAAGCTCTGTTATTAGAATGTTAGCCCAAAAGTAATCCTTTTTATGTACTATTTATCTGTTTCATTTCATTAAACTTTATAAGCCTCCCACAAGGTAGGGTTTTATCTGTTTTACAGACGTAATCCGACTTTAAAAATACAATAATTAATCAATAACAACACTAAAGATAAACAGCCCTGAGTTTCTTAATCTTTATTTATGAGGGCAAGATGGGACAAGGCTAATTTGCTACACTTTTCCCTGATAAACACATTTCGTGTGATTTTTTCTTTTCTTTCTTTCTTTCTTTCTTTCTTTTTCTTTCTGAGACAAAGTCTCACTCTGTCGCCCAGGCTGGAGTGCAGTGACATAATTTTGGCTCACTGCAACCTCCGCCTCCCGGGTTCAAGCAATTCTTGTGCCTCAGCCTCTTGAGTAGCTAGGATTATAGGTGCCTGTCACCATGCCCAGCTAATTTTTGTATTGTTAGTACAGACGGGGTTTCACCCTGTTTACCAGGCTGGTCTCAAACTCCTAACCTCAGGTGATCCACCTGCCTCGGCCTCCTAAAGTGCTGGGATTACAGACATGAGCCACCACGCCTGGCCTCATATGAATTTTTAAAAATGCTGTCTTGCTCTGTCCTTCATGTCTTTGAAGAAACATGAGGACACAGAAAAGAGAATACATATTTTAGAATTTTTTTGAAGTAATATCCTTTCTATGTACTCTTTTGTTTTATTCTTAAACTTTCTTACTTAGAGCAGTTTTAGATTTTTACCAAAATTATGAAGACAGTATGGAGACTTCCATATACTACATACCTAGTCTTCCACAATTAATGAAGCAGTATTATGATACACACTATTATTAAAGTTAATACTTTATTCAAATTTTCTTAATTTTTACCTAACATTTTTACCTTTTTCTGTTCCAGCTTCCCATCCAGCATAGCACATCACATTTAGTCATTATGTCTCCTTAGGCTTCCCTTGACTATGGCAATTTCTCAGATTCTCTTGGTTTTTGATGACTTTGATGGTTTTGAGGAATACTTGGATTTTGCAGAATGTCCCTCTATTGATATTTTTGTGATGTTTTTCTCATAATTATACTGGGTTTATGTGTTTGGGGAGTAGGACCACTGAGGTAAAGTGCCATTTTCATCACATTATATTAAGGGTACTGTCAATATGACGTATTACTTTTGATGTTGACCTTGATCATCTGACTGCAGTAGTTTGTCAGTTACGTGTTCTTTTGAAATTCTATTTAATTAGATAGAATGATCTCTTCATTAAAAGATTTATTAGGTTTAATTTTAAATATCATTTAGCCAAGCAGTAGCAGCATTAGAACTAGCTATCAGTTGCATAGGTTACAATACATAGGAGATGGCATTGCATATTTAGACTGTGGCAGGAGAAGGAATTGCACACCAGGAAAACTGGTTTCGTGAGTCTTAAAGTTCATCATCTGTACAAGTCCTATGGAGAAGGTTAATACTATAAGCTCTTCCTTAGCATATTTTACTTTGCAAAACATGTTGCAATATCACTCTAGTTATTTTTTTTTTCAACATCCCTATGAAGAAGCAAAGCAGAGCTGCCTTCCTTTACTTTCAGTGGCAGGCTGTGTAGTTAGAGATACTTGTGTTTGGTTTTGAGCTTAGACCCACTTTCTATCTGAATTACCCTTGGAAAAAATTTCTGGGAGCACCTAGTCTATAAAATAGGCATAATAATACAAACCTTATAGGAAAAGAATACATAGACTGTTTCAACCAAGCATCTCAGACACATACAAGACATTCAATAAATCTTTGTTCCATTTCTCTCCCTTCTTTCTCATCCTCACTTCCCCTTTTCCATATCTCTAAACTTATAAATAAACACTTCAGGATCTGGGCATTATAAGGATGTATATTAGTATTAAAACTGATCATCAATTTTAATTAATCATGTAAATTTCAGCAAATGTAAAACAGCTTCAGACTAATACTATGGAAATCTTATGGGAGTGGACTAACATAGTTGCTACCCAGATGTCAATAGAATCCCAGCACCATAGTCCTGAGAACCATGATTTCCAGTAGTACTTTTAATCATAATTCTAGATCTCTCATGTTCTACTTACAGTTTCTCACTTCCTTAAGAATAGTAAAAAAATGAAATGATAAAGCTTCAATAACAGTATTTGAATATTCATTGTTAACATTGTCACGTTGTTGGGGTTACCCTAATGTGGTATCTTGATGATCCACAATAATGTGAACTTATATGTAGAGAGGTTGCATCATGTGTATATATAACTGATAAAAAGGCAACTGAAAATAAGGCAACTTTACATACTCTGGACAAAAATAAATATACCAAGAGAAATGGATGGAGAAAGAGGAGTTGCATCTGTCATTCTCTTCACTGAGTGTAAGCCTTAGAGTAAGCATGAGATGGAACCATGAATACATTCTTCCCTTAGGATGACTCATTTCTTTTATACCTCTCATAATTCTGAAGTATTGGCACACCTAGTGTGATTCTAGTTTTTAAAGGTATGTATTTTTCACATAACAAGGTCGCTAGATATAAGCCAACTCCATCTGGCTACTGAAGAAATTGAAATAGGATTCAAAGATGAAGGGAAAGTCTGTGTTGGAACTGTTGATCTCCAGTGTGGGGTCCCTGAAGGTATTAATATTTTAATGGCCAATTTTGACTACAGTAGTCCCCTCTTATCCATGGGAATATGTTCCAAGACCCCCAGTAGATGCCTGAAACCGCAAATAGTACTGAACCCGATTACTATGACTTCTCCTGTGTATACATGTCTATGATAAAGTTTAATTAATAAATTAGGCAGAGTAAGAGATTAACAACAATAATAAGAAGATAGAACAATTTTAACAACAGACTGTAACAAAAGTAAACTAAGCACAAGCACTGTGATACCACCACAGTCAATCTCATCACCAAGATTGTTACTAAGAGACTGACATGTGGGTAGTGTAGACAGCGTGGATAAATCCAGATGGGACGGAGCAGGAGAGACAGAGATTTCATCAAACTACTCAAAACAATGTGCAATTTAAAGCATAACAATTGTTTATTTCTGGGATATTCCATTTAATATGTTTGGAATGAGATTGACTGCAGGTAATCGAAGCCATGAAAAGCAAAAACTGCGAATAAGAGGTCACTACTGTAATTGTACTTTTTACCTTAGAAACTAGTCCCTATATAATGCCATTATTTCTTAAACTAATTTATATTTAAATACAAAATTATTCATAATACGATTTTTCGGGGGAGGTGTTGTTCCATAAGAAAATATCTAGCTGAATTGAGGCAGACCCCGTAGCCCATTTGGTTACAGGCACCCAGGCAGCAAAAACTGATTTGCCCTGGTTGGACCTGCTCCATTCCCTCCCCACTTGTCATGGGGCACACAGCTTCGTGCATTATACTTGTGTACCCCTAGATTTGGTGCTAAGCGCTTTACTAACAAAGCTAAGGGGGAAGTAGCAGCACCATCCTGATTCTGAGCCTCCACCTCACACCCAAAATGAGCTCCAAGAGAACTCTCGGGTCCTCTCTCTCTCTCTCTTTTTCTTTTTTTTGGACTGAGTCTCACTCTATCGTCCAGACCGGAGTGCAGTGGCACAATCTCGGCTCACTGCAACCTCCGCAGCCGGGACTACAGGCGTTTGCCACCATGTCTGGCTAATTTTTTTATTTTCAGTAGAGACGGGGTTTCGCCACCTTGGTCAGGCTGGTCTTGAACTCCTGACATCAGGTGATCCACCCACCTTGGCCTCCCAAAGTGCTGGGATTACAGGCGTGAGCTACAGCGCCTGGCCCCCTACCTTTCTTTTCCTCCTGCATTAATGTAAGGAAGATTGATGTGAACAGATCTTCGCTCTACCTGGAGTCTGAGAACGATAGATAATTATCTGGAAGTCATGTGGGATGGGTAGAGAAGAATTTTTCTCTTCTGCCCTGCATGAATAAGTGGCTGTGTTCTCCCTCTACTTGACCCCACGAAAGGCTGAACCCAGAAATGGCGATGTAGAAAAAGCTCAGAGCTCATTCCTACCTTGTCTTAATTCATATCTTCTTGTCCCAGGCTAGTACATAAACGGGATACTCAGTTAGATGTTTGTGATAAGACCAGAGGAGGAAAAGGCCACATGTACAACAGCTTACAAAGGGTAATATGAAGTAAATTGAGTGGGGAGGCATGGGCTACTTCCCATTCATAAGAGTCAGGAATTCCATGGCTTTTTTACATCCATGAGCACACTTGTTCTCATGCCCATGTTCTTTTTTTTAAATGGAAAATTTGTTTCTCAACATAAGCTCCATCCATTTGAAAAGGTCTTGTTTCTGCCCATTTCTTTTATCAAACAATAAATTTTGTGACTAATTTGATGGGAAATCATCAGGCATCCACCCTAGAATCCTGACTTGGCTCCCTCAACTTCCCCTTAACCTCCAATCTTAAAACAATCCCCCAAAAGGCCATCAATTTCAAGACACCATTGTAAATGGTGACACTGGTCATTCAGTCCAATCCTAAATACTGAGAGTCCTGGAAATGGATCTATGTGAATACAGTATTTTTTACGTTATTAACTAAGGATAAAAAGGCCCCATTTAAAGATTTTTTAAAAATTAGAAAACAAAAAGAAGCCAAAATGAACCAAATCAAGGCTTTTAGGTGGATGCCCAACAATTTTCCATCAAAATGCCCACAAAATTGCTTGTCCAATGAGAGGAATTAGCAGGAACATCATGCCCATGTTCTTTACAGTACAAAAGAAAATACAAAACAGATATTCTCCTAGGGTCTTGTGGTGTGGTAAAGATACTCAAGCCCAAAAAGTAACCATCTTACTGTCTCCAGTCAGGTGAGTGACATTTCAAGAGCTCAGGATTAAGAGTCAGAAGATCCAAGTGCATATTCTGCATCTGTCACTTTCTGCTGTGTGGTGCTGAGCATGTTTCTAACTTCTCTTTGCCTTGGTGTAGCCATCTATAAAATGACTATAATGCGGCAGATTAAATGAAAGCATCTAGCATATTGGTGATTTTAGTTAAATCTGTTTTTTTTTTTTTTTTTTTTTGAGATAGGGTCTCACTCTGTCACTCAGACTGAGTGCACTGGTGCAATCACAGTTCACTGCAGCCTCAAACTCCTGCGCTCAAGAGATCCTCCCACCTTAGCCTCCTGAGTAGCTAGGTCTACAGACTCACACCACATTCCCAACTATAAATCTGAATTTTAATTAACTTTGTGGAAGCTAGTAGTCTACTTGCCTCTGGAATACCTGACAGAAAGCTACAGAGCATTCTTACCTCTGCACTTTTGGTGAAGGAACTGGGCTCATAATGTCATAGAAGGCAATTATTTTCACTATTAAGGCTCGTTCCCAATTCAACTCAGTTACTTTAGGCAAGAATGTTTTCAAAAGGTCTAAGTGATATTATTAACAAATGGGTTACATCTTCTCTTCACAGAGTTAAGCTCTAATTATACATTGAGCTGATTTATTAGTACTGCAGGCTTAAACATTTCCTAACTATTAGGACTGACTAGAGACACAGGTTAACTGTCCACATGCAAAGAATCTGAATGGCAAAAACGCCGCAGAGGAAGAGGTGATGCATGGTGGATGAGTCACAAGGAAAGGCTCAGAGAAGGTATTAATTAGAGTAATAAGAAATTATAACAGGTAAAATATGGGTTAAGTATCAGTGAATTTCCCCTAAGGACATACTTCCTATGATACTAGGGAAGAGTCTTCTAAAGGAGGTGATTAAAGCCTCCAAGCTTAAGACCTTTAAAACTAGACCAAACAGAGTCCTTATGAACATACTAGAAAGAAGAATTCTACCCTGGTTGGGGTAGCGGTAGGTAATCTAATAGCCCTTTGCACTGCTAAGGGCCTTGATCACTGAGCTACCCAGTAATTGAATACATTGCAAACCATCAAGTAAGTACACAGTTCTCTCGCTTGAGAATGTAGCTCTTATTTCTCTGGGCACTGCTTTCTTTGGGGGCAAACTTCCAATATCACTGATACTAATATAAAAACCCTGTAAGTCTGCTTTCATTTTCAAGATCCAATATATATTCAGATTGTTTTCTCAGCAAAGGAAATTTTATTTCTCAAGATATAAAAAATAAATATTTAATTTCAGTTTCCTCAAAAGGAATATAAAATTTGTTCAAACGCAAAACCAGCTGCAACTTTGTTGGACTAGTCTCTTATTTCTGGCTTAGTAAAAGCATTACTATTTTGGCATCATCAAATGAGTAGGAATGAGCTGCATTTCTCAGGAATCCCACCAATGGATGTGGTGGAATGAGGAAATTTTGCAACCATCACTATTCTAAATCCAGTAAAGGGAGTTCAGAGACCCATAGTCTTATCTTCAGTGACTTTGTGCCCCACCTATAAGAACTATATATAACCTGGCTGATCTGAATCTCAGACAACACTGGACCATAGCACTCCTCCTAGGCCTATCCTGATTTGAACCTACTTCCACTCATGAGCAGGATAGGTGGCCACCAATGTAGAGCGATTTCAGGGGTGCCAGAAGATCCTCCTTACTTGCCTGCTTGGGGATATCAGAAAGCAGTCTCATTCTTTAATGAGTGTTAACGTGTGACATGCCCCCATCCCCCATCATCTATCTGTTCATCCTGTCCTGCCCTCCTCTCCACTTCTCGCCACCTTCCTTTAGGCTCGCTGAATTAGTTGCACCACTGTTTACTTTGCCTCTACCAGAAACTTGGCAAAATCCTGACTCTTTTCTCTCTCATAACCTTATTTCATTTAATAGCCAAGTCATGTTAAAGCCACTTCCAATGCCTCTGAAATCTACTTTTCTCTACTACCTTAGTATGATCCACACTTATATTTCTCCTGGACTATTACAACAGCCTTCTGAACTGGTCTTCTTGTTTCTCCTCTTGACTCCCTTCAATCCATTGTTTACAAGTGATCTTTTAAAACACTGTCAGATCATGTCATGCCCATGCTTAAACATACTAATTTACTACTCTCCTGCCCTCAATGTGAGTTTCAGATTCCTTAGAAAAGGCTTTCTTCTGCAGCCTTATCTCCCTGTCTCTGTCTCACACTGAATTCTCCAGCCATTCTGAATTATGGGCAGCTCTCCAAACATGCTGCCTGTTTCTTTCTTGCCTTAGTTCCTTCTACCTGAATGGTTCTCACTAATCCCTTCTCACCTGATTAGCTTTTTTCATCACACAGGTTTTGCCATAGACAGCTTATTCTTCAAATATCTTTTCATAGTCCACTAAGGATTAAACCTTTCCTGTGTACTCTATGTTCATCCCTGTGCAGCATGATCATGCCATAATTTTCCCCAAGAGATTGTCAGCTAGCACGTGGTCACAGACTGGGGTCCTTTTCACTGTGTTACCTCCAACATGTAGTACAATGCTGGCACCTAGTAAGTACTAAATCAAACTTTGTTGAATGAATAAACAAACAATAAGTCTTCTCTGGGAGAAGTAACATGTTGATTCACTAGCATAAAATGGATATAAGCTAGGAAAAATTACCTAGAGAAATTTTGTGGAGGAGATATAATTAGGCTGGGGAGAGAAGGGAGTATCTGGGGCAATAGGAACTGTCTGAACAACACTACCAAGATGAGAATTGATCAAGAATGTTCATGGAACACTGAAGAGTCTGGCTTGATTAGAATGGAGGATGTATGTTTAAGAAATGGAGAAAGATCAAATGATGAAGGGTTTTAAAAGACAGAAAAAAATACTTTAGATATAGTATAGTTAGAAGTAGCAACCCATACATGATTTTAGAACAGACGTGTGACATGATAAAAGTGGTGTTTAAGGAAGATTAATCTGGGAATTATATGCAGGAAACATTGGACAAGGATGCTATTACAGTCATCACAAGCAGCTAAAAGATTGTTGTGCTATAATATATGAATAAGAGGATGTGATAGGTTAAATTACTGTTCCAAATATTCACTCCCTTTTTCTCTCACCCTGTGCCTTCCACATCTTGGCTCTGAACTTGACCGTGTGACTTGCTTTGGCTATTGGAATGTTAGTGGACATAATGTGAGCAAAACTTGAGAAGCACTTGTGTGATTGAGCTTGCTTCTGTGATCACCAAGAAGAGAACATGTCCTGGCTAGCCTGCAAAGAGAACTGAGGAGCAGATGAGCACCAGCTAAGCCCAACCTAGATCAGCTAACCCCCAGCCAGCCACAAACACATGATTAATACTAAATCATTGTTTTAAGATTGAGTTTTGGGTATTTTATTATACAGCAATAGTAACTCATACAGGGGATAAGGATCTGATCCTGGCATAGAAACAAAAGAATGAATCTGAGACTTTGTTTGAAGGACAAATTCACAGTTCTTTGGTAATAACAGACACTGAGGTTGAAAGAGAGAGGTAGTTCACAATTTAGTTCCAAGTTTTTAACCCTGGAGTGAGCGAAGGGTGGTGACGTTTCCATGACAGTGAAAATGAAACACTGAGTTTTGGACTTGCTAAATTTGAAGTGCTGGTGGAAGATTCGAAGGGAAAGGCATAGTAGGAAATTAGAGCCAAGGAGAGGGAACATGAATTAGAGGACAGAAGAAGATGTTTTAAGTCGTGATTTGTTATGGATTGAATTGTGTTTCTCCCAAATTCATATGTTGAGGTTCTAACCTTCAATGTGACTGTATTTGGAAATAGAATTTAGGAGGTAAAGTTAAATGGGGTCACAAGGGTGGGGTCTTAATCCGACAGGGTTGGTGGCCTTCTAAGATGAGAAAGAGACACCAGAGTGCGCACTCTCTCCACACACACACACCCTGAGGAAAAGGCCATGTGAGGACACAGTGAGGTGGTGGTTTGCAAGCCAGGAAGCCCTCTCCTCGACCCTGCTGGCACCCTGATTTCAGACTTCCAAACTTCAGAGCTGTGAGAAAATAATCAAATGTTGGTTATACCACCTAGTCTATAGTATTTTGTTGTGGCAGCTTGAGATGACTAATAGCACTCTAGGGAAAGCCTAAAGCACAGTAGAGAGGAAGAAGAGTAGAAAGCTAAGGATAGGACCAGAAAAATGCCTAAAAGTAAGGGGGTCAGGGAAGAGGATCTGGAGGAAAATGGGGTTATAAATGTAAAGGAGTAAAAGCACATTGTGGGAAGTGGTATCAGTGTACTAAGCAGAGCAGGGGCTTAGAGTCAGTAGGAGCTAGGATTGAATCTTCTTCTACTACTTGGAAACCTTAAGTAACTACTTAACCCCTCTAGATCCCACTACTTTATTTTTTAAATGGAGATAATAATGGTCCTTACCCTTAGGTGGGCATTTGAAAAATACAAAGATTCATGCATGTAAAGTGCTTAATATTGTGCATGACACAGTATTAACTATAGTGAACTCTTACTAAATGGCAGGTATCATTTCAGGAAGTACAGTGTGTGGTCAGTAGTATCAAATATTACAGATAGATAAGTGTAAAAGAGGATGACGTACTTGCCATTAGGTTCTGTCACAGAGGAATCTTTAGGGACCTTTGAGTGTTTCAGTACTGTGGGCTTAAGTTTGCCCATGTATGTGAAGGTGAAGGTGTGGGAAAGGAGGAGGAAAGGAAACTAGTTTGCAGAAAATAAAGAGGTTGTAGGCAAAATAGAAATGACAGTGATGTAAGTGCAACAGTTAGAGTTTAGAAATGAGGCTGCATTCTAATAAAAATACAGTGGAATAAAAGCCAGAAGGGATAACTGAATTAACTAAATGTGGGGTAAGGCTGTTTTGTGAAGAAGGGGAAGACATAGGTATATATCATGGCCAAAAAGAAAGATCGATCAATATATTGTTATTGCCAAACTGCTCATAAATCTTTGGATTCTAATTCTGGGTAACTCCAGGAAAAATTGCTCCCATTAGCATTGACAATTCCTAGTGTTTATTCCATCTTGACAGACAATTCCTTGATCTACTGTCTGCCTCCTGGAGCTGGAGCTGCTATTTGGTACATTTTGAAGCACAGAGAGAGTCACATTATGTGTTGTAGATGGACGATCCTATTTTCCCTGCTGACCATGGAAGAATCTAGATTGAGGGTGCAGAGTGATACCAGGCAGGGGTCTTATCAGAAACCAGCATTATTGACCCCTCTTTATTCCCATTTTAAATGTATTAGTTGGACCAGAGGTTGAAAACCATTTTCTTTATTGAATACATTGGGAATATCTGAACAAGAAAATTTGAAGTAAATGAGTAACAGTATTATTTCTAAGAAGCACTTACTTAGATATACTCTTTCCCTTTTGGGGTAAATTTATTTTTCTATTCATTGTGCATGCTGCTTTGTGCATTTGCATTCGCAAAGCCCCTTATTTGGTGAAATCCTCCTTTTGGAAAGTGTACCGTCAGTTATTGTCTACTTACAAAGGAGGGAGGATGATGTCATTGAAAACCATTTATTCTTGTGGATTTACATAAATGCAGAATGCAAATAAAATAACATTTTCTGAATAGTTCCCTGTACATTTTCACTTAGGAAGAAAATAAAAATTGACTGTAGATTTCTGATAATTTTTTTCTTCTGTAGACTAGAGATAATTTGTAGTAACTAATCCGAGTGTCTTTACTCAATTATTTGGCTTGCTTCTGGCAAGAGGCACATTACTGATAGAAATTGGAGGGGGCATTATAATTAGAAGAGCAAAGAAGAACCGAACTGTAGAGTGCTTTGCTTGTAAGAATCACCTTTTGTTGTTGGAAAAATTTGCATTGCAACATTTTAATTTCGGAGTCATATCAGTCATCCTTGTTTGAATATAATCCTCTGACCATGTAGGAAAGTGTTTCTCTTTGCCCTTCCACCAAACTTCCTGCTGCAAATCTGCTTTCGCTTGCACCCCACTGTGTGGATTCACAGTGCTGTGAGCAAACAGCTTCTGATTTTTTTACATGCAGAGAGTGAGGGAAAGAGTCAAGGAGAGAGAGAGAGAGAAGAAAAGAAGGAAAGAAAGAAGGAATGAATGAAAAATTCTTTATAGGGTTACCATAGGCCCACAAATATGTCTGAGGTATATAAATTGGTCAAAGCCCATCAGGCTGTTTTGCCCTAGCTATCCTCCTTCTAAAAGCCACGTATCTTGGCACAAAACTGCCGCGTTAACATTGTGAAATACTGTCTTCTACTATTGTAGGACTAAACTTTCCGGATGAAACACTTATCCTGAGCATGTTTCTGGGCAAACATGTTTTCTTAGGCACATTTTATAAGTGAGGACTGGGGTGCATTTTTAGGAGTTCCCAGAAAGTACGTCACTGGTCCTGTCAAGAACTAGCTCTAGATCCCGACTTCCCCCTAATCAGCTCCTGAAAATGCCAAAAAGGAGGGGGAAAGGTTGAAGAATGTGAGAACCTGACATGAAAACTGTGAGAAGCTCCTGGGGTGACAGAGGGGGTTAGGATGGAAGTGAGAGTGCGGCCCAGAGCAAAGGGCCCTCCTGTGCTGCATCAGAGCCACCTGGGAAAAGCTTGCTAGCTTGGGTGGAGAGCAATAGAAACACATGTGCAAGACCAGCGCTCAAGCCTTCTTTCCTCCTTCTCCCTTTCTCTTTTCAATACTCCGTGGGATCGGTGATTACAATTCAGAGAGGTAGCTTTTGACAAAGAGCAGTTTTGTTGGCCAGGCTATTGTAAGATTTTGTATCAGGCTCTCTAGTTGGTGGTTGGGAGAACAAGCAGTGAGTGATAGCATATGAATTATAACACTAGAGATATTATTTGAAGAGCGTTTTCTCCCCAAGGCCAAATATACTCTGATGGGTATAGATAGGGTCTAGGTGTTTGCTGCTTCCACTTGGAAATGTTACCAGCCGACGCAGCAATTCTTTGAGGTACAAGCACCATGAAGGAAGATAAACTGAACAATCTGTACTAAATGAAGCACTGTTATTATATCAGATAGAACAAACATGTTTAATCATAATAAAACTTCTCAAGGAAATAGGGAAGGTTATTGGGAACAAGAAAGAGATACAAATCATTATAAGAATGAATCAGTGAAAAACACTAGGCATAAAATATGAGAATTGAAATAAAAACTGATTATATCTGAAGACGAATTAGTGAACTAACGGATCAGTTAGGGAACTCTGTCGGGAAGCAGTAGGCAGGAAAACGCAAAAGGAAAGGTAAGAGATACAGAGGATAGAAGTTTTTAAAAAGCTGGGATTTGTGTAAGAGTCTTGAGAAGAGGGAATGAACAAATAGAGGAAAAGAAATATTTCAGGAGATAGTGAAAAAGATAGTGATAGTAAGAGGGAGGAATGCATCAAGGAACAATAATTTTTCAGATTTAAATATAAAAAAAAACCTTAGAGTAAAAAGGCTCAGGAACTGGTAAAATAGAATAGATAAAAAAATGAAATCACACCTATGCTCAATATACTAACATATGAGACCATCAGGGAGGAAAGAAAAATCTACAAGCTTTCAAAATGGGGGTGGAGGGACAACAGAATAGGGGATTCTAACTACAAAGGAAGAAGAATGAAATTACCATCATGGACATTAAATGACTTAATATATGTAAACTATTAGAACACTCCCTTGTACATACTAAGCATTCTGTTAAGTGTTAACTATTATTATCAAACTTCTCAACAGCAACCCTAGATGGAAGAAGGCAACAGAGTAGTATTTGTATTACTGGTTAACACAGAATATTAAAGGAAAAGGTCTTTGAAGTTAGTGTTTTATGTTCTCAGTGATACATGGCTGAGACAATCTATAACATAAGATTATCTTTAAGACACCCTTGGACAAATATTTTCAGCAGAAAGAGAAATCGCTCTTGGAGGATGCTAAGGAGTAAAGTTTGATTTCCTACTAAAATTCAAGGATCAGGAAGAGAAAGAGGATACATCTAATTAATATAATTCCAAACTAAAATTCCATGTGATATTAAAATGGTCAGAAACAAGGTGACCAGAGAATAGTGAGGACATATTAAGTCACCTATCTTATTTTTTTAGAAGGGAGAGAGTGGCAGTTTTAGATATACAAATTGATGACAAAAGCATCAGTTTCAATAAATTGTTAATGAAAAACAAACTATATAACTTTCAAACTAGCTGAAGAAAATCTTGTATTTCTGAGGAACTTGGGAGTCTTAGCCTGGAAATCTCTTTAAAAGCAGAATATGAGACAAGGGATTTTATATAGATAGTTTATTTTGGAAAGCGATCCCAGTGAACTGGAGTGGAGAACAGAGTAAATGAAATAGGGAAGGAAAGGAGGAAAAACTAACACAAGGATGCATTAAGGAACTGTGGAAAATGTTTCCCACAATTTTCTTCCCAAGGGTTGGATAAAGGGAAGCATATTGGATAAAAAGCAAGAAACAAGAGTTGAAAGATGCAGGTGAGGCAGTGCTATCAGGTTATACCAATGAAAAGTAGATCACTGCAGGAAGGCCTGGAGTAAGAGGATGGAAGATCCTGCACAAGAGATAGCAGATACAATAGAGAAGAAAGAAGAAAGAAAATGCAGAAAGAATGATAAGAGAACATATAAAATTATATAGTAGAAATATGTCTTAACAGAATAATAATTACAAGAAATATTCACAAATCAAAAGACATTAAATATTCAGACTGGGTAACAGAACACAATTGAGCAATGTGTCTTTTAAAAAGATATATTTAAAATAAAAAGATTCAAAAAAATTAAAAATAAAAGAAAGGATGTATCAGGCAAATAGGAAAGCATTGAAAGTTGGGTGAGGAAGCTGGAGTTTCTTTTTTTTTTTTCTTTTTTTCTTTTTATTTTTTATTATTATTATACTTAAAGTTCTAGGGCACATGTGCATAACGTGCAGGTTTGTTACATATGTATACTTGTGCCATGTTGGTGTGCTGCACCCATCAACTCGTCAGCACCCAACAACTCGTCATTTACATCAGGTATAACTCCCAATGCCATCCCTCCCCCCTTCCCCCTCCCCACCATAGGCCCTGGTGTGTGATGTTCCCCTTCCCGAGTCCAAGTGATCTCATTGTTCAGTTCCCACCTATGAGTGAGAACATGCGGTGTTTGGTTTTCTGTTCTTGTGATAGTTTGCTAAGAATGATGGTTTCCAGCTGCATCCATGTCCCTACAAAGGACACAAACTCATCCTTTTTTATGGCTGCATAGTAAGAAGCTGGAGTTTCTAAGATGATTCTCAGTAATTGACCCACAAAGAGTCTGAAGTAAGCAATGATTTAAAAGAGTGAAGCAACATAATAAATTTGAACTAATATTTGTAGAATTGTATACCCATCAAACAAACAGAAATTCATATTCTTTTAAAGTAAAAATGGAACACTCACAAAAATTGATTATGCCACAAAGGAAGCAAATTCTTCAACAAATTTCAAAAATTCAACATCACACAGACTACAATTGCTGCCCATAATGAAATGAATTTAAGTGCTAAAAAATGCAAAACAATCACTCTAGCAATGACTTATGTGTGGAAACAAAACATATATGTAATAAATAACTACATACATACATGCATATATATAACAATACATACATATATTACATACATACATAAATGCATATATATCTACATACATACATTTATAACTCTTAGGTTAAAGATTTAATCATAACAATTTATAAAATACATAGACAGCACCGCATATCAAAATTTCTGGGATACAACTTATAGTGTGAGGCCTGAAATTAATATTCAATACTATATGCTGCCTTGACATTTGAAACGAGAGGACCTCAAAAGCCTAACCATGAGTTTTCCTGCTCTCACCAGATATGCTGTACAACCCAGTGGGAAAGACTCCCCACCTAGCCAGTGCATCAGTCAGCTAGACCAGCAGATAGATCCTGCACTCCACCTAGTCTTTAACCAAATGGGTTTCACTCCCCTACCAGCCCATGAAGTTAGTCAAACAAACCAATCACATCCTCCTGTGGGGGCCAGGAGTCACCTCACCCTCTTGCTGTTACAAAGCCTGCCTCCCACTTCCCTGGTTGTTCACTCTGTCCCCTAGTGTAACTCTCTGTGGCTCAGCATGATGTGTGCTGTGCTCTCCCAGGCTGTGATGACATGTGACTGACGTACTGCTGTCAATCTCATCTCTCCAGTGTCACTCATCCTGTGTTTAGCTATTTCACACTACTTAGGGCAGAGGAATCTTTCCCTCACCAACAAGATGAGTAGGAGGCCATCAAAGTATAGTTAATGTGGAACATAGAGGAAATTTAAAAGATTTAAATACATTTATTATAAACACCAGGAAAGTCTGAAAGCAAATGAGCTAAGAATTCAACTGAGAAAGCTAGAAAAGGGGCAAGAGAATAAACTGAAAGAAAAAGGGAGAAAAATAGTGGAGAAAGAGAAAAAAAACCTAATGAAACAGAGAGTAACAACGATAAAACCTAGGTAAAATATATAAATTTTGAGAAAAAACATAAAATGTATAATTGGCACAAGAAGAAATAGAAAAGTTTAACGGACCAATGCAATTAAATTTTTTATGGTAATCAAAGCATTTTTACAATTTTGGAGTTGAGTTTTACCAAATTATTACAGAACTGTTAAATTTTATATGAGTTATTCCAGAAAATAGAAAAAGAGGAAAAGCTGCCTAAGTAATTTTGTAAAGCCAGTAAAACCTTGATTTCAAATCCAGATGGAAACAGTGCAAGAAAAGAAAAAGGTAGGTCTATTTCACTTATGAGCGTAGATGAGAAAATTATAAGTAAAACTATTAGCTAATGGAATCAAACATTGTATATTAAAAAACAATATCATAATCAAGCATAATCTTGGGAATGCAAAGATGATTTAACATGAAAAAATCTATGTATTAAGAGACTAAAAGGAGAAAAGGTCTATATTATTCAAATAGCTATGGAAAAAGAATTTGATAAAAAAAAAAAACTACTAAAAAGATCTGTTAATTGAAACAAACTCTTTACCCTAGGTGAAGCCTATCTGTTAAAAATTTGTAGTCAGCATTATACTTAATAAAGAAACTTTTAAGGTTGGCTGCTATAGTCACCATTGTTTGATATGATATCAAAAGTCCTAGCCAAACAATATTAAAAAAAAACATAAGAGATGTGGGGTTAGGAAGAATCAAACAACTCCCATTTCTTATATCTACATGAAAAACTAAAAGGGATTAGCAGACAAAATATTAGAAGGATTAAGAGAGTTTAGCAAGTTTGCCAAACAAAATCAGTTTAAGAAATTCAACCACCAATAATTAGCAAAAAACATTAATAGAAAGAAGACACCATTTATAGTAACAACAAAACTATGGTGCCTAGGAGGTAACTTGTGTATAATGCACAAATCTTTGTGGAAAATTTTAACACTCCATTAAAAAAGAACAAAAAAATCTGAGTAACTAGAAAGATGAAATGTTTGTTACATGACAATGTAACATTTCTTCTCCTACTACTGATTTGAAAATGTTAATAAGATTCTAGCAGGAGGTTTTTAGAAATTTAACCAACTTAATATAAGATGTACGTAGAAGAATAAAAGTTCCCAAATTGCTAGGACAATTTTAAAAAAAGAAGAGCAAAGCAGGTTGATTAGTCTTAGACTTGGACACACCATTGCCTCTTAGTAAGAGAGACACCATGGTATTTGCACAAAGATAGACAAAGAGACCAGTATAATTGGACAGGGTGTTTGTAAACAGACTCCTGTACATATGAAACCTGGTGTATGATTGCAAAGTATCACAAATTGGTGGATAAAAATAGATGTTTAACATATGATGCCGGCTAAGCTGATTTACTATATAGGGAAAAATAAAGTGACTTTACGTCATATGTAAAAGGTGAACTCCAAATGAATTAAAGATGAAAAAGTACAAGGCAAAACTAAAAAGCTAATAAAATAAAATTTAAAAGACTATTTTCTAATTTAATCTTGAGGAACAACTTCTTGAATCAAAGAAGCACAAACAATACTGACCCAAACTGATGGCTATAACTATGTAAAATTGAAGAGTTTATCTTCATTGAAGGGCACTATACACAAGGTTAACAGAGAGGTCATTGGAAGAAAATATTTGCTAGTCCCAAAACTGGAATAAACAAAGACTTCCTAGAAATTACAAAAATGAAAACACAGAGAAAAAAAAACCATGTCTACAGAAGTGATGCATGAAATGGAAAATCCAAATAGTTAATGGGCATGTGAAGAGATGTTAACCTCGCTAGTAATTAGGGTGGTGGGGAGTGGGTGGAGAAACAAATTGTATCATGTTTTACTGATGGGAGAGGTACAAATTAGATGGGATGATACCAAGTGTTGGTGAAATCTGGGAGGAAACAGGAATCCTAGAGTGCTGCTAGTAGGGATGGAAACAGGAATAGCCATTTGGGAGACTAATCTGTCATTATTTACGTTAGGAAAAACTATGTATTTGTACACATATACATGCATATGTATATAAGCATACAAATTATATACATATATTTTCTCTATTTGGTGACCTATCAGTCACACTCCTGAGCTTATACCCCAGAAAATATTTTCACAGACCATAAATAGTCACATATGAGGATATTCATGTGAGGTGGTATGTGTAAAAGTGACTTAGAGGCAACCTAGATCCAATCAATAGGAAATGTATAAATAAAATGTAGCAGATGCATATTATTTGGAATTCCATACAGTAGTTAGAAGCAATACACTAGATGTACATACAGCAACTGGATAGATTTTTAAAAATTGTGTTAGGTGACCAAAGCAGTGGACATATTAATACAGTTTTCAGAGATATGTACATATCAAATGACATAATTACACAAATTAAGACTGGCTATTAGAGTGGCTGTCTGTTGGTAGAGTGGGCATTGGGGTTAAAAGGGGGAAAATTAGAAGTAAATCAAGACAGAAGAGCTGCCTAGATCTGAGGACCCAAAAGTGTCATGCATACAACTATGTTTTTGGAGTCCAAGAGGAAAATAAAATCCCCAATGCCTAGTTGTCTAATTGTTAGTACAAATTATCCCATAATCCCCAAGTAGAGGACGTACACACACACACACACTGGAAGAGTCAAACCAGGCAAAATTGTTTTTAAAGCCTTACCTGGAAGTGTTTATTTTTATATCTAACCACTAGTCAAATCAATTAAAGCAGTTGAAAACTGGCTTGTGCTTTTATTTGCTTCTTCTCTTTGGAATTCTCTGCACAGTAAGCACCCCACTCCATCACTTTACTCCCCCACAACTTTAGAGAATCAATAACATCAAATGCTGAAAGGTAACTTGCAAAACCCAGATATAATTCAAATTAATTTAGTCAAAATGTATCCACTTAATGTATCAAACCTTTTTTTCACAAGTTAATTGAAGAATCTAATTAAGCAGCAATTTTGACTACTGGATTGCCACATGAAATTAAACTCCAAACTTCTCCTCTTGCTCAAAGTTTAAATTCTCGTCTGAAATGTCAAGAATATGCTTCATCTACATTATTGAAAGAGAAAGCTCAGTTTCCAAGCAGAATTTAACTTCCCAAGAAACTGAAAAAATGTAATGTTTAGCTGGAGTACTGCTACCCTCCAAACAATCCCACTAAAAGTATTCAAATGTTAATAGCTAACATTTATTCAGAATTTACTAAGTTCCATGCAGTAGGATGGAACCTCATGAGGTGGTATTATTTCCTTGGTTTCCTTTTTTCAAGTGAGGAAACCAAGTTTTAAAGATGGAAAGTATTTAGTTGAAAATTACATAGCAACTAAATGGCCAAAATGATAAAAGAAAACCAGGTTTAAGTGATATGTCCTCTTTCTCACAGGAAATGCTTTGTATACATCCGTAATGGGGCAGATAAGTAGATTCGGAATTTCAAGGGTTAATACTAGGTAGAAAGTGGGTGATGTGATGAGACACGCCTTTTCCTGGTAACATGCAAGGTGCTACTGTCCTTCTGATGAACTTGCTTACCTGCCTGATATTTTTGGCCTACATAATATATGCCTTTTCTGTTCTCTGGAACTCACGGTATAATATCTCAGTTCATTTGCTGTCCAAATCAAACACTGATGAACAGTCAGCCTGGAGGACCTGTTGTGGTTCTGGTATCAAGTTCTGTTTTCACTTAAGAGAAAAGAACATCTTCAGTGACCCTTATTTTCCAAGAACTATTTGTCAAAACTCATTGTGCAGGAAAGTCTTTGGCATCTGTTTCCAAGGTCAGTAACTCTTACTCACTCATGATAGTCCATCATTCTCTTTCTTTTTTTATTATATTGTTGTCCTTCCTTCCTTTCTTCTTTCCTTCCTTCCTTCCATCTCAAGACAGGGCAGGCAGTTTCTATTACATATACGAACTAAACTTTCTTAAGAAGCAAGATGGCCTATAAAAACTAGGAAGAAGTCATGATAGTTAAAACATTAGTGTATATACTAAAAAACAAAAAAACAGCAACAAAAAATGCTAAAGCAGGGAATAACTTGAAAAGGTTGCAGTGAGACAAGGAGACTACTAGGGTAGCTGCTGCAGAAGTCAGGTCAAGAGAGGTTGGGGGCCTTGGCCAGATTAGAGGGTGATGGTGTAGATGGAGCTGTTTATATGGTATTTATGCATGTACTTTTAACATGGCTTCAATTTTGTTCCTAATTCATATAAAGCAAACTTCATTCATTGTGCTGATTATTAGGCAACTTTGTGGTGGCAAATAAGAATGGAGGGGGGTAGGAATCTTCTTTGGTGTTTTTCTCCATTTGTCTCCCTGAAGTGGTCTTTGAGTTATCAAAGATTGTACCCAAAAGATAATCATTCATTAAAAAGGATACAGACCTTGAGCATGATTGGCAGAAGAGTCCCAGAGTTGCTGATTGAAAAGTTGGCAAACTTCACCTTGGAGGAAGAATTAGGGAATCTGGAATGATTCAATTTGGAGGAGAGAATAGTTCACGAAGGTATAGTACCAACTATACCCATTTTCACTGAAGATAGACACAGGAAATAGGTTTAAACAAAGGCCTAAAGGTCTTACATGGGCTGAAATTCAAAAAGTTTTGTTGATTGGAATTGAATATTGGAGTTACTGAGAGAATTGTGGAATATCTTCCTACAGAGATGTTTAAAAGTAGGACTTGTAACTATAATTGAAGTAAGACTCTTTAAAAGATGGAGACATAAATTAAGGGGCTACGCATATAAGCTAAAGCATTGCTTTTGATTTTGCTTAAAAACAAAAGCAAAAAGATAATTTTGTGTTTGAAGTACAGCAAAAACAAAAAGCAAAATACATGCTAGTCTGCAATTTTGCTAATATTATCTTAGGTTCATTTAATCAATAAATATTTTTATCTAAAACTATTCTAGGTGCCAGCCTTAACAGGACTGAACCAAGATAAAAATCACTGCAAAAGGAAAAAATAAAAAAGAAAAAAAAAAAAAAAAAACAAAAACAATGATAGGATGTATATGTTTGAGGGCAAGGGCAGGAATGAAGATGTGTGCAAGTTTAGACAGTGTGACTAAGGAAGGCCTCACTAAAAAGGAAAAATTTGAGTAAATCCTGAAAGTTAGGGGAGAAAGATATGGGGATCTCTGGGGTGAAGGATTCTAGGCAGAGAAATTAGCAGGTGCAAAGGCCCTGAGGCAGGTATATGTTGATCAGTGTGGCAGAGGGAAGAGAACGAGTAGAAGAGTAGTAGAAGATCAGAGATAGTAAGGGTAGATCATGTAGAGCCTTCAATGTCACTGGAAGGGCTTTGATCCTGGTTTTTAGTGAGAGATGGGAGGCAATGGATTTTAAGCAGAAGAGTGGCCCTGGAGCACTCTGGATACTCCTGAGAAGAGACTGTAGGGCCAGGAGCTGAAGCAGGAAACCCATTTAGACAATGTGATAGTTAATTTTCCATCAACTTGACAGGATTAGGGGACACCTAGAGAGGTGGTCCTGTTTATTGTTTTATTTTATTTTTTGTGTGTCTCTGAGGGTGTTCCTGGAAGAAATTGGCATGTGAGTCAGTGAACTAAGTGGGGAACATCTGTCCTCAATGTAGGCGGGCACTATTAAACAGCTGGGGCCTGGATAGAACAAAAAGGTAGAGGAAAGGCAAATGCTCTGACTCTCTCCTAGAGCTGCCACACCCTCTCCTGCTCTTGGACATCAGAAGTCCAGATTCTTTGGTCATTGGAGTTCATGACTTGCACTAGGGTCCCCCTACCCCCACCCCAGGCTCTCAGGCCTTTGACCTTGGTCTGAGGGCTATAACATGAGCTTCCCTGGTTTTGAAGCCTTTGGACTTGGACTGAGACATGCTACCAGCTTCCTGGATTCTCCAGCTGGAAGATGTCCTATTGTGGGACTTCTCGGCCTCCATAATCACATTAGTCAATTCCCCCAATAAATCTTCTCTCATATATCTATATGTGTATCCTTTTGGTTCTGTCTTAGAATCCTGACTAATAGAGAAGACTATTGCAGTAACCCAGGTGAGAAATGGCGGTCGTTTGGACTGGAGTGTTGGAAATACGTTGAGCACTGGTTGGATTCTGGATAGTTTTTGAAGAGGGAGTCAATAGAATTTCCTGATGGATTGAATATGAATGTAAAAAAAGAGGAGTTGAAGGAAACTCCAAGAATAATTTTTACCCTAGCAACTGAAATAATGGGATTGAAATTGACTAAAATGGGGGATTTTTGTGAGGAGGGAGGCTTGGGATATACATAGCAAAAGCTCACTTTGGACAGGTGAAGTTTGAGATGCATCTTGGTGTAGGTGCCTCTACTACATGACAAAGCTATACAAGAACAACAGATTATCTAACTCAACTACTCCCTTTCCCTGCCACCCATTTTATACAACCTCCCATTGACCTATTGCTGTAAAATAAAACAAAAATCTCTTATATTCAAAGTTTTAAAATTCACATGATGATTTTCCTTTGCTTTAATTTTGCTCTTTAGTTTTATTTTGTTTAATAAAATGAAATATACATTAAAATGCCTGGCACATTGTAGGCGTTGGATAAATATTTGTTGGATGAATGAAAGGTAGTGGGGAAGCCACAGGGCAATTACCCTTTCCTGAAAAGACCACACAGAAATGGAAGGAGAGCATGGCAATGTTGTTAGAGTCTAAATAAGAATCGCTATATGTCTCTGCATTTTCAGAAAACCAATGAGAGATGAAAAATCAAGAAATGCTTTTCTACTACAGACCCCAAAGACTTGGACAAAAGCCTTTAAACAACATATTCCATTAAAGAAAGGACTTCTGAAGAGAAAAATAGTATGTTTTCTTTTTTCCTAATACTAGCCTTGCAACTCAAACCAAGCATGAAGAATTGGCAGATTATTTTGTTTTGTGTGTGTGTGTGTGTGTGTGTGTGTTTTAATAAAGTCTTCGTACAATGAAAGATTAAGAACTCAACACTGTTCCCAGCCAACAAGAGACTGATTTGCAGCATAATGAGCAGATATATTAATTTGGAAGCTATGCAGCGGTAAACTGACTCATGGATAAAATACAATGTGGTCTTTGGGAAGAGGTTTCATGTGCAGGAGAAGACATTGGGTGAGATTTGTAATCGCAGCATAAGGACCCTTCTGGAAAAAGAGTCAGAGTCTCACACGGAAGCCCCCAGAACAGAGGTAGGATGTGCTGTGGCTGAATATAAATACCTAAAAAGGGGAGAGCTTTCACTTTCCAAAGAAGAGAAAGTTCACTTCTGACTATGAGAGGAATGTTAAGATTTCGTGGGAATGACAGCAAGGATCACCAAGGAAAAGATTCTAATTTCTTCGAATATATTGTGAAGTTTTCAGTTGTGTCCTCCAAGAAGCAGGTGCTAAGGTCAATTGGAATATACGTGGCTAACTGGGGCCAGGGAATGGAGATGGTGTGCTTGTGAAAGGTAAAGGAGGGAAGAAGCAGAACTGCACAGGGAAAGCCTGCAGACGGAATTGTCGTTCTGACCTCTGTGAAAGAAAGGACCCTGCGGAAGCAGAATTCAGCAGGAAGTACTGCGGCCCATGATCACTATCCAACAAAGTCTTGGCCGACTCAACAGGGAGCTCCAGAGCAGAGATAATTGGTTAAAGGAGTCCCTACTGGGCAGAAGTAGCCATGCCTTAGTACCCTGCCATACTTAGTCATTGGCTGAGGATTTCCCAGGAAGGCAGTGGCATCAGCTCAAAAACTGAGGAGGGTATTTCCATATATATATATATATATCAGTTTCTTTATCCACTTGTTGATTGATGGGCATTTGGGTTGGTTCCATCTTTTTGCAATTATGTATTGTGCTGCTATAAACATGCATGTGCAAGTATCTTTTTCACATAATGACTTCTTTTCCTCTGGTAGATACCCAGTAGTGGGATTGTTGAATCAAATGGTAGTTCTACTTTTAGTTCTTTAAGGAATCTCCACACTGTTTTCCGTAAAGGCTGTACTAGTTTACATTCCCTCCCACAATGTAGAAGTGTTCCCTGATCACCACATCTATGCCAACATCTACTGTTTTTTGATTTTTTAGTTATGACCATTCTTGCAGGAGTAAGGTGGTTATCACATTGTGGTTTTGATTTGCATTTCCCTGATTATTAGTGATGTTGAACATTTTTTTCATATGTTTGTTGGCCATTTGTATATCCTTTTTGAGAATTGTCTATTCATGTCCTTAGCCCACTTTTTGATGGGATTGTTTGTTTTTTTTTTCTTAGTGATTTGTTTTAGTTAGTTGTAGATTCTGGTTATTAGTCCTTTATCAGATGTATAGATTGTGAAGATGTTTTTCCCCATTCTGGGTTGTCTATTTACTCTGCTGAGTGCTTTTTTTTCCCCATGCAAAAGCTCTTTAGCTTAATTAAGCCCCAGCTATTTATCTTTGTTTTTATTGCGTTTGCTTTTGGGTTCTTGTTCATGAAATCCTTGCCTAAACCAATGTCTAGGAGGGTTTTTTGAATGCTATCTTCTAGAATTTTTATAGTTTAAGGTCTTAGATTTAAGTCCTTAATCCATCTTGAGTTGATTTTTGTATAAGGTGAGAGATGAGGATCCAGTTTCATTCTCCTACATGTGGCTAGCCCATTACCTCAGCACTATTTGTTGAAAAGGGCGTCTTTCCCCACTTTATGTTTTTGTTTGCTTTGTTGAAGATCAGTTGGCTGTAAGTATGTGGGTTTACTTCTTTGTTCTCTATTTTGTTCCATTGGTCTATGTGCCTTTTTTTATACAAGTAACATGCTGTTTTGGTGACTATGACCTTATAGTATAGTTTGAAATCAGGTAATGTGATGCCTCCAGATTTGTTTTTTTGGCTCAGTCTTGCTTCGGCTATATGGGATCTTTTTTGGCTCCATATGAAGATAGAATTGTTATTTCTAATTTTGTGAAGAATTATGGTGGTATTTGATGGGGATTGAATTGAATTTGTAGATTGCTTTTGGCAGTGTGGTCATTTTCACAGTATTTATCTACCCATCCACGAGCATAAGATGTGTTTCCATTTGTTTGTGTCATCTATGATTTCTTTCAGCAGTGTTTCATAGTTTTCCTTGTAGAGGTCTTTCACCACCTTGGTTAGGTGTATTCCTAAGTATTTTACTTTTTGCAGCTATTGTAAAAGCGGTTGAGTTCTTGATTTGATTCTCCACTTAGTCACTGTGGTGTATGGAAAAGCTACTGATTTGTGTACATTAATCTTGTATCCGGAAACTTTGCTGAATTCTTTTATCAGTTCTAGGAGCATTCTAGGGGAGTCTTTAGTGTTTTCTAGGTAAACAATCTTAGCATCAGCAAACAGTGACAGTTTGACTTCCTCTTTACTGATCTGAATGATGTTTCTTTCTTTCTCTTATCTGATTGCTCTGGCTAGGACTTCCAGTACTATGATGAAGAGGAGTGGTGAGAGTAGGCATCTTTGTCTTGTTCCAATTCTCAGAAGGAATGCTTTCAACTTTTCCCCATTCAGTATTATGTCGGCTGTGGGTTTGTCATAGATGGCTTTTATTACATTGAGGTATGTCCCTTGTATGCCAATTTTGTTGAGAGTTTTAATGATAAAGTATGCTGGATTTTGTCAAATGCTTTTCTGCATCTATTGAGATAATCATGTGATTTTTGTTTTTAATTCTGTTTATGTGGTGTGCCAAATTTATTGACTTGTATATGTTAAACCATTCCTGGTATTAAACTCACTTGATCATGGTGGATTATCTTTTTGATATGTTGTTGGATTCGGTTAGCTAGTATTTTGTTAAGGATTTGAGCGTCTATCTTCATCAGGGATATCAGTCTGTAGTTTCCTTTTTTGGTTATGTCCTTTCCTGATTTGGGTATTAGGGTGATGCTGGCTTCATAGAATGAATTAGAGAGGATTCCCTCTTTGTCTGTCATGTGGAATAGTGTCAACAGACTTGGTACCAATTATTGAATGGTAGAATTCTGCTGCGAATCTGTCTGGTCCTGGCCTTTTTTTTGGTTGGCAATTTTTTAATTACAGTTTCAATCTCGCTGCTTGTTATTGGTCTGTTTGGGGCATCTAATTATTCCTGATTTAAGTTAGGAGGGTTGTATTTTCCAGGAATTTACCCATCTTTCCTAGATTTTCTAGTTTGTTTGCATAAAGGTGTTCATAGTAACCTTGAATGATCTTTTGTATTTCAGTGGTGTCAGTTATAATACCTCCTAATTCATTTCTTAATGAGGTTATTTGGATGTTCTCCCTTCTTTTCTTGGTTAATCTTGCTAATGGCCTATCAATTTTATTTATCTTTTCAAAGAACCAGCTTTTTGTTTCATTTATCTTTTGTAATTTTTTTTTGTTTGTTTCAATATCATATAGTTCTGCTCAGATCTTGATTATTTCCTTTCTTCTGCTGGGTTTGGGTTTGGTTTGCTATTGTTTCTCTAGTCCTTGAGGTATGACCTTAGAATCTCAGTTTGTGCTCTTTCAGTATTTTTGATGTAGGCATTTAGGGCTATGAACTTTCCTCTTAGCACTGACTTTGCTATATTCCAGAGTTTTTGATAGGTTGTGTCATTGTCATTTAGTTTGAAGCATTTTTAAATTTCCATCTTGATTTCATTTTTGACCCAATGTTCATTTAGGAGCAGGTTATTTAATTTCCATGGTTTTGAAGGTTCCTTTTGGAGTTGATTTCCAGTTTTATTCCACTGTGGTCTGAGAGAGTGTTTGATATAATTTCAATTTTCTTAAATTTATTGAGGCTCATTTTGTGGCCTATTTTATGCTCTATCTTGGAGAAAGTTCCATGTGCTGTTGAATAGAATGTGTTTGCTGCAGTTATTGGATGAAATGTTCTGTATATATCTGTTAAGTCCATTTGTTCCAAGGTACAGTTTAAATCCATTGTTTCTTTGTTGACTTTCTGTCTTGATGACCTGTCTAGTGCTTAGTGCTCTCAGTGGAGTGTTGAAGTCCCCCACTATTATTGTGTTGCTGTCTCTCATTTCTTAGGTCTAGTAGTAAGTGTGTTATCAATTTGAGAGCTCCCAGTATTAGGTGCATATATGTTTAGGATTGTGATATTTTTCTGTTAGACAAAGTCTTTTACCATTATATAATGTCCCTGTTTGTCTCTTTTAACTGTTATTGCTTTAAGGTTTGCTTTGTCTGATGTAAGAATAGCTACCCCTGCTAGCTTTTGGTGTCCATTTGCATGGAATACCTTTAAGTCCTTATTTGTTAGGTGAGTCTCCTGAAGGCAGGAAATAGTTGGTTGGTGAGTTCGTATCCATTCTGCAGTTCTGTATCTTTTAAGTGTAGCATTTAGGCCATTTACATTCAATGTTAGTATTGAGATGTGAGGTACCATTCCATTCATTTTGCTATTTGTTGCCTGTGTACGTTTTTTGTTTTGTTTTGTTTTGTTGTTACTTTTTAACTTGCATTTTTGTTTGGTAGGTCCTGTGTGATTTATGCTTTAAAGAGGTTCTGTTTTGATGTGTTTCCAGGATTTGTTTCAAAATTTAGAGCTCCTTTTAGCAGTTCTTGTAGCAGTGGCTTGTTAGTGGGGAATTCTTTAAGCATTTGTTTGTTTGAAAAAGACTGTATCTTTCTTTCATATAGGATGATGCTGAGTTTTGCTGGATACAAAATTCTTGGCTGATAATTGTTGTGTTTAAGGAGGCTGAAAATAGGGCCCCAGTCCCTTCTGGCTTATAGGGTTTCTGCTGAGAAAGCTGCTGTTAATCTGATAGGTTTTCCTTTATAGGTTACCTGGTGGTTTTGTCTCACAGCTCTTAAGATTCTTACCTCTGTCTTAACTTTAGATAACCTGATGACAACGAACCTCGCTGATAATCTTTTACAATGAATTTCCCAGGTGTTCTTTGTGCTTCTTGTATTTGGATGTCTAAATCTCTCACAAGGCTTGGGAAGTTTTCCTCAATTCTTTCCCCAAATGTGTTTTCCAAACTTTTAGATTCCTCTTCTTCCTCAGGAACACAAATTATTCTTAGGTTTGGTCACATAACATAATCCCAGACTTCTTGGAGGCTTTGTTCATATTTTCTTTTTATTTTTGTTTGTTTTTGTTATATTGGGTTAATTCGAAGACCTTGTCTTTAACTCTGAATTTCTTTCTTCTACTTGTTGAATTTTATTGCTGAGACGTTCCAGAGAATTTTCCATTTCTCTAAGCATGTCCAATGTTGTGTGAAGTTTTGATTGTTTTTTCTTTATGCTATCTATTTCTTGAATATTTCTCCCTTCACTTCTTGTATTGCTTTTTGGAATTCCTTGCATTGGGCTTCACCTTTCTCTGGTGCCTCTCTGATTAGCTTAATGACTAGCCTCCTGAATTCTTTTCCAGGTAAACCAGGGATTTCTTCTTGGTTTAGATCCATTGCTGGTGAGCTAGTGTGATTTTTTTGGGGGGGATGGTGTTAAAGAGTTTTGTTTTGTCATATTACCAGAGTTAGTTTTCTGGTTCCTTCTCATTTGGGTAGGCTCTACCAGAGGGAAGATCTAGGGCTGAAGGCTATTGTTCAGATTCTTTTGTCCCATGGGATGTTCTCTTAATGTAATACTCTCCCCTTTTTCCTACGGATGTGGCTTCCTGAGAGCTGAACTGCAGTGATTGTTATCTCTCTTCTGGGTCTGGCCACCCAGCAAGTCTACCAGGCTCCAGGCTGGTACTGGGGGTTGTCTGCACAGTCTTGTGATGTGAACCATCTGTGCGTCTCTCAGCCCTGGATACCAGTACCTGTTCCAGTGGAGGTAGGAGAAGGGTGAAACGGACTCTGTGTGGGTTCTTAGCTTTGGTGGTTTAATATTCTATTTTTGTGCTGGTTGGCCTCCTGCTGGGAGGTGGCACTCTCCAGAGAGCATCAGCTGTGGTAGTATGGAGAGGAACTGGTGGTGGGTGGAGCCTTAGAACCAACAAGAGTATACACCCTTTTTCTTCATCTATGAAGGTGGGTAGGAAAGGCCCATCAGATGGGAGTAGGGCAAGGCATATCTGAGCTCAGACTCTCTTTGGGTGGGTCTAGCTACAGCTGCTGTAGGGGATGGGTCTAAGGTTCCCAGGTCATTGCAGTTGTATACCTAGGAGGATTATGGTTGCCTCTGCTAAGTCATGCAGGTTATCGGGGAAGCAGGGGGAAAAGCTGGCAGTCACAGGCCTCACTCAGCTCCCATGCAATCCGAATGGCTGGTCTCACACCCAACGTTCCCCATAACAGCACTGAGTCTGTTTCCAGGCAGTGGGTGAGCAGGGTTTGAGAATTTGCTCCAGGCTACCCACCTCCCAGAGTGTTCGGGGTGTCTCCTGGGTCCTGCAGGAGCAGCCTGCTTCCTTCAGAAGGTCTGTGGGTCCTCTCACGATTCTTGGTTTGTTCTTGCAGTTGTTCTGGAGCTAAAATTCACCACTATGTGATTCTCCACACACTGTTCTGTCCTCCTGAGTTGCCATCTAGTGCTGCCTCCCGTCTGCCACAATGATCTCTCCTTCCCAATAGTTAGTACTTTTGAGTTCTGAAAAAAAATCTTTGTTTTTATCTACCCAAGTTGTGAAGATGTTCTCTGGCATTATCCTAGAGAAGCTTTGGGAGGGGTTTCATATTTTGAACTACGATCCATTGTCAGTATATTTTTGTGAGTGGAGCAAGATAGATATTGAGGTTCATTTTCTTCCTTTTGAATATCAAGTTGTAATATCACTATTTGTTAAAAATATTTTCCTCATAGTTTGTTTGACAAAACTCAATTGACTGCTATGTGTGGGTCTATTTCTAGACTCTGTTCTGTTCCATTTATCTAGCTGCCTATTCTAGTATATATCAACTTCTCTTATTATCACTCTCCTGAGGAGCCTTTCAAGACATTTTTATTCCTAATTGCCCCTCTCCTCCATTAACTTTTTTTTTTTTTTTTGAGACGGAGTCTTGCTCTGTCGCCCAGGCTGGAGCGCAGTGGCAGGATCTCAGCTCACTGCAAGCTCCGCCTCCCAGGTTTATGCCATTCTCCTGCCTCAGCCTCCCGAGTAGCTGGGACTACAGGCACCCGCCAACTCGCCTGGCTAGTTTTTTGTATTTTTTAGTAGAGATGGGATTTCACCGTATTAGCCAGGATGGTCTTGATCTCCTGACCTTGTGATCTGCCCATCTCGGCCTCCCAAAGTGCTGGGATTACAGGCTTGAGCCACCGCACCCGGCCTCCTTCATTAAGTTTTTTCCCAGCGTTTTTTATTGTGGTAAAATACACATAACATAAAATTTATTATCTTAACCATAATTAAATACATTAATATTGTATAACCTATAATACCACCATTACCACCCATCTCTAGAACTATTTTCATCCTGCAAAACTAAAACTCTATATCCAT
Source organism: Piliocolobus tephrosceles (assembly GCF_002776525.5). Taxonomy (NCBI): domain Eukaryota; kingdom Metazoa; phylum Chordata; class Mammalia; order Primates; family Cercopithecidae; genus Piliocolobus; species Piliocolobus tephrosceles. The sequence continues at coordinate 75,422,003 of NC_045441.1, read as the reverse complement.
TAAATAATAACTACTCATTTTCCCCTCTCACTATCCCCCAGAAACCACCATCCTAATTTCCGCCTCTATGATTTTGACTACTCCAAGTACCTCATACAAGTGGAATCACATAGTGATAGTCTTTTTGTAAATGGCTTATTTCACTTAGCACAATGCCCTTGAGTTTTACCCATGTTGTAGCACATTTCCTTCCTTTCTCAGTTGAGACTATATTCCATTGTATGTTTATACTACATTTTACTTATCCATCATCTGTTGCTTCCACATTTTAGCTACTCTGAATAATGCTGCTATGCATATGCATGTACAGGTATCTCTTCAAGACTCCATTTTCAATTCTTTTGAGTATATACAAAGATGCTGAATTGCTATATCTATTTTTTAATATTTTTTATTCTTTTAGAGACCCAGTCTATGTTGCCCAGGCTGGAGTGCAGTGACTAATCACAGGCATGATCACAGAGCACTACAGCCTGAAACTCCTGGCCTCAAGCTATCCTCTCACCTCAGATTCCCGAGTATTTTGGGACTACAGGTACATATGACCGCACTTAGCTGGTAATTCTATTTTTATTTTTTTGAGGAGCCACTAGCCACTATATTGTTTTCCACGGTGGCTGTACCATTTTACATTCCCATCTATAATGCACCATGATTCCAATTTCTCCACATGCTTGCTTACATCTGTTATTTTCTGTTTGTATTTTAAATCATAGCCATCCTAATGGATGCAAGATGATATCTCATTGTAGTTTTGATTTGCATTTCCCTTATGATTAGTGATGCTGAGTATCTTTTCATGTGATTTTGGCTCATTTCTATATCCTCTTTGGAGAAACATCTATTTATGTACTTTGTCCATTTTTTAATTGAGTTGCTTACTTTTTATTGTTAAGATTTAATACTCTCTGTGTTTTGGCTGTTTGTCTTTTATCAGGTACATAATTTGAAAATATTTTCTTCCATCTTATAGGTTATTCTTTTAGTTAGTTGTTAATGTCTTTGATGTACAAATTTTTTAAGTTTTCATGAAGTCCAATTTGTCTATTTTTACTTCTGTGCCTGTGCCTTTGGTGTCACATCCAAGAAATCGTTGCCACATTCAGTGTTACAAAATTTTGTCATATGTTTTTGTCTAAGAGTTTTAGAGTTTTAGATCTTATATTTAGGTCACAGATCCATTTTGAGTTAATTTTTGTGTGTGATGTTACATAAGGACCCAGTTTCATTCTTTTGCATGTGGATATTCAGTTTTCCCAGCAACACTTGTTGATATGACTGTCTTTTCCCAATTACTCCATGAATTTTGATATTAGAGATATATATCTTTTATGTCATATACATCATACATGCTTCATACATGAAAAGAATAAGAGTTTTCCCCTCCAAGAACCAGTTTCCATCCTCTTGGGAGTGCTATCACTTCTTTTGAGAAACATAATGTATTCTCACGCTAATACCACATTGTAGCTGTATAGTACATTTTGAAATGAAGTAGAGGAAGTCCTCCAACTTTGTTCTTTTTCAACATTTTATTTATTAACCTTTTTTTTTTTTTTTTTTTTTTTTTGCTTTTACAGTAAGTTTTAGAATCAGCTTGTCAATTAAAAAAAAAAAAGTGAGGTGAAGTTTTACTACTGCACACAACGGAGTGACAGGGGCTAAATTTCCTAAAGCACATGGAAATCTGGGCACAATACATTTTTTTTCAGGCACTGGACAACAGTCAGTGCAGATCCGTGGTCCCCAAGAGAAGGAAAATAAACTGGTCACCTCAACTGACTGCTTTGAGGCCCATTCTAAATTGCAGAGCAGGAGGAAAGATGTCAGAAAGAGCACAGCAGCCTTGCTGAGGAGACAGAGATGAGAGTTCACGGAATCTGAGGTGGTAGGATGTTACAGGGAAGAATTTCAGAAAAGAGGCAGCTAAATAGAAAAAGAGTGTCAGGAATTTCCATAGGGTTCCCTTTGGGGTTTTGAGGAATACTAAGACCTACATCCATAGAGAAAGAACTCTTCATGCTCAAGAAAAAAACCCAACTGATCAAGATCCATGAGCTAAACTACTCAGAATTCACACAGCACTTGGTATTATTTGAGTTCCCAGCAGCCAAACTGGAGATTCCTCATTGGTTGATCAGGACATTCACTAGAGATCACAGAAGGATCACATTTCTTGAAGCAGGGCTAAACTATTCCTTCATTAATGGCTATTCTAGATATACTCTAACCCTTAAAAACCACTCTCATAAGAATTACACTAAAATGCAAATAATACCTCTCAGATCTAATTCAACACTCTTTGAAGAAAGACAACAAAATCCAGCATTAAGCAACATAACATCCACAATAATGGACAAGTAAACAGAAATTCCTAGACAAGCCAAAATCAAAAGACAGTGTAGTTTACACTCTTTACTAAATGTATGCTATATTTTAATTAAAAAGTAAAAAGAAAAAAAGAGGAAAGACAGCAATTTTAGCAAAAAAAAATTGCCAAAACAAGCATGGGATAATACAATGCTTATCAAACCTGCAGAATGACCTGGGAGGCTGATCTTGTTAAAACACATATTACTGGGCCCAACCCTTAGAGTTCCTGATTGCTAGGTCAGTTAAAGGGAGGCTCAGAATGTGGATTTCTGACAAGTTCCCAGCTGCTGCTGCTGCTGCTCCAGAGATCGCATTTGAGAACCACTGGGACAGTGTTTGGTTTTAGACTCTAGAATCAGTTAGACCTACTTAGCCATTTACTAACTTCACTATCTTAGTTGCATTTCTTAACCTTTCAAAATCTCAATTCTTGTTTCATTTGGTATTGTTTTTGGTAACATAGGTATAATAATGGTACTTACCTCATATGATTGATGTGAGGATTAAATGATATAATGTGCCCAGTATTGGCACATAATATGAACTAAAATTTAGCCACTTTATTATTATTATCATTACATATATTGCCAGTTATTGTTATTATCACTGAGAACAAACTAATATCCCGTATATTTATTTTTTGGCCCTAAATTAGCTGGTATTGTTGTAGTACATGTGAAAAAAAAGCTTTTCTAATTCAAGACCTTTTTTTCTTTTGTTTATACAACTGTCTTCCAGAATGTTCCTTTGGGGCTAAAATTTTCCATGCTTGGTTTAAGCCAAAAGATGATTTTTTTTCAAGGCAAATGAACAAAATCATTTAAAGCCTGTTCAGTTATGGGAAAAGAAAAAAAGAATATTTTTCATTGCCTTAGAAAAAGAACCTCACGGAAATATCTAAAAAATAATGTAAACATAAAGTAAGTTCAGCTTGGGCATAATAATGATTCTCAAAGAGAAAATTTAAATTGGAAAAATTAGAAAAGCAGAGGTTTTCTTGAGTGTAGGGTTTTATTATGATATTAGTTAAATATAAGCTTCTTAAGGGAAAAGTTAGTGCTGATATAACTTACTATAGATGACAAATAGAAAATCTCACACCACAACATTGCATTGAGAAACAATTGAGATACTAGTAGGAAAGCAGCTACCCGAGAAGAAATCTTTCTCTGAACAAAGGTATCTAGGTACCAGCTCAATAGCACTTCATTCAGCCAACCCTGAAAGGAGATTTTCATATGAATTTTAGATATAGATTAGCCAACCCTTTGAAAAATAGACCTAGGCTATACCATCAATCACATTTTTACTCTGATGCCATAACTGGGTCTACAAATCGTGTGGCAGATATATCACTAGTCCATTGATTTCCTCCCTATGTAGGTCGATATCAACTTGGCCTGGTAACTTACTTTGGTCATTGAAATATGGATGAGAATGATGTGGGCCATATGTGAGCATAAGGTTTAAGAGTTACCATGTGGCACAGCCCTCTCTCTTTTCCCTCTTCCATAAGACTAGGTAATGTTCCAGATGGGGACCATTCCTTCATTTGGGTCTCAGAAGGAAGCCAATAGGGTTTAGAGTCATAGGCAGCCCGTGACAGGTGCTTTTGTTTATTTGCTTTTGATAGCACTGAGATTTTAGAGTTGTTTGTTATTGCAGCATAACTTAAGCTAAGCCTCCCCAGACCCCTGCCCAACATACACACAGAGACAGATAGATAAATAGAGAGATAGATAGATAGATAGATAGATAGATAGATAGATAGATAGATAGGCTGTCTGCTAAATGAGGCTTATGTTGGCCGCTCCTAGAGGTACATGTTACACACACACACACACACACACACACACAAAGCCTTCTTTTCTCCTCAATGGCAGTCTCAACTGAGAGGATGAAAGGCAGGGCAAGGTAAAGGAGAGGGTGTTGTTGGTAGGTGGAAGAGGCTAGAACTCTGAGTCTACCTTCAAATTAACCTTTTTGGGCCACTTTTGAGAACCTATGGTCCATTCAAATTTTACTAGCTAAGCCCTGTAAGCAATTGAATGACCATATCTATCTTTATACAACCAATCAGCCTAGCGCAGCACTGAATCATACACACTTAATTAATTATGCCTGGACAAATGAATGATTGGTAATGGCACTGACCATAGAAAATAGAGGCAATTCTCTCCCTGAGCAATGTTGAATCTAAGAAATTAATATCATGCATACATTCCTAGAGAATGCATTCTGAGACTTTTTGGTTAGGGAACAAAAAAACAGGATGAGAAAGAGAAAGGTAGGGAAGGATAAGGAAAACTGGATGGTATCCTCAGAGCAATTTGGATTAATTAAATGTCTTCTTTGAAAAAAAGAAACGATAGAAGACAACAAACTATAACAGCTAATAGCTCCTTAAGAACAGTTTCATAAAGTGTCGGGATTGTTTGGGAACTTTCCCCATAATAATGCATGTCACCATGCTTTGAAGAGGCTGAAGATAATCTGAAGCTCACAAAAAACGAAGAAAGAAAACAAAAAGAGATCTGGAGATATTAGGTCATATGTAGTTTTCTTAGGTCACAATTTCAAAAAATTCTATGTCTGTAGAATCTAATAAGTAAAGAATATGAACTCTTTCAAAGTAAAACTGTTTACTAGCAGTATTTTACAGAAAGTTAGAATTTGAGTATTTTTATTAAATATCTTTTTTGGACTTCACCTTTAAAAATTATATTTTAAATAACCATGGTTTGGGCTCGTTAAGCAGCATAAGCTATTTTTGAATAACTCTGGGTTCAGGAAAACCCAAGCTGTCTTTTCCTAATCACGTTTTTCTCTCATTTAAAAAGTCATTTGTGTTTTAAGAGAAATTTAACCCATGTGTTTTCTATTTATTTAAATTTAAACAATAAAAATGGTATTTTCTCAAGTTAGTTGATGTTGAAGAAGTTTTTTTGAGCTTTTTAAAGAGACTTTTAGTTTACAAACAAGAAGCAATGATTTGCCAAGTGTAAATGAATTTCCACACCAAGAGGCGTGCATTGGTTTGTAACTGCAAATCCCTGATTTCAAGTCCCTTCTGTATCTAGCAGCGATAGATCGTTTTTGTTCTAGATTCCCCAAACATTCGCTGCCTTTATGATGAATAAATGTATTAAGGTTGTAAAAATAAGACAAATTGGGATGATTGTTAAAATTGTTCAACAAATCATTGACGGTACAAAAGTTCTTATAAATAAGTGGAAAGGATTGTAATTCATCTGTCAGACATTTATTGAGTTTCTATTATGGGTAAGGCAAAATGCTAAGATGAAAAAGCCATGGTTCCTCATCCCAAGAATACAAACAACCTAAGAAGTTTGCCTTCTTCGTTCATTAAAATCGAGAAAATCTAGAAAGTTCAACTGGATGGCATTTCTGTGGAAAGAGAACTGAGGTATGGTTTGGGGAATTTTCAGATATGAGAGCAACGATCTTAAAAATTAGATTAAGAATAAAAAGTGTCAGAATTCATCAGGCAGATGGTGTTACTTTTTATCTCTCCCATCTCTGTCTCTCCCCAGGGTTAAAAAAGTCGCTTAGCTGACTGACTGTGATGGTTAATTTTAGATGTCAACTTGATTGGATTAAGGGATACCCAGATAGCTGATAAAGTGTTATTTCTGAGTATTTCCAGAAGATTGGCATTTGAATCTGTGGGCTGAGTAAGATGTAAGCAGGCATGGTCCAGTGTGGGCAGGCATTGTCCAACTGGCTAAGGGCCCACATACAGCAAAAAGGCAGAAGAAAGGTGAATTTGCTTTCTCTCTCTCTTTCTCTCTCTCTTGATTTCTCCTTTAGTTGGGACACCCTTCTCTGCCCTTGGATGTTAGAACTCTAGGTTTTCTGGCCTTTGAACTCCCGGACTTGCTCGAGTAGGCCCCTAGGGTTCTCAGGCCTTCTGCCTTGGGCAGACAGTGATATGATTTGGCTGTGTGTCCCCACCCAAATCTCATGTTGAATTCCAGTTCCCAATGCTGGGGGAGGGACCTGGTGGAAGGTGACTGGATCACAGGGGTGGATTTCCCCCTCTCTGTGCTCATGATAGTGAGGGAGTTCTCTTGAGACATGGTTATTTGAAAGTGTGTAGCCCTTCCCCCTTTGCTTCTCTTGTTCCATCATGGGAAGATGTGCTTCTTTCCCCTTTGCCTTCTGCCATAAGTTTCCTGAGACCTCCCAGCCATGCTTCCTGTACAGCCTGCAGAACTGTGAGTCAATTAAACCTCTTTTCTTCATAAATTACTCAGTCTCAGGTAGTTCTTTATAGCAGTGTGAGAACAGACTAATACAGAAAATTATGCAATGGGATTCCCTCGGTCTGAGACCTTTAAACTTAGATTGAGCCATGCTACCAGCTTCCCTGGTTCTCCATCTTGCTGATGGCCTATTGTGGGACTTCTCAGCCTCCATAATGATGTGAGCCAATTCCCATAATAAATCTCCTCTCATCTCTCTATTTATCTCTCTCTATATCCTATTAGTTCTGTCTCTTTGGAGTACCCTGACTAATACACTGACCAAATCACAATATTCTATAATATGTTATGTACTGAAGCTTAACAGATACTTATATTAAATCTGCAGGTATATTCTCTAAAATTGGAGTTGACTTGCTTGTCAGACATTCAGTCTCCTCACCTCTCTCTAGTCTGGTTCTCAGTAGCTTCTTTTTCTGTCCTATAAATACAAACTGCATCCAATATATGGACATTTTAGGGAGTAATGAGGATAGCACTTCAACTTTGCCTCAGTCTCTGAAAATTTGCTCTGGACAGAAACTTAATTATTTTACTGCCTCTCTCCCCTTAGAGAGATAAGAATAAATACGGGTTAAGTGGAGGAGGGAACAGAGGTTTTGCTCAATAATTATCCTATGACTTCTTTCTTCAAAGAACAGAAGGACAAATGGTCAAATGATGGTATAAGTGACCTCTTTATACATCCCCACCAGGAGGACATATAATACATATAATTTTAAAAGTGCATTTACCTTCATGTCAGAAAAAGGATTGAGCTTTATCATTGAAAAACAAGTATTTATTGAATATCTACTATGTGCCAGGCACTGTTTTAGGTGCTCATGATGCACCAATTAACAAAATAGACAAAAAACCAAACTCAACCTTAGTGAAGCTCACATTCCAGTAGAGTGTTACCTTTAGCATGAATGAAAGTATCGGATTCTTCCCTCAGGTGATGTTTCACTCAGAGGAAGATAAAGTTGGAGAGACACAGAGAACATGATGTGGACTAGTGGCGTCTCTGATCAGGGAGAGTGGTTTGGTAGATAAAGGGTGAATGACAGAGATCAATTCAACTGCTTTACAGTTTTGTTTGGGATAAAACCATTTCATTTAAAAAAGTGGAAAAGATATATTTAAAAGTAGAAAGCATAAAAGTAGACACATTTAATGAATAAGGTGATTTTCTTTCCCTCCAACAAATCTGTTTCTGTTTTTCATGTGTTAATGTACTCTACCATCCCATCGGTCAGTCAGCACATCATGCTTATAGTTTTACAGTATGGCACTTCCCAGATAAGAATCCCATCCTTTCTTTTCCTCTTACCTGATTTCAAGGGCTGTCTGGCAGTCAGACTGTTGAATTGAATTCAAGGATGCTTTCAGATTAGTGCCATGAAACAGGCAATTCACCTTATCTCCATAAGGCACATTACTGTCCTCCAGTGAATGACATCTGACAGAAACAGTAAAGAGTGACTTATCTAGAATCTAGCAAGTATTTCTTTTCCCAGGATGGTCTGAGAAAGGGATGTTAAAAGAAAAGCATGGCACATACGTCTTGCTTAACCACAATGAGTACATTGTAAGTCAGCCCACGCCAACCATTGTGGCTGGAAAACCTATACTATGGCACCTGTCCTTGAAGACCTGAAAAGAGTGAAACTCCATTTCAACTGAAATCGAATAAAAAGTCCAATTCGCTGGATGTTTCAAAGACAGAGTCCTCTGTAGGTTTATTCATGGGGAAGATGCAGCCCTTGAAATTATGCGTGAGATCAGAGTACATTTCTGTTGGGAGACCTTGTTGCTGAGTCTGGTGGGTCTACGGAACCAGAGGTACTACCAGGCATTCACTGTGGGGAAAAATAGGGTCCCAAGTTTTTCATTCAATTATGGATGTGGTCTCTCAGAAATGCCTGTAAACGTGCTATAGCAGGAAGAGCTTGCACACAACGATGAACTAGTCAGTTAAAGACACTGTTGGCTGCTATTTTCTGCTGGAAACAGATTGAAATCTCAGTGTAAGTAAATAATCTCATTCTGAGGCACAGAAAGACTTTCCTAGTCCTCAGTGTGAGGCTTGTTTTAGAGTTTCACATGGAGTCATAAGGTGGGTATAACTGGGAATCAGTTCCAGATTTCCACAGGATTCTGTATACTGAAAATTGCAACATCAATGGACAATAAATTAGTTCACAGCTACTCTGGCGTTGATGCGTGGGAAATGTCATCACAATGGTTGCCTCCCAATTTATAAACCAGTAGGAATTTTTTTTTCTTGGAAAATTGGACACATATGTGGCTATGATTAGCCTCATGTTTATTTTTCATTTCTAAAAATGTATGAGTAAATGTCTACTACATTCACTGCCCTATGTGCCAGCATCAGTGGAGAATGGGTTTGGGCAGGGTTAATACTGTTTTTAAAAGATGATTAGTAAAAATATTTATCGGGTAAAAATTTAAAACTAAAACTTGTCCTGAAGTTGAATATCCAACCTAAAATGAAACCCACCATGACTTCATTGTGGTTAGAGGTGCTAATCAAAGATTAAGTGGATTTACTTTACTGGGGATCCCCAGTTACCACCAAAGCACCTGTAATCTGTGGATTGTGGCCCTTTCCTGTAATGCAATTCATTTAGTTCTTTCACATTTTTCCCCTTCAACCTCAACAGATTCCTGTGGCTTTTGTGTTATTTTTTCATCATTCTGATTGAATAATTATTCCCATCCCATCTTGCTCATCTCCTTCTGCATCATATCTTTTGTTGCAGATTTAAACTTGTATGCACTCCCTCTTGTCTCTTCCCTAGTAAGTCCGCCCAGGAATGATTCTGCATGTGAATAGAAGGTGTTGACTATTCAATATGTTTTGCATGTACTGTCAGCGGCTTTATTACTGCTTCTTTCCAGGTCTTTGCCACTAAGAAGCATGAAGATGTTCATTTCAATAACTAGGCTCCTGTCATGTCACAATGGAATGGATGCCTGGGATCCGTGTGGATGCTTTGAGTCATAATGAAGGTCGTGTCTAACTTGGGTCAGCAGCAAAGTAGCAAAGAATACAGAAATACCCTCATCAGAGGGTACAGAAAAAGCATCCTCAGAGTGGAAGGAATCATTTTCCCAGAAACACCAGGCTTACTAATTTCTAGTGCCCAGTGGCTCATAATCACAGTGAATGAACATAAAGTTTAAGATAGTGTAGATGTCATTCAAAGAATGCTGAAGAGCCAAGATACAACAAACTGAACTAATCTCTGAAGCCATTATAGTGTCCTCTTCTCTGCTAGCTGTCCATCAATATAAATATGGCTGCTCTGGACCTATCTCAGTTTTGGATCATATGAAAATTATTGAAATATATAACCATTCAAAAGAGAGAGTTGAACATTATGACAAGAAAGGATATTCCTGCTATCTTGTTAAAGGTAAATATACCATGTATTTACCATTTTGTTACACATATGCCAGACACAAACAGGGAACAAAGAATAAAATTCTATACATCAAAATATTAGCTGGGGATATCTCTGAGTGCTAAGATTACAGAAGTATGATACTTTTCCTTATGGTCATCTTTATTTCCACAGTGAATGAAAACAATGACTGTCATAGATTCTAAATTACACCACAGCACTTCAACTTCATATATAAAGGGCCCCCAAGGGGATGGGATCTATATTAGAAACAAACAAAACAGAAAGTCCATGTTACCGTTATATGATTTCAAAAAGAGTAGCTTAAATGTTTTCATAATGATTTAGTGATTCTAAAGCTGAAAACAAGTTCTGATAGATTCCAAATTAGTTTAGTTTTCACGGAGACTTTCAGTGTTCCCATTCACTGTTCCAGTGTATGTTTTGCTTATGTCTAACACTATTTTCAGTTGGTTTGGGAGGAGAAAACAAAGATTTTGAAAGGCAGTGTCATCACATTTTATAATCATATTTGGAAAATAGCAACATTTATTGTGCCCTTCTTTTAATATATATGTAGATGCCTTTGGGTATATTAAAAGAATATTTTCTGCTTCTTTTATGGCTTTTTGCAAGTTGGATCTTTTTTTTTTTTTTCTATTTAGTGTTTTTTGATCTCCCTCCAAAACCCTTATGACAGCTGAGTTTAAGTGGTTGCTTCAGGCTACAGAAGTCAAAGATGAAATTGAATTATGCTTCCAGGCTTGGCATACAGAATCAAGAAAAATTTCATTCATTATGATTAATTAATCCAGAAACACAGTGGTAGTATTATGATTATATTGTGTCTGGAACTTGGCATACTTTCAACTGACATTTCAACAGTAAAGAAGAAAAAGGAATGGTGATTCTATGCCTTAGTATATCACTCCATAATAGACAGGCTGGGAAAAAAGAAAAGAAAAAGGCAAACAGGAGACTAAGGAAGAAAAGATGTTGTATTATTTTGTGGGGTTGGGAGCTGGGGATGGGGAGTGGAGGTGGAGGAGAATTGAGAGTCCTCTTGCTATTTATTTTCTCCTGAAGAAATCCCATGCTTTGGGATGATGAATAGCTTGCAAGATGGAGTTACCCTCAACACCATTTATTTCTGTGCTTCAATTCATAATATATGGTGTTACAGTGACAATTACTCAAATTGATAGTGACATACACCAGAGAATACGAACACACTTCCGAAATGCCTCTTAAGGAGAAATTGCTAATGTCATCAAAGTATTGTCTGCTTGTGCCCTTTTATATAGACTCCTTTCCTTTGTTGTGATAAACTTTGAAAGTGGATTACTTGGGGCTTACTATTTAGCAGGCAGGTAATTAACCTAAGGGACCAGTACTGGCTGAGGAGGGAGGCTTCTCAACGATGAGGATGATGGAGCAAGAGACAAGGGGAAAGAGGAGAAGGAGAATTAAGAGTGAATTGCTTAGCCACTGCTGCAGTAACACCAAACAACAGTCACAAGCTCTCAGCAGCATACAATAAGAAGCATGCATTTATCACGCATCTATGGGTTAGCTCTATGGATCTCTGGGAGGCTCCTCATACATATGTATGATATGAAGTCTAGCTAGAGGTCAGTTACCCTGGGCTGACTGGGATCTACTGGGCTTTGCCTCAAGATGCAGGTCTGCAGGTCAGCCAGGAGGTTCTGTTCCCCATCTTCCTCAGACCAGGCAGCTACCTGGGGTATGTTCTTCTTAGGGCAAACGCAGAGGTGCAAGAGGGCAAACTCTACTTCACAAGCTCCTCAGGTGCTCATCCCTCCTGCTTTCCCCTCAGAGTTAGTAGGAAAGAGAACCATGACACCCTAGTGAGAGCGTGCATGATATTACTAGCAAAAAGAACTGAGCAGTCACTCCATCATGACGGGGAGAGAGAAGAAGGGAGAATAGAGTGAGAAAGACAGGCAAGAGACTGAGACACCCAGAGACGAACAATCCCCTTCAGTTATTCCCCAACTCACAGCCAAGTAAATGAGAAATTGATATCGGTAGTGGTTTCAACCCTTCAAGATGTGGTTGTTTCTGCAGCTGGGGGCTTCATTATAATTTATTTGGGAAGATTCTTGCCGGTGACACGGTAACTCTACAGTGCACATTTCGTAGTGGGTCGCAGTCCCATCATTGGCAGCAACTTTCTTTTCAGTATATTGGCATGAAGTTTTTTTTGTTTTTTTTTTTTTTTAATTTCCTGAGCAGTGTGGGAGAAAATTTCTTTTCTGGGGGCCTGTGAATTTCCATGTGTCATTAATTTTGAATCATGCTGTCACCGTGACAGCTCAGGGGCCTCACAGATGCGAACATGAGATAAGGCAGGTAGGTGTAAGTCAGGTTGCTCTCTGAAATGTACTGTGCATAAGTGCTATATATGGATGAGAACCCAAAATATACCTCCTATATAACAAAGCCAGTTAAAGACAAAGAGCACTTTAACCATTACGGCATGTATAGGAACATTTCCAGAAGAGTGGCCTCTATATCTGGTTCTATACCTATTTGTGTGACTTCATGCAAAGGAAACTCTTTATGCTACTTGAGGGATCTCATTTTCTATATCTGCAAAATGAAATATTTCAAACATGTAGCAAAACTTACCTATATAACTAAAAGATCAACACTAAAATATTTAAGTCACAATTTTGACTTTTACATTTACATTTTCAATGTAAACCCTCAATGTGTTTTACAAAAGTTTTGTGGTATAAGAATCTATTTCAACAGGTATATGACTTTGAGGCAATGTCACTTATCAGACTGGCTCACTGGAAGAGACAACTGGTATATTTTGTCTGCCCAGCGCTCACTCACCCTTCCTTCCTTCCTTTCTTTCCTTTTTCTTCCTTCCTTCCTTCCTTCCTTCCTTCCTTCCTTCCTTCCTTCCTTTCTTTCTTTCTTTCTTTCTTTTCTTTCTTTCTTTCTTTCTTTCTTTCTTTCTTTCTTTCTTTCTTTCTTTCTTTCTTTCTTTCTTTCTTTCTTCTCTTTCTTTCTTGTTTTTTTCTTCTTTGTCTTCTTTTTCTTTCTTTCCTCTTTCTTTTACTTTTTTCTTTCTTCACTTCTTTCTTTCTTTTGTCTTTCTTTCTTTCTCTTTTTGTACATTAGCTACTTCTGGACTGTACGAGATTCTGAGGAAATTGTCAACTGGGAGTCTACCTTCCCGCCACTATCACCACCACTGAAGTGATCATTTGACCCTGAGGCAATGAGATTCTTCCTCCTAGAAATTTGTATCATAAGTGATGACCACCCAGGGATGGAATCCTGTGAACAAACACGAAGCAGTTAGAGCTGAGCCATACAATGGTAGAGAATGAGAGAGAGAGAGAGACAGAGAGAGAGAGAGAGAGGAGAGAGAGACAGAAAGACAGAGACAGTTCTTAGGTTCCATTACCTAAGTTCTCAGACCCACCTTGCTTTCCACCTTTTCTATGACTTGAATGTTCCTTCTTTGGCTATGTAACTGCTCTGTCTTTCCAATAAATTGCTATTTTTTTCCGGCATCTCTCTCTGTTGCCAGGCTGGAGTGCAGTGGCGCAATCTCAGCTCACTGCAACCTCCACCTCCTGGGTTCCAGCAGTTCTCCTGCCTCAGCCTCCTGAGCAGCCAGGACTACTGGCACGGGCCACCAGGCCCAGCTAATTTTTCTATTTTTAGTAGAGACAGGGTCTCACCATGTTGACCGGGATAGTCTCGATCTCTTGACCTTGTGATCTGCCCGCCTTGGCCTCCAAAGTGCTGGGATTACAGGCGTGAGCCACCGCACCCAGCCAATAAATTGCTTTTTTGCTTATGTCGAACATGGTAAACTTCAGTTGCTTGCAAGCAAAAAAACAAAAAACAAAAACAAAACAAAAAAACATGCTGGATAATGTGGATGGGCTATGGGCAACTTGGGCAACTTGGAAGCCAACATCCTCATTTCTCATATTTCCTGGCACCTAGGGTTCTAGATGCAAATTAAGTTCCATCAATTCAACACATCAGTATAAGATTTAGAAGCCTGAAGTGAGGCGAGGCCATTTTCCTGTCCCTTTTTGGCTGTGTCTGCTGATAAACGTGGCTGTGAAAACCTGAGATTTCTCTGCAGCAATGTCCCAGTGTCCACACTAAGCCTTCCTTGGTGATGAGTAAAAGCACTTGTGGCAGGCTTTACTCATTAAGATTACTTGATTTGATTCCTAATCCCTGCATTATACCTCCTTTGGTACCCAGAAGCAGTGGCAGCAGAGAGGTGGCAGGTTCTTCACCCAGGCATAGCTCTCCTAGTGCCTCAGTGGTGGTAGCTGGTAGATGGGTTCTGTATCATTTGGAAATCACTTTTAGAGACCCAGACTACAGCCTGATCATTTAACACATCTAATGATTTCATAAGTACTCATTCTCTGTATTAAATTCTTCCTGCTAATGGCCCAGCACGGTGGCTCATGCCTATAACCCCAGAACTTTGGGAGGCCAAGGCGGCGGATCACTTGAGGGCAGGAGTTTGAAACCAGCGTGGCCAACATGGTGAAACCCCATCTCTACTAAAAATATAAAAATTAGCCAGGTGTGGTGCACACCTGTAATCCTAGCTACTTGGGAGGCTGAGGCAGGAGAATTGCTTGAATCTGGGAGGTGGAGATTGCCGTGAGCTGAGATCATGCCACTGCACTCCAGCCTGGGCCACAGAGCAAAACTCTGCCTCAAAGAAAACAAAAGTTAAAAAAAAAAATTTTTTTTTCCTGCTAATAATACCTAAAGTGGTCTCTTTTTTGCACTGAATCCTGACTAATATAGAACTGTAACTGAAACAAATTTATAAATGATCTAGAAAAGGATATATGAGACAGTTAGAAATATGCAAATAAAAGCAATATAGTACAAGAGTGGTCAAATAATTTTGTGCTTGAATTTCTTCTGTATCATCAACAACAGATATATTGTTAGGTAGTCAAGACTACAGGAGCTATAAAATTTGTAAGACATAGATAAGTGATGGGTTACAAAACAATTTGAATTTTACAAAGTAGTTGACGAAATTTTCTTGTATTTTTGTCTGCTATTAAATAGTTACAGCAGACAGTTTTCTTGACATTGAAAAGCTGATTCTAAAATACGTTTGCAAGAAAAATGAATTAGGAATAGCCAAGTATGACAGAAGAGATAGTAGAACCAGAAGGGGACATACTTTACTAGATGTCGATTTATTCTAAAGTAATGATAAATAAGGTAAAATGATATTAGCACATTTAGGAAACCAACAGAAAAGAATAGAGCGTCCAAGAAGAGACTCACACAATATGGAAATTTTGTATATAGCAATTCTGGCAATAAGGATCAGAAGGGAAAGAGTGAACAAATTACTTCAATATGCTGAGAAAACTAGTTATCCTTCTAGGGGGAAAAAAGCCCTACTTTATTCACACACACATATACACACCATTCTAAATGGTTTAGTGATTTGGCCATCAATGGCAAAACTTCAAAATTTTAATACCTTGAGAAGACAAAACAGTAAAATATCTTTAAGGTTTCTGGGCAGGGCTGGGTAGGAAATTCTTTAAAAAGACAAAAAAAAAAAAAAAAAAAAGCACCATTGACTTTGACTGTAGTTGGTTCCTAAAATACTCAGAGGTCTAGTCAGATAA
This sequence comes from Piliocolobus tephrosceles, assembly GCF_002776525.5. NCBI lineage: Eukaryota > Metazoa > Chordata > Mammalia > Primates > Cercopithecidae > Piliocolobus > Piliocolobus tephrosceles. Next base: position 75,406,253 of record NC_045441.1, on the reverse strand, counting down.
AAAGGTCAGGTGTCTCAGAGATTCACCCTTCCAGGTACTCAAGATGGGCCAGCAGAGTCACATCTGAATGACTGGGATGTACTGGAACACAGTTAAGGACTAAGATACGGTGTGTAGACCAGGCCTGTATGTGTGGGTGGCCAGGTAAGTGCCTCAGAAAAAAGACCTGCTACCATTCCTAAAGAAGGCAGAAGGGTGGGAAGCATGAAACTCAACAGACTGTCATTATTTCAGATCTCACTGTCACTTAGTTCTATATCCCATCAGATAATACTCAGCAATAGGGTGTTATTGCTGAGCTTATTATAAATTCTGTTTGATAAAAACCCTTGTAGAGCACAGGGCAGCTCTAGTTTTCATGCCTGTGGACATTTAAAACACCAAAATAACTACTGATTTTTTAAATCCCCAGGAATTAATTGTATTTTAATGTAATATAAGATGTCTTAAAGTAAAATGGATTGGCAAAAGGCTCTATTGATGTTTTAAGGGCCTAGGAAAGAAACTGATGGAAAAAAAAATGTTTCCTTGGAAAGGACTGTTACATGTTACAAGATGTAAGACACAGAGGTGGAGAAGTAAAGATGGGCAAAGTCTCAGCTAGAATTCATAGAGCAGAATAGTGAAAAAACAAGTGTTTGAAATGCAAATCAGTTTCTCACTTTTTATACTGTAGGAAAAGAAACTATCTTAATAAAATAGAGGTCTATCATAATAACAGTTTGAAAACAGAATGATTCATGTTTTAAAAAAAAGTGTTTCTTAAAACTTTGTAAAGAAAACCACTTACAGGCTAATATTCTTGAAAAGGGACATGTATTTTGCTTTTTATTTTAACCTATTTTGAAAGTTGGGGGACAATTTTCTCTCTCAAGTATTTCTTGACATAGTAGATAAAAATTCAAATAAAGGCAAATAATATCTGTTTTTCAATACAAATATTTATAGCCACTTTATTCACAAATTCAAAAAACTGCAAACAACTCAAATGTCCATCAATGGTTAAATAAATGGTGGCATATTCACACAAGGAACTCTACTCATATCAGGGAACTCACATGTGGAACGACATAGATGAGGCTCAAACACAGTATCCTGAGTGAAAGAAGTCAGATGGAAAGATTCGTACTTCTGTATGATTCCATTTATAGGACAATGTGAAAAAGGCTAACCTGGAACCACAAAATGGACCAGTCAAATGCAACACTATACCTAGGAATAGGAAGGAATGCATTTTGTTGTATGTAAATCGTTCCTCAATAAACCTGATACTTAAAAACTTCTGGCAGATTGGCTTTTTTATAGAGAGAGACAACAAAAAAGAGAGAGAGAGAGAAACATTCAAGAGAAGAGAAGGAAAAGAAAACAGACTGATATCATGGAAAAGGGAGAGAGATTTTTGTAAAGATTCTTTGTAAAGCAATGTAATTTCTAGTTGATTATAATAGAAGGATGGTGCTTAACTGCCCAAAGTTGCCAGATACATGTCAAGGATATATTAGAGAAACAAGAGTGTCCATAAACTTGGAGAACTTCCCCCAAATAAGGGTAAATAAAATATATTTAAAATAAAAGTTATGTCACTGGAGAGTAACAAAAAAATGATGCCTATTGCATTTATGTATGACACAGCTCTGTTATGAACACCTCCAGGCCAGAAGACTTGTGTTATCTGCACAGCTAAGAATAAAACAGGTGTGTTCAGGACATTGCTCCCTTCCCTGCACCACCCCAGGGAAAAATCTCTTTAACAGAGGCATCTAATAAGCTTAGCCCAACTATGTAAAAGTATATAGTCTTTAAAGTTAGTAGACCTGAAGTCCAGTAATTAGCATTGAAGCCTTGGGTAAATCTCCCAGCTTTCTTATATTTTTATTTTCTTGCTCGTAAAATGAGGGTATTGTATAAAATGATACAAATTGTATAAAGAAGCCTGGCAAAACAAAACTGAAAATCCAGAGAGGCAGAAAGGCAGGCATTAAGCACGAGGACAGTTACAAACCTTGAATATAACAGGAGTCCAGGAAGGACAAATTAAGAAGAATATGATCGAGCGTCACTCTTAAGAGTGACTACATATCTATCTGATAACTACAAGCTTACAATGCTCTAGAAAGCTAAAGTGACAGATGGCACCTAAGACAAAAAATATGTTCACGGCCGGGCGCGGTGGCTCAAGCCTGTAATCCCAGCACTTTGGGAGGCCGAGACGGGCGGATCACGAGGTCAGGAGATCGAGACCATCGTGGCTAACACGGTGAAACCCCGTCTCTACTAAAAAAATACAAAAATCTAGCCGGGCGAGGTGGTGGGCGCCTGTAGTCCCAGCTACTCGGGAGGCTGAGGCAGGAGAATGGCGTAAACCTGGGAGGCGGAGCTTGCAGTGAGCTGAGATCCGGCCACTGCACTCCAGCCCCAGCGACAGACCGAGACTCCGTCTCAAAAAAAAAAAAAAAAAAAAAAAAATATGTTCACTAAAGTCAAGTCGGTGGAGATTAAGCCTCTTGAGCAAGGTAAAATTCCAGTTTGAAGAAATGGGGCCTAATAATAAGGCTGCTTCTGCTGAAAGAATGGATGTGCTACGTGTGGAGTCAATGCTCCTTAAAGCACAGAGCTCCTTCCAGCACTCCTGTCTCAAGTCTATATTGTCTACACTGGTGTTTGAGATTAGGAGAGCCTGGTCCAAGTGAGGGGGTCAAGGGACTCTATAAGAATGTGAGAGTAGCTGGGGAACCATCAACCTAAAGAGTGCCGTGGTTTTTAAGACATAAAGACTCCCACTGAAAGTAATCAGAAGAAGAATGAAGATTTCATTAGCACTTCTGTAGAACCAGAAAACATTGTCCTAGACAGGCTTTATGGCAGTGAGCCCTGAAACCTCCCTGCAAATCATTTGGGAATTCGTGTTTGTCAACAGAAAATTAAGATGCCTTTAATGGTAGTTGCTTAGATGCCATTTCTTATTTTAACCACAGCCTCCCTTCTTGGGGAGAAATTTTCAAATTTGTCATTATTATCCTCTCTTAGAAATGGCTCAAGGCTTTTGCTGTATGAAACATAAACCAGAACACAACAATCAGCTTCTGAATAGGATGCTAGTATCGTATATGGGGAAGCAGCATGTAAACCACAAAGGGAAGAGTATAGTGGCAGATTTGTCAGGTCTCCAATAAAAGACAATGTCTAAATTCCTGCACTAGATCTGCTTTTAGAATATTTTATGTTTTCCAAATTGGACCTAGGGTTTTCTGGAATGATGAACAGTAATATCCTAAACGACGAAGTCTTAATTGGTACCACTTTGAAATTTGTACCTGAAAATTAATCAGTTGGTCCTATTCAGAATAAGAACATAATTTTGTGATGATATTGCTCATTTTACACATGGAAAAATCCCAAAACCGTTAGGGGTCATATTAGGCCATTTGTGTTTTTAAATTGTTTATTTACATTCCAGCTCTCTAGACTTGGTTTATATGTTGTTGCTTTCCATGTAAGTTAATCTCTACATCTCTCTTCCTGGTTTTTAATAGAGTATAGTGTGTTTAAAACAACATTGGATTATGTCTCATGTTTGCCACATACTTGCAGAAAGCCACTGAGTCAGTCATATAAACTTTCTGAGACTCTATTCAAACTGTAAGTAAGGATAATCACACCTACTTCACCATATTGTCATGAGGAGTGACCTCAGGGAACCTCTGTGCAAGACCTGGCACTCAGCAAATGTTAGCTTCCTTTCCTGGTCTACAGCTGGCCCCACCTGACCTAACCACATTTCCTACCTCTAAACCTACAACTTTCACTCAACAAGGCAAGTCTGCTGAAAGTTCCTGCCATGCTAATTCTCACTTTCTGCCTTTAGTTATGTTATTGTGGCTCCATATCTTTGTCTAGACTTACTGAAATTTACTTTCAATTTCTACAAATATTTGTTACTTGCCTCCTACGCAGAAGATATAAAGTTGAAAAAAATAATCAATCTCTTTCCCCATGAGTCCTTCATTCTCTTAGAAAAACAATTTATTGATGCTGCGTGTTTTATTTTTCACTCAAAGTAGTTTTTACGAAGTACCCTATGTCTTTATACATGGTGAAATTCAGACTACAGTTAGGCTTTTGCTTGTATTTTCTGGATAATGAAATTAGATTATGAAGTTAATACTTTAAGTAATACAGTATATAATGATTTTTAAACATGATGCTGTAATTTTCCATCTATGCTATTTAAAAGTCATATTGAGGCTGGGTGCAGTGGTTCACACCTGTAATCTCAGTACTTTGGGAGGCCGAGGCAGGTGGATCACAAAGTCAGGAGTTCAAGACCATCCTGGTCAAGATGATGAAACCCCAACTCTACTAAAACTACAAAAATTAGTCAAGCACAGTGGCAGGTGCCTGTAATCCCAGCTACTTGGAAGGCTGAGGCAGGAGAATTGCTTGAACCAGAGTGGCTGAGGTTGCAGTGAGCTGAGATCACGCTACTACACTCCAGCTTGGGCAACAGAGTGAGACTCCGTCTCAAAATAAGATAAAATAAAATAAAAGTCATATTGAGACAAAAATAAACAGCATTTAAAAACATTTCCAACAGATTGTGACTGGGTAATTGATTAATTAGGAGTTAAACAAAGGACTTAGCGGTAACATGATGTAACTAGAACATTCTTAAGAGGTAAGTTGCATTTATCAATCACATGAAAACTGTGTGTTTAAGTACTAGAATATATGTCAATTCATGTGATTCTTTGCCTTCAGTCAATGGAAAGTAAATCTGGTTTAACTATGTTTGAATACATGATGCCAGCCTTGTTCACATAGTTTATATTTGAATTCAAAGCTACTACCTTAATTTATTAGTTCTGGGCAGAGGCTTATCCTGTACTCTTCTAGAACATTCTCCTTGTATACCATTAATTTCCCTGTCTCGTAGACTGAACCTTATTTTTAATATTCACTAAGAAAACTTTATTTCTGGGAAAGTATAATGGAAGCTAAGATGTACTTTGTGGCAACTTTTAGTGTGGCCTGGTGTGGTAGGGAATTTTTGTTGATTTTTTTTAGGTAAAAGAGAGACATACTTTCCTTGTGTGAGAAGGTTCCTTGGAAATGATGATCTTAGGCCCTTCAAGTTGCCCCTGTATCTGAGAACCTGCTGAGCATGATTACAGATCACGAGTTGGGCTTGGGTTTTCCCAAGCTGGCTGCAGAGACAACTTGTCTAGGCGCCCAGTGAACAGCCACAGCCCACAGAGAATGTGTGTTTACCCAGACCTTTTCCATGGTTTACTTCTGAAAATTGGTTCAACCACATGGGAATCTAGTTAGACTCTTGGAATTATAATCTTTGACTGGTACATGACCCAAGCATTTTTTATAGAATTTGAAAAATCAGATTGGAGCTTAGAAAATGAAGAAAGAACAGTAAGAGTCCAAATCCAAACCTCTCTGAGGTCCACCTAAAATATACCTTTTCAAGCATGAGTTCCCACCACCAAACTGTTCATCTGTACTGGATGTAACAGCATGAGCAGAATTGTAGTGACATAGTGAAAGACAACTTTCAGTGCTCGTGCAGCTCACTGGGGAGGTAAAAGTATGTGAAAACTTTCCTTATGTATGACCTCCTATTAAACTGAACATATTCCATCTAGATGCTTAGGAGGATAGATATTTGTAGCATACAGTTGATTTTGTAGCATACACCTGTAGTACTTCATCCATGAACCAAGATTAGTGCTATGGTTGATAGACTGAAGTGTGGGTTGATAAATAAATGCTATCTTTAGGAATCTACTATTATACCTAGATTTCTCAGTGTAAGAGGGAATAATTAAGACTGATGCTTTATTTGAAAATGCATTATATTTCTCATTAAGTATAAACCATAGTAAATAACAAAAAAAAAAAAAAGCTTATCCATAGTAGAAAGCTGGCAAAAAAAAAATTGCTAAGCAATGAAGAACTTGCCTTTTCTAGTTCTAGTTCTCGTGTTCAGTAGCTGAAAGCAGATCATTGCCATAAAGAAGTATTTACCAATTTTAAAAGGTCTTGGCCCATCATAGCTAGTGTTAGATTTGGAATATAGCTTTTGTTGCCAAGGTGACAAACACTTATAAATATAACACATCTTCTAATGTGCTTTTAACTTGGTATTTTTATGGCTTTTAAATCAGATACCATTAGCAAATATATTAGGTAATTTAGTTGAAAGACCATTTTCCTCTAACACTTTTTGTTACATCTCCCCAGGTATTTCAGTAAATGTCTGTTGTGACATTCTACTCCTGCTAGGCTTCCAACGTAAGGGGATACATAAAGTACATCTAGTAAAGATTAACATATATTACCTTGCCTTTTTTTGTATTGATCACTGAAAAATGTATAAAAGAGAGTTAAATTTGTAGTCTCCTTGAAGAGCAACCATTGTTCCTATTGTTATTTTGGGGTCTACACCTCCTCCCTACAAATAATAGTCTGGCTTTAAGATTCAATGCATACAGGAAAGGGTTTTGGGTACAGCATAATAACCATATATTAACACTTCCAAAAACCTCCACACCTAAATGCTTTCCCATATATAAAGAAGGCTATGAGGAAAATAATTACAATAGACTACCTGGAGCCCTAGTATTTCCACAAGTTTAAGTTTATTGTTCCAAACAATAGACCCAACATCCCAGGCAGGGAAAGAATTAGCTCTAAATATATTCACTAGATTCTTAAAAGATGGTTTGTAAGGTGGACATATTTGTCACAGCAAAGATAAAATGAGGTAAGACATATTTAAAGTCCAAATTTGCACTTCTTGTTACTTCATCAGAAATTCTTCTTGGAAGACTATCCAAAAATTCATTCATTCTTTTTTCTTTCATTCATTCAAGCAACAGACATTTAAGAAGCGTCAACCATGTTGCAAGCACTGGAGACAGAAAGATGAGTGAATCCCAGCCCTCAAGAAGAGTATAATCTCAGGAAAAAGGCAGGCAAATCAATGAAGTATTACAAGACACTGATAAGTGCTAAGGCAAAAACTATACACGAGGAAGGTGTCAGGGAAGAGTCCCTAAAGAGGAACAACTCTTTGAAAATTGTTTTTACAGAATCAAGATGGAAAAGAATATATATTTTATTTAAACAGCAAAACTCTTGCAAGTTAGTGTTTTACATAATAAATCTAGAATTGCTGTTTCCTTACTGTGTGATCTTGAAAGCCTCTCTGTGCTTCAGTCACTCCTCCTATGTAATGTAGATAATCTTCCTTGCCACCCGCATGGCTCATAGAAGACTGTTTATAGGGATAATGGGATGCGGGTGGTGTAGCTATTTAATTTATTTGGAAAAGAAAGATGCTATGTAAACACACAGCATCCTTATTATTCCAAGCGGTAGTACTTTGGATAATTACCGTATAATGCTCCACCTTTGTGTGTGTGTGGTTTGTTTCTTTATAGAAAGGCAAGTGCTAATGTTAAGTTTCTCTAATAACTTTGGAAGCAATTTTAATCCAGCAGACAAAACAGAATAATCTTTAGAGTAAGTTAAATCCCTTTGTATTTGAGTAGATTTTGTTATTTACCAAGGTCTTAGGCAATTTCACCACAATTATGAAAAGTGGTGCCCAGCAAACCCAACTCTTCAGCAAATATCTGAAAGACACTATTGCGGACAGCCTAGCAACTTCTTCCCTACAGATACAACTCAATCGTGCATGTACGGGCGCACGTATGTGTATGTGCATGTGTGTGCGTGTGCGCGCGCGCGTGCACACACGCCTGAGCCTGGGGCTTGCCAGAAAGAGCTGGGAACGAGCTGAAACTGGCTAGCATACCTGAGGCAGCTGTTACACCGTGGCGCCTGGATTCTTCTCTCAGACTCCAGACTGGCTCCCCTCCTCCTCCACCTCCTTTTCATACTCTTTAACTCTAACTGCCTTTCTTCTTCCTCCCTGCAACTTGGTCAGAGATTCCCATGGCCTGAGACTCTGGCCTTGTCCTGCCGCCAAACATTCTGGGACTGGCTGGCTGGGGAAAGAACCCACACTGGTGGGAACATGAAGTCTCAGAAAACAAAACAAAACAAAAAAAACGACCCCAATAACTCTTATCTGTTTCATCTTTCTTTCCTCCCATTCATTCTCATTCTCTCTCTCTCTCTTTCTCCTTTTGATTTTTGCGCTGGAGATTAGCCAGGAATTGCCATGGCAACCAGGGAAAGTGACAGTTCAAGGCAGATCTGCTCTTGGGTTCTGAAATTTGCTTTATCAACAAGTCAGTGTCTATCAACTTGACCTGGGGCTTGCCAAGGCAGTCCAGCCATTCACAAATAAAAGAGGCAGCCTGTTTAAGGAGCCCATACGAATCCCTCCTTTTCCCGCAGAAGTATGCTGCTCCAGGAGATGCCAAAAGAGCAGAGAGGTTAATAGTAAATAGAAGAGTCTTTTAAAAAACATTAGACAACAAGAAACTTTACTTTTTCAGTTCAGTCTGGCCTCTCATAGTTTGAGGTAGTTTTCCATAGGCTGTCGCTGGAATTGGATAGAATTGGTAGAGGCAACGAGAGTGAAATGTTCCCAGGATGAAAAAAATGCCAATGCCAAACCAGCAGGGGAAAAGCAAAGAACCCTAGACCCCTGGAGGCCCTGGTGCCTTTGACAAGGGTAAAAGGCATATATCGGCAGTGGAAAGGCCAATGATGCTAATCCTAAGAAACAAGATCTGGTTACATTTCAGGGACTCAGGGCCCACTGACAGAAAAGAGCAATTACTTATAGTCATATTTTTTTTTAATTTGACAAAGATCCCAATCATGATGGATTAGGTACATTTAATATCTCAATTAATAAGCCCTCTACAATAGTAACATGTCAACTTGGTTCAAGAAATCCACTCCAGTTGATAGTCATCCAGGAAACGTCTTTCATACCCACATATTAAATTTAATCTGCCACCCCTGTTTTGTAAGACTTTGTATTCATCTGCTGAAGAAAAGATGCTTATTTTATCATTCCAATTTAACAGCTTGCTTAGCAAAGTTGATAGGTAGGAGTTTAGAAGATATTCATTGAATGCCTATTTTGTATATTTACAAAAGAGGTAGATTTAAGGGAGTTACCCAGAAGCAATATTTTTTTGTCCAACTGTTATCCTATTGGTCTTCCTTTCATTCGGCAGATTTATCTGTCATGAAGAATTTAAGTTTCATATTTTCCTCTGTCAGTTGTGAAAAGGCCTGTCAGCTGGGGCTTACACTACAGTTTGCCAAAAGGCCTATAGCACACAATGACAATACAATCTTATATTTGTGCTCCCAGTCTCCAGATAATCCCCCACTTTCCTCCTCTGCAGCCTAGTTATGATCAGGTTTAAGTTGCATATTGTGTTTTTAGCCAGATTTTGCTGATAAATGCTATCAGCAAGACTGAAATGAAATACAGCAGGTTTAGTTCTTATTACCAGTGTAAAACATACCTTGCGAATTTTGTGTGTGATATAGAGACAGTAGTTGCATAAAACCATTTAATTCACAGAAACTAAATATAGGAATGTTAATAGTTTTGGCTTTTATCCACTGAATGTTCGAAGAGCCTTTATTCGTATACCTCAAAGTATAGACCTTTGATTAACATTCTATGGAGATGTGCCTGAGATACGAGGCCATTTGCCACATTGTTTCTAGTGTGGATGCAATTTTGAAAGAAAACTGTGCAAAGTCTTAACATTATTTATCAATACCCTCAAACACAAGAGGATATTGTTTGTACCATTTTTATTCTGAGTTCACATATATACCCAATCTAAGAAAGATTTTCATTACCCACACCCCTACAGAAACTACTGCATTCTCATTAAATAGAAACCATATAAATAAGTGGAGGCCTGAAAACCATTCTTTTCAGAACCTGCTGAGTCTGCAGCAAAATGTGACAGACTAGTACATTAGAAAAATATACCATTGTCTCAGCCAAAGAGAGAGAAGGGTTAATCATCATTCCTAGAACTCCGGAGTGGAACAAAAGCTTGCAGCCTGACACCAAAATAACATCACAATGAAAAGTAAAATTGCTTCTAGGGCTAAATTGCTTCATTTGAAAATTGTAGTGATACTGAGAACAATTATGTCACTTAAACTTTTACAATTTTGTTTTTATAAATCAGTTATAAAACTATCATGTGGTTTACATGCAATTATTTAATAAGGGCATTTGTAATTGTCCAACATAATCAATTATGCTTCAATCAGGCTCTTCTCTGAGACTGTATTTTTGTTAGCATCTAATTCTTTCTTATGGTAATACATACTTTTCGAAACAGCCAAATAAAAATCATTGTTTTCCAGAAAAGTTCTTCCCTCCCACTTGATTGTAAAGCATTTCCCCACCGCAAACTGAAACTCAGAATTCTTTTTTCCCCCTGTCTTAGAAACTAAACATCTACTCAAAGCATGAGAAGGGAAAACACGTTGTTAAATAATAGGGGAAGTAAAAGTTGGTTCTTCAAGAGTCGTGATAGTGTTATCAAGTGTGTTTTTCGAGCTGAGACAGGGGCTGGAGCCTGGGGAGCATGGAGTGGTGCCCATGAGTTACTCAGCAGGAGCCATGACAATGTTGGTACCACAAGTCACAGATCATGACTTTGATTTTCTGAGAAGGAGGAGGATTAATTATGGGCTGAGTGTAGGGACACTCAGGCCTCCCAGAGACTATAGGATTTTAGTTGCTGTGTTGTGCAATTTGTGGGCTATTTGGTCCACTTTGGACAGCCTAGAGAGCTGTTTTCCCTCCAGATTTTAACTGAAGTCTCCGCTACTGCCTTATCCCTGTGTTTTGCCTGGTTTATCCTGATAGTCTGATCTCTGTACTCACTGGCATGACCAAGAGGCTTCTCGTGGAGCTTGGCTCTCAGCTTCTACTTCCTCTCTCTCCACCCTTTTTCTCTTCTGTGAACAGACTCTTCCTTACTTTGACCTCTCTTTTGCTAAAGATTTTCACCACTTTATGGATGATATCAACCCTCTTCTCTCTCTGCTGTGCATCCTGCCATAAAAGGTAATGTTCCTACTTAAAAGCATTCCCTCATTTCAGATCACTCTTCAAGGGAATGGGTGAGTGACTAGAAGAGGTTTAGCTTCAGCCACATGGATTCAGCATAAACTGGAACAGAGATCCCCACAAAAGCTTCACTATACAAGAGCCAGTGAGTTTGTTGTTTTGAAACCCAAATCAGATAGTATATCTTCCTAGCTTAAAACCAGCTCATGGCATTCCCTCATTTTAGGGCATAAGTCAAATGTCCTGTGTTCTCTATCCCATCTAGTTCTAGTTTTTGAGTTTTTCTCACATCTTCCTTTCTGTCACTCTTTGTTCCAGCCACATGGGCCTTTTCTCTAAATCATCTACTTCCTCCTCCAGCCCAAGGCCTGTCTGCTTGCTGTTCCCTCTGCTTCTGAGGCTTTCCCACCCCAGCCCAGACCTCATATTTCTTACCAGACCAAGTCTTACTCATTCCTCTTTCCCCTTTCAGACCAAACATGACTATGGGAAAACCAACACTGATACCCTAAGTCAAGCAGGTTCTCCCTGTTTTATGCTCTTACAGGATAATGGACCTTTCATTCAAATTATTTATTACTCTTGTAATGTTATATTTCTTTGTTCTATTATTTGATCATTATCCCATTCCAATGGTCCTTTCTTGAGAACGGGGATTTTATCTTTGCTTTTCCTTATCTCTGTACACTATAGATACTCTGCTTTTATCTGTTGAGTGAATGAACTCTTTGGAGTTCATAGAAATGTTGTTTCAAAAAACACAGCAAGCAAATTTCCTAAACCTGGGTCAAGCAGTAAGGTTTTGAGAGCACCCTCATATGTGTTCATGGAGAAATATACAATGACAAATTGAAAACAGCCTAACCATCAAGGAAGAACAAATAAATAAATTGCTGTATGTTCATAAAACATAACACCATGCGGCAGTTAAAATTAATGAATTAGGGCCATATGCATGCACCTGGCTAAATCCTCAAAGCACATACATAAAATGTGGTCATAATACAAAGTATATGTCTCAGTTTATTTTGCCTAGAATCCATGTAAGGAGTAGTCAGAAACACAACAATGTAATACAGGTAAATATAAAGACTGGGGATGAAATCCAGAAAGAGTGGGAATATGGGGTCATCAAAGTTCTTTCCCTCTCTTCCATGTCATTCCCCAGCCAGATTATAGTAGGAGGAGTACAATCAATATCTGCCCTTTTTGTCCACATCTCTACTGTTTATCTTCTGGGGCAATTCTTATTTGGACTTGGAAACAAATGCATCTCAACAGGGTAAAGATTAGAGAATCATTTATAAATGGAAAATGTAGAAGGAAATAAACTAGAGAATAATAATAATATAAAGAGAATCAATAATCAATATGAAAATATTGAATTTAGTTCCTATTTTGAAATATTCTATGAAACTAAGTTTGAAAAACAAAAATGAACAAAATCAAAGAAGATTTAGAATATCCCAGAGGCCTAACAGAAAGTTGAAAATTAAGTAAAATAGATAAGAATTTTCCAAGACCCTGCCCTTGACTCTACACGGGGAGACATTAGGCATAGAAATGTCTAATGCATATGGCTTTACTCACAGTGTAAGCTGCCTCTTTTTTTGTGTATATATAGAATTGGAAAGTTTTAGAGACCACTCTTTCCTAAAATATTTTCCTTACTCATTTTGCTATAATGCCTTCATATCCACTTTCCTTATTGACTTTGAGTCAATGCACTGAAGAGTCCTCCAAAAACCACAGAATTTTAGAATAACAGAAAGGCTTTTTTTATTTTTTATTTATTTATTTATTTTATTAGATAAGGAAACTGACTCTTGAAAGTTAAGGGAACTTTGGAAGGCCACCCACTGTAGCCCAGCAGTCAGGGAACCAGAACCCAGAAATCTTCATTCCTGTCCCATTGTTCTGCCCAACACTCCACATTGTCATGTTATTATCTGTGGGCCATTGAGTTAAGCCTGTAGCCTTTGTTAATGCTATGCATTGCATTCATTTGGCTAGGTAGTCACCCAGCTTGTACCTGAGAGGAAAAGAAAATATAAAATCCAATGAGGAGTGCTGTACACATACAATGGAATATTATTCAGCCTTAAAAAGAATGAAATTCTGATGCATGATACAACATGGATGAACCTTGATGACATTATGCTAAGCCAGATACAAAAGGACAACATTGCATGATTCCACTGATATGAGGTACCCACAGAATCATATTCACAGGGACAGGAAGTTGGATGGTAGTTGTCAGGGGTTGGAGGATGGCAGCATGGTGAGTTAGTGTTTAACTGGAACAGAGTTTCAGTTTGGAAGAGGAAAATGTTCTGTAGATGAATGGCAGTAATAGTTGCACAAGGTGATTGTACTTAATGCCACTGAACTGTACACTTAAAATGGCTAAAATATTAAGTTTTATGTTATGTATGTTTTACTACCATTTTTAAAAGAAAATCAGATGAGGAGCCATGAATTATGAATTCCAGCCGAGGAAAGCACACTTGGTGGGAATTCTAGGCATCTAGAAGGTACTGGGAAAATACTAAGTACTTAAGGTAGGTGGGAAGAAGGCAAAGGGAGGAAATGAGAAAGGTCTATTATCTAGACCAGCATAGTCCACTGGGACTTTCTGCCATGGTGGAAATGGTCTACATCTGTGCTGTGCAGTGTGGCAGGCAGGAGCCACTAGCCACAAGTGGCTATTGAGCACATGAAATGTGGCTCATGAGCTAAGAAACTGAATCTTTAACTTAATTTGATTTAACTAACTTACATTTAAGTATCATGGGTCTAGACTTCCTATTGTTGGTGATTTCAGTAAAAGTACTTTTTATAAATTCAGGCACTCTTCACTCATTCCTTCAGTTACAGTTAGGAGGTATAATGCATCTCTTGTGTGCTAGACTCCTGCTAGGCAATTGGGGTAATAGTGAGCAACTGGAATGCTCTACACTGCTGGTGGGAGTATCAATAATTATAAGCCCTGCAAGAAACAAGGTGACAGTATGTCTTGAGGTGAAAGACGTACCTTTCAACCAGAGCTTGTATACCCTAGAGAAACCCTCATAGCTGCCCAAGGAAGCATGGACACGCAAAATCAGAAAAGGCCTATCAAGCAATGAAAGACGAGATAAATTAGACTTATGCTCAGGAAACAATACTATGTAGTGGTTAAAACTAATGAATGAGTGCCACATCTACCTATGTGGCTAAATTCCAAAAACACAATAGTGAGCAAAAAGAAAACTTCAACTGCAGAAGGATACACACAGGATGATATCATTATCATTTTTGAAAACTTCTTAAAAAAACTGCATTATTGTTTATGGAAACATATGTATGTAATAAATGTAAAAACACACATGGGTGAAGGGACAGCACATCCAGGATAGTGGATACTTCTGGCAAGAGAGGAAATGGAATGGGAAAAGGTACATAGAAGTCTTCAATCCATCTGTAGCATTCTGTTATTAAAAAACGTCTTTTTACATGACAAAACCAGAAGGTGGATCCATTGGTGTTCATTATGTTATTTGCTATACTTTTATGAATAGTTAAAATACTTCATGATAAAGAGGATGCAGATGAAATGGCCCTCCTATTAAGAAGCACTCAGATTATAGGGGCATCATAAGTACAATAAAAATTGCCAAATATGTTAAAAGTATTAATAGGTGCATGAGGTGTATGAGGTGGGGAAGAAACAGGAAGATGGAACTAACTCTGTCTCAAAGAGTCAAGAGGAGTCAAGGAAGACTTCACTAGGTAGTTACACTCAAGTTCATTTTCTGAGGATATGTAGTTTAGTTGGGAGAAAAACAGGAATATTTGTTGGAGGCTATGAAGACAGTTTGTAGAAAGAGTGAGAGACTTCACTGGAGTCTAGAGCTGTCAGGGTAGAGGGAATGGCTGATGAAACCGATTACAGTTGACTCAGGCTGTGTTCTGCCATCCAAGCGTGCATGCGTGTGTGTGTGTGTATGTGTGTGTCAGGGATGTGAGGAGGTGAAGTAAGAGGGGGAGAATGAATGAGAATGCAGCTAGGGAGACCCATGCTCTTATAATTTTCCAAGTGACAGGTCATGAGAGCCTGAAATGTGATGACAGCAGTGATATGGAAGGGGCAAGAGTGGGAGGTATCCAGGCTGACTCTATGGGACTTGATGACTGTGGGACTAGAAGAGGTTCCTATCTTGAACAACTTTGGCTGATGATGACACTGACCTAGAAGGTAATATGGAAGATGGGGAAGAAGCAATGTTTCCCCAAACTTAGAGTGAAAGGAGGAATGGTGAGAAGATAATGAGTTTGATTTGTGATGCACTAACTTTGAAATCTCTCCAGGTAGAGATGTCCAGAAGGGAGTCTTGGGAAGAAGCAGCATAGAGATCATGACTGGAGTGGATAACACAGGCAAAAGGCAGTCTGTAAAATGAGAAAAGAAGATTTCACTGGACAGCTAAGAAGCTGGACCATCACGCTGTAGGCACGCTAAGCTCTTCCTCCCAGAGACAGGTCATGTATTGGCAGAAGAATCTGAAGACTTCTAATTCAGCAGCAATAAAGAGGACTGAACAAAGGAATCATGCTCTAGGGTTTGGCATCTGGCCTTAGCAAACTAGTGTAGCAATGAAAACACCAACTTTATAGTTAAACTGACATATATTCAATGCATTTGCCATTAAACTTTCATTCCCCACTTACTAGGTGTAAACTTGGGGAAGTCACCAAACCACTCTGAGCCTCAGTTTCTTCTTCTGGCAGTGGAGATGATACCTTACAAGCTTGTGGTGAGGACAAAGTTGAATAATGTTGTTACAATATTGAATACATATTCAGTCCCTTCTCCTTTTCTTAGCTCTTACCATTGTGAATGCCTACACTTGTCTGATAACATTTTGTTTAACTAATTACTTTTTCCTCAAAATACAAAGTACTACTGACCACAGAAGTTGTCGATTACTTGAAAACAGGGGCCATATCTTACATGTTGATCAGTCAGGTACGTACTGAACATTAGTATTTTCCTAACAAGCCATAAACTACCAATAACATGTAGCACAATGCTAGGTACATTGTAGGTGAGCAATAAATAAATAAATGGCTTCTGAATTGAAGTGTACTGTAGCACAGCCAATAAAAATAAGCATAAAATGTTTTATGATTCAGCTTCACATGTAATCATTTGGTAACTACCTTGTTAAGCCCAAACACATGCGTAGGCAATAAGTATATCATTTTATAAGGAAAGGAAAATAGAGGTTATTTGTTCAAGTTCACAGAAAAAAATTACCTCAGGGCCAGAAATAGGCAGCAGTGAATCTAATGGTCAGTAAACACGGGGAAATATCCCAGTAGTGTTTCAGTTATGAGCCCAGTGAGGCATGAACAAACCATCCCTTAGGATTTCTAATGCAAAAGAACAAATATAAAAATAGAAGACTGTCTTTCATGTAGTCAGTACCAAGTTCTCCAACCAAATTCTATACAGCAACTGTAGGACAGGGCCTCAGATCAAGGAAGAAGTGGGATTGGCTTGGAGGGATCCTATCTGGATTCAAGGAAAGTGACAATAGAAATTATGGAATGGATCCACATCCTTGAGGTACATTTTTATATCTGTGCAAAAGGTAAGCTGATAGCATAAAGGGTCACCATAGGAGATATGGTTTAATTTTTATCTTTGTGACTCACTGCTTACATTCATTATGGAAAACACAGGGTTTAAGTCAGAGTTTAAGGTGGGCCAAGACTTCCCACCTTAGGGTTTAAGAAGCTTTGCCAGTTCAGAAGTGAGTCTGGTGTATTGGTGAAAAGCAACCAAAGAGAAGGAAAAGTGAGAAGACAAAGTAGAAAAGGAGAGAGAGGTGGTCAATGGGGACAGAATTTGAGTCAGAGATATCTGTGGTATGCTCAGGTCAGAAGTTAAAATAAGAATAAAGTTAGAGACTCATTTCTTGAGTAGACAGACTTGGGGGAAAAGAGTCCCAGAACTCTCTCCATTCGTAAAATGCATCTATTGTAAATACACAGCAGATGTCCTCTATAATCTTATTTTTACTTCTGAAAAAAATCTGTGACTCTTTTGATCTGAGATACTGAGGTTCTGGTGGGGGTTTGAGGGATGGCAGGATAGGTAATTATGTAGTCAGCAAGCTGAGGTCAAAACCTGAAAAGTAAAGATGTCAGTGAGAGGCAGCAGGAGGAATTTCTCCCAGGAAACAGATAACACAAGTAGTCTTTTTGTATTGTGGGTAAATTTTGTTCCCTAGAATATGTTCAAGTCCTAACCCCCAGTACCTCTGAATGTGACTATATTTGGAAATAGGGTATTTGCTGATGTAATTAACTTAAGATAAGGTAATAATGGATTAAGGCTTATAAGGTATCCTTATAAGAAGAAGCATGAAACTTGGACACACAGATATACCCAATGATAAAGATCACGTGAAGATGGAGGCAGAGGCTGGAATATGAGGCTTCAAGGAACACTCCTGGCCAGCCATCACCAGAAGCTGAGAAGAGGCAAAGAAAGATTCATCCCTAGAACCTGGTGAGGACACACGGCATTTCCAAAACCATGATATTGAACCTCTAGACTACAGAACTGTAAGGGAATACATTTCCGTTGTTTTAAGCCAACCAGATTGTGGGTACTTCGTTACAGCGGCACTAGGAACCCAACACGCCTTGCTGTCTGAAAGACTTTCAGCTGCGTGGTTGCCAGGTTTATGAGTCAACTGAGAAGCAGACTTTCACATTCCATGTCCTCAATCCATGTCCCTGGCATGACACTCCCCTCGAGACTCAACCCTCGATCCCACCAGGCCATGCATACCCTGGTGGAGCCAAGTTTGGTGACGGCGCTGGTCCTCAGAGACTCTAGCATGACCAGAGAGTTCAGGCCTGGCCTTCTGGGACACATCTTTTCTGGGTTCTCAGGGCCAAGATTTGTCTCCTTCAGAGCCAAGGGCCCACAAATACCTGCACTTCAAATTATTTTATAGCTTACTAGTGTAAGAGAAGGGTATGGTGTTTGGTCAATTAGAGGAGTAAGCATTTAAGTAGTAGATGTTTTAAATTTAGGGAAACCTCTGGAGCAGAGACTGCATTTTACGGTCACTGAGACCTTAATGAATACCAATGTCTAGATTGCACCTGCATAAATTGGGTACAGATCCAGGTATGAGTATTTTTTTAAAGCTGTCCAGTATGCAGTCAAGTTGAAAACTTGAACTAGGTGCTGGTCTGGGCGGTAAGGAGTCTCTCATGGATCCACCCAACTATAAGATCATGTAGAAGGAAAGTCATTAAGTCATTAGACAGAAAATTACACCTGGTTTCTGACTGTCAGCGTTCTCTCAGAGGTACCTTTTGTGTTTTAGAAGTAACATCCACCTTTCTCCCAAACACAAGAGTAGTCCTAGTTTTCTCTTTCTTCCTCATCTCCCACATCCAATCAGTTGCCAAGTTTTCTTGATTCCATAAACTTTTCTCAAACGTACCTTCTTTTTTTTGTTGTTTTTTGTTTGTTTGTTCGTTTGTTTGTTTGTTTGAGACAGGGTCTCACTCTGTCACCCAGGCTGGAGTGCAGTGGCGCAGTCTCGGCTCACTGCAACTTCTGCCTCCTGGGTTCAAGGGATTCTCCGTCTCAGCCTCCCTAGTAGCTGGGACTACAGGCGCGCACCACCATGCCCAGCTAATTTTTGTATTTTTAGTAGAGACAGGATTTCACTATGTTGGCCAGAATGATCTCGATCTCCTGACCTCGTGATCCACCTGCCTCGGCCTTCCAAAGTGCTGGGATTACGGGCATGAGCCACCGCACCCGGCCAAAATGTTCCTTCTTTCTGCATTCCTTTGTCCGCTGCCTTAGTTCAGGCTTACTGTTTCCTGCCTGGGATTCTGAGAGCAGCCTAACTGGACCTCGTTTGTAGCCAGTTCATTCTCCAGTTGCCACCAAACTGATCCTTTGAATATACAAGTGTCAACGTTTTACTCTCCTGCTTAAACCCCTTCCATGGTTTCCCTTTTGCTTACAGAGTAACTTCTGGGCTGGTCACGTGCAAATAGAACTAACTCCCCATAATTTGGCCCTTGGCTCCTTCTCTCCAGTGTCTTCTGATGCACTTGTTCCTTGGACTTAATTCTTCATCCGTAGTTCATTGTGCTATTTTAGGCCTCAGTCTTTGCAGATGCTGGTGTGCCTTTGCCTAGTAAGTCCCTCCCTAAATGTACCATTTGGCTTCCTGGAGTATTTACATTCCTCCTCCTTCACCAAGAAATATTCCTAACACCTACTTCCACTTACTGCTGCTATTCTATCACCTCTGTGCTTTATACACATTTTTATTAAGGCCTATCCTGCTGCTTGATAAAATTTTGTAAGGGTTTGTGTCACCAAGATGATGAAATCCTTGAGAGAAGTTTTAAGTCTTACTTCTGCAATCTTAGCCACTGGCAAAATATCAAATGTATAATGAGCCCTCAAGTGTTGAATGAATTAATGGGAAAACAAGGAAATAAATAAATACATTTGTCTTCTGGAATAGTAACTGAAATTCAATCCATGAACTTAGTTTCCGTGCCTGCAAGGGCAATAAGAGGTGGAGAAGTGTGGGGGTAGGGAAGCATTTAGGAAGAGAATATTTTGCTTGGAGGGAGAGATGTTATTGGTTTAGACAAATTAACCTAAGGAAGAAAGTAATAGCAGTTATTCTATTGTCAAGCGGTAACACTGGTGGGCGTTGGTGCAGAAGATATTTGGTTTATCTACTTGCTCTGGCAGAAATCAGTTGGGTTTGGATGTGGTTTGGATCTATATTTTTACCCAAATCTCATGTTCAATTGTAATCCTCAGTGTTGGAGGTGGGGCCTGGTGAGAGGTGATTGGATCATGGGGGCAGTTTCTAATGGCTTAACATCATCCCCCTGGGTGCTGTTCTCATGATATTGAGTGAGTTCTCATGAGATCTCATGAAGGGAAGCATCCCCTTCGCCTTCTGCCATGATTGAAAGTTTCCCAAAGCCTCCTCAACCATGCTTCCTGTATAGCCTGTGGAACCATGAGCCAATTAAACCTTTTTTCTTTATAAATTACCCAGTCTCAGACATTTCTTTATAGCAATGCAGGAACAGATTAATACAGTTTTGTTTTAGTTTTTCAAAATGGGTCTACAAGTTGGGCCTCTCCTCATTCTACCTCAATCTACTGCAATAATATTTTATTGCACAACCCTGTCATACCAAGAGATACACACCTTCATAAAAATAGAAGATGTTCTTACAAATACTCAAGTAATTATGGTTACCTGAGATCATGCTTAGCATGGTACGAAATAAACTATTTAGTGAATGCATTAAAACCTGTTTAGTCTATGCACAGTGACTCACACCTGTGATCTCAGCACCTTAAGGGCCTGAGGTCGGAGAACAGCTTGAGTCCAGGAGTTCAAGACCAGCCTGGGCAACATAGTGAGACCTCGTCTCTACAAAAATTTAAAAAACTAGACCTGGCGTGGTGGTTCACACTTGTAATCCCTTTGTAACCACTTTGGGAGGCCAAGGCGGGTGGATCACCCAAGGTCAGGAGCTCGAGATCAGCCCAGCCAACATGGTGAAACTCTGCCTCTACTACAAATACAAAAATTAGCTGGGTGTGGTGGCAGATGCCTGTAATCCCAGCTACTCAGGAGGCTGAGATAGGAGAATCTCTTGAACACAGGAGGCAGAGGTTGCAGTGAGCCGAGATTGCATCACTGGACTCTAGCCTAGGTAACAAGAGTGAAACTCCATCTCAAAATAATAATAATAATAAATTTTTTAAAAATTTAAAAACTCGCCATGTGTGGTGGTGTGCACATGTGGTCCAGCTACTCAGGAGGCTGAGGTGGGAGGATTGCTTGAGCCAAGGAGGTCGAGGCTACAGTGATTGTACCTATACACTCCAGCCTGGGCAACAGTATGAGACCCTATCTCAAAAAAAATAAAAATAAAAATAAGAAAGCAACAAACAAACAAAAACCTGTTTAAACACCCAAAAGAGAAGTATCACTGAAGTAACTAGTTAGGGCTAACTGAAAAGGCGGCATTTTGATAATAAAAAGTCTGTGATGATGGTGGTCTGTTGTCACTGGATGTCTAACAGAAATTGAAGATCTGAATTCCCATTGTCCCATATACCTTTACTTTGAAGCGAAGCCCTTACCACAATTCTGCATTTACATGAGTAAGTTATAGTTGATTAACATATGTGTTCCTGACTCTATGATATATCAAGATGAGGACTTATGTCTAGTTTTGCTCATTCATCTTCAGTTTTCAATATGGCATCCTGTATATTATAAACTCTCCAGAACTATTTGTCAAATCAATGTGCTGAATAAATAGTCCTTTAAACACTGCCTTTGGATATATTATACAATGAAGGTGTCCCCTGTTCTTGCAGCATCTTATAGACCTACTCCTGATCCAAGAAGCCCTTGGAATATTTTCTCCATTCTCTGCCTCATCTGTGCTACTCACATTGTCCCAGATAGTAGAACTTATGAAAGACACAAAATTATTGATTGCAGAAGCTTGAGAGGTACAGGATCTAAAAGTACAATTACTCAAGGTTGAGGAACAGCATATTCAATACGCACTAGATAGACTATTAAGCTATTTGGTGGACGTAAGCATGGAATGGTTCACATCAGCTTCTAATATGATCTCAGTTGCCAAAAATGCCCTTTTCCAGGTCATTTTTCTATTATTCAAGAACATATGATTTAAAAAGAACTTATAAGATTTAAACTGGATTAGATTAAGTGGTAAGACTGCCCATGCTATAATGTTAGAACTATCAACATTTACCAAAAATAAACATTGCAGATCCTGGTGGAGAATGAATGAGGCAGAGGCAAACAGGTTATTTAAAGGTCTTCAGATGTTACCAGCCTTGGACTACCAAAGAAGTTGTAATTCTGATGCTGAGGAACACAGTCATAATAGAGAATTAGGACAAGAACTGTTTGAGTTAATCAGTGAGTCCAGAATGTGCTGGACCACTTTAGGCCTTAAATCATTGGAGGGTAGAGATCTTGTGGGATCTAATTGGATGCCCAGCAGGCTGATGCTGTGTGTGTCAGAAACTGGACTTTTAACTGGTTGGGTAAATACTTCTCCAGCCTGTCTTGTACTGCTTGCACTGCTGGAGGCTAGCCAAAACCACGTGAATATGTACAATATATTGGGCCACGTCCTGAAAGTAAATTAAGATAATACAAAAGGGATCCTTTATAAATCGATGGAGGGAGGCCAGTCTATTGCATCATTCCTAATGTCATTCTAACCACAATAACCGCACACTGTCCAAAGGTAGCTTTGCTTTTTCACCCTCACACTGGATTCCAACTAGTTTGTGTGCCTCCCAGAGATTGTGTGGTGTAGATGCTTAATGTACATTATTCATCTTACAAACTGGAGAGCATTAGATGGTGATAGTGTTGAGAACTGTTAGTCTTTTTGTAACCTCCTTTTCCTACTTTTATATTATGTAAGAAGAATTAAAACCCAAGGAGGGGAAAGAGAAGAGCAAATGAGCCTTCACTGAAAGTCTGCCTCAGTGAACTTCAGGAGTTGTTTTGTATCTGGCTTTTTTTCCTCTCAGATAACTATGGGATATTGACCCTTGTTTATAGAATTATGCTAAGCTCTTTATGTATATTACCTCATTTAATCCTCACAACACATCTCTGAGGAGTGTCAGTAGTGACTCCGCTATATAGATGAGGAAACTTTGAAATTTGCTAATGGGTCATAGAGTCGGTTTCATAAGGAGATATAAGAGATATGCTAGGATTCCTATTAATCTTGGTGCTATGGTTGTGGTGGAGAACATGACCTAGAATTCAAAATGAATCCAGAATAAAGCCCAGACCAGCTTTTGCCTACATAGATGGATCAGTATGAGCTGGGGGAGGGGGGTGATCATAGGTAATTTTTTTAAGAGACAGGGTCTTGCAACGTTGCCCAGGTTGGCCTTGAACTCCTGGGCTCCCTTCAGCCTCCCAAATAGCTTGAACTACAAGCATGCACCATTGTGCCCAGAAATAGGTAATATTAGTAAAAGCATGCAGACATAAAAGTCAGTTTTCAGGCATGCAATGCCATGCCATAGGGTTCAAATTACCAAGTAAGAGTGCAAATCCAAGGAAAACTGGGAAGAGAGCAAGTTAGTGACACAATTCTCTCTTATTCATTCTTGGTGATCATCACTGGATTCTGGTCTTAAAAGACCGGCCAGATGAGGAGAATGATTTCTATAAGAAATCAGAGATCTGAGAATGAAGGTACTATCTAAGTCAATGACCCTGCATCAGAATTTCCCCACCTCAGATCCCCCAAGTCAAAATCTCTGAAAATATCATGTGGAAATATGAATAGGATAAAAGATGACAGACATGTTCATATGTATTAACATTTAAAATCCTTAAAAGCATTTAATCAACTATATGCCTGCTTAGAAAACAAAAAGACCAAGGGCATATTTTTGTAGGTATTCTATAGTAATGGGTATTGTAAATAAACATGCCTGTTGGGGATACCCATCATTTTTCTCTTTTGTAAAGTCTATAGTTCTGAAGTGATTGGCTGCCATTGCACTTTCTCCTCTTTTACTCAAAGTATGACCAGAATAATTAATGAATGGGGCGAATCTAGGAAGCTGGTAAAAGGGGGCTGAAAGAGGGGAACTAGATCTGTGGAACTGTTGAACGCCTTAAATGTCAAAGCCTTCGTAGATTTCAACACACATTGAATCTTCCCTTTGAGAAGGCATTAAATTCAGAGAGGATAAGATGTGTGCATTTCATAGATGCCAGTGTTTACCTTAAGACTGAAGTTCTGTTTCCTTTATGCTCAAGTTGTACCAGGAACAACCTCAGAATTGTTAAACACACTGTAATCTGCTTCTGCGGCTCTCTGTTTATTCAGTATTTCTTTAGAATTGTTTAGATCCCTGTCTGGAAGGAGTCATTCTACTTCTCAGGCAATTTTTTTAAAAAGTCAGAAATATCAGCCAAAGACGTGAATTTATTCAAACAGAAGCAAAACTAGCTTGTGTATATTCAAATGAACTGATTCTGAAGCAGGAAGTAAATTTCAGAACTATATAAATAATTAAGAAAATCTTAAAGATATATCAGTCTGGATATAAATTTGTTATACAGTCCTTTTGGATATCATATCTTTTGGAAGGGGTACTGGCTAAAAATTTAATGTGGGTCTTTCAGTGGTGGTATTATATATAACAACTCATTTCTTATTGTTGTCATTAACTTAATCTAGAGCACTCTTTCTCAAATGATTCCCTTTGCAATGTGCCAAACTTAGATTTTTCTACTTCTAAAATCCAGCAACAGATACCTTTTTCGCAGATAAGTATTTTCTTATTTATTTACAGGTGTTATTTATCTGCTCATAAATGCTGATAGTCAAGAACAAAATGAACAAGTCACAAGATATTGAAAACAAAAATTCTTAGGAGCAGCTGAAACTGGTGGGCCAAGTTGGCTTCTTTGAGATGTGAAATTATGATTGTTTATCATATTGCCTATGTCAAATGTCATTTGGCATGATAGGAAAAGGGTTCATATGATAGAATTATCTTCAGCAGTAGGTAAGAAGGTTCTCCAAAGAGCATGACACCTACAGGAACACACCCATACCAAAAATTTGAGAATTACTGATTTTGAGAACTCATTGCCCTTAATCACAAGGTCTCCGTTTGTCATTTTTGTTATGCATGTACCTTCTGAGCCTGTTTTCCTACTTCTAAGTGTCTATCATATCCACCAAACAAAAATTTTTAAACACGTACCCATGATGTTTATTATAGCATTGCTTGTAATATTTAAAAATTGTGGCCAGGTACTGTGGCTCACACCTATGATCCCAGCACTTTTGGAGGCCAAGGTGGGAGGGAGAATCACTTGAGACTAGGAGCTTGAGACCATTCTGGGAAACATGGCAAGACTCCAGTTTCTACAAGAAATTTAAAAGTTAACCAGCCTCAGCTACTCAGGAGGCTGAGGTGGGAGGATCGCTTGAGCCCAGGAGGTCGAGGCTGCAGTGAGCTATATTCATGCCACTGCACTCCAACCTGGGCAACAGAGTCAAACCCTGTCTCAAAAAAACAAAGAAATGAAGAAAAATTGCAAACAACTCAACCATAGGAGAACGTTTTGGTAAATCTTAGAACATTCATATAGGAGTTTTACAAAACAAGATAACACTATTTATTTTGATATGGATGATCATCAAAGCATAAAGAAATAAATAAAAGTAAGCTGAAGAATAATCCATCTATATGATCCCTGTTTATGATGCATTTGGTACACATGGGGCAAGCGGTAGGAAATAAAGGGGGTCTTAGAATAAGTTCGGAGATGTCACACACCAGACTCCAGGTGGGAGGGTGAAGTTGAAAGGGTGAAGGAGAACCTGAATTTCTTAATCTGCATACTTCTGTGTTGTTTAAATGTATTCATAAATCATTTGTGTGCCTAAAAATAATTTTCAAAAGAGAAATCACATGCTTTAAAAAAGCACATGTGAAGAAATTTCTTTCCTTTAGAATTTAGTGCCAGAAAAACTTGCGTTCAAATAAGAATTTGTTTGTGTTTCTTCAGTTCTAATGGAAATAATTCAAGAATGTTTCCCTTTTAATTCTGCCTTTCAGGAAGCTCAGAATCAAAATGGATGCTCAGTTGGAACAGCCGCACTAGCCTGCTGCATTAGCAGGTTTACTACCACCTCTTTTTGCAGATCCCATTTGCAATTTCTGGGTTTACATTATCAAACTGATTTTCTATGTAATCTTCGTTATAAGCCTCTTCAGATGTTTCTAAAATGAAATGAGGAATACATCAATGAATAAATCATCAAATGATTATTTTCATTGAGTTGGAAAGCCATTTCACATTTCAGAATGGCTGTTAGAGACAGTTGACTTCTACCTAAATGTAACTCATTATTAGACATTCTCATTCTATGATATGTAACTCATACCTTAAAAAAATAATCAGTGGGCTCCAGAACTCACAGAAAAATATATTCAGGATTTTGCTTTTCCCCGTTGTACTGTCTGAGGTGGTTGTTTAGGTCTAGTGAGCCACTGAAGTTAATTATACCCAAAGGAAATATACAGACCTCAGGGATTAGATAGTAATGTATCTACTTATTGAAGTCCTCTGTGTGTGAAGTAAAACAGTCCTTAAAGAAGATTAAATGGAAAGACCCCAGTACAGATTTACACAGGCAAGTAAAAAGATAGTCCGCTTCAAATACTAAAGTTTAAAAACCGTACATTTTTTAGAATATTGACAATCACAGGCCCAGGCTCACCCTTCCCTACCCATTTCCACCCAACACACACTCGGGTACAGCATCCTGTTTTACAGGTCTCAAGCATGGCTCCATCCTTGCTTTAAACAAACAGAAAACCAAACCACTTTTTGTACATTTTGGTGTGTTCTTTATTCTGAGTGTCTTTTGAAACACATCCTTCTATGTTCCAGAAATAAACTGGCAGCTCCCTCTCTTGTCCTGGTGAAACTCCTCACCGGTCAGTTCCCCATGCAAACAAAGCCATGAGAGAACTGTTTTGGACAAGGCTTTTCCTACCAAACGGCTTGAATGTGCTCTGGGAATGCTAACATGATTTTTTAATTAACATTAATTCTGCTTAGCTTAAACTATGAAAGAGATGGGGTTTCTTCAAACACCAATTAACAAAGCAAACCCCAATAAAGGGAAAATACTCGCTACCCACCTCCAGTCCCTAACAGGAAACTCCCCCCTGTTGAGTTTTCCCCAAGGTCTCCATAAACTTTTTCTGATGAACTTGCTAGAGCCTTAATGAGAATGAATCAGCACAGATTTTCCATCATATAAACAGAAATATTTAATTTCGTGAAAGGGGATCGCGTGCTGGATTCTGCCCAGCCCACCACATAATATCTTCAGTTTTTCCTCCTTCCTAGTAGTTTATTTCTCATAGTATTTTCATTATAGTAATTCCTCAGAGTTTCCCAAACCTGAAGACTATATCTGAGCATCATAGATGAAACAAAAAGACCTAAGCCTCATTGCTGACTCTATTTTCTTACTTGAAGCAGAGGGAAAAATATTTGCCTTCTTTGTGTTTGTTCAGAATAAATTTCCCTGCATGGGCCACTCCTAGGACCCAGAGGGACAATCATACTTCCAGACATGCCCAGAGGGCAAAGCAATACATCCAAAGATCCCACTAGCACAACCTTTCTCACACCATATTCAGAAAAACACAAGATGTTATTCTATGTACTACTCAAAAATGGTTTCGTGGCCAAATAAACTTGGGAAATGCTTCAAACCATATTTATTTGGAGATTCACAAAGCGTGTTATCCTGTTAAAAGCTCTGAAAATCTTGTAATTAGAAAATCTAAGTAACTTTGCTTAACCCTATTTATTTTTCTGATTAATCACAACACCTTTCTTCATGGAACACAAGCATTCTACAAACCACTTTTAAAAAGTGGAAGTGAATACTTACTAATTACCAGTTATGTGCATTGATTATTTGAGTTAATCATCCTAACAGTCCTATAAGTATTATTATCCCCATTTTACAGGTTAAAAAATGCTGAGGTTCCAAACATTTTTAAAACATGTCCAGCTTAACATATATAATAAATTAATGGGGCTAGTATTCAAATCCAAGTCCAATCAGATGGGAGAAGAGGTTTAAAACTGTATCACATGAAGGAAAATCGACCATTTTAATCGACCATAATGTAATTTTAGCTTAGTCTGATTTGGAGGAGTTTCTGGGGAGGGGAGGCGTGATGTGATGATGTCTTTAAATATTTGAAAGATGGGACTGTTGAGTGAAAATTGGATTATTCAGACATCAGGTGGGATGACTCTACCTTCAAGCTTCCATTCAGGCCTGAAACTATAAGCTTTCGAGCTGTTAAAGATGCACAGAAGAATGGTTCATAGCCACTGGTGATCAATTACCTTCCCGGAGACTCACCTCTAAACTCATACAGCTTGGAATTCCATGGAGTGTCCTTACAACATATAAATGTAATAAATGCAACAGAAGAAAAGTAGTTGTAAGGCCATCAACACAACAATGTTTCAGTCATACAGAAAGAATCCCAGTGGCTTTACGATGAAAGAACCAAAGCTTTTTGTCATGAAATAAAATGGCAACATCTTTATTAGGACACATTTCATTAAACCACTTTCACACTGCTATAAAGATGCTGCCAAGACTGAGTAATTTATAAAGGAAAGAGGTTTCATTGACTCACAGTTCTGCATGGCTATGGAGGCCTCAGGAAACTTACAATCATGGTGGAAGGGGAAGCAGGCACATCTGACATGGTGGCAGGAGAGAGAGGAGAAAGTGAAGGGGGAAGAGCCCCTTATAAACCATCAGATCTCATGAGAACTCACCATCAGTAGAACAGCACGGGAGAAGCTGCCCAATGATCCAGTCACCTCCTTTCCTCTACACATGGGCATTATGGGTCTCTCCTTTGACACATGGTGATCATAATTCGAGATGAGATTTGGGTGGGGACACAGAGCCAAATGCTATTACCCAGCCAATGGCATTTATTTATAAGAAGTGCTAGAAAGAACCTTATTGTCATAGCTGTCTCTCTCAAAACATTATCACACATGATTCTATTCTACAAAAGGTGGTGTTACAATGAGCATTTAAGGCATAAGGGGAGTAAAACTTGAGACTAGCAACATCTGGGAAGCCTTCTTGCATAGTGAATCAACTAGTTGCAATATTTATAGAAGTCCCTCAGAAAGTACAGGGAACTATGCTGGATTTGGGTATGGAAGGGAGCTTACAAAGTCAAGTATGTGGAGATAGAGATAGAGACAGAGATATATTTTGACAAAGAAGAGAGCAGAAAAATGTGAAGGAATTATATTAAAACAGACTGCATTTTTATTATGTGTGTGTATAACATCAGTAATATTTTAGCAAAGAATTTAGGGAAAATATCACAAATCATGAAGAGTAGCTCTGCATACTGTGTGACTCTGCTTATGATTTTTCTAAGGAACGATGTGGAAATTGACAAAAATCAGCTCCATTAATTAAGTTTCCCTACAGTTCTAAGTAAACTTCCCTCCGCTCTGGTGACGAAGCTAATGATGCCTAATTATTTACCAGTGTTTTCTGCCTTGCTCCTACTCTAATTAATTAGGGCTGGAAACAGTGTTTTACTATATCTGTTAGGGAAAATCACTGGAAATTATTCATATACAAAACTATTGTATGGGTTTTTTTTTTTTTTTTTTTGAGGTGGAGTCTCACTCTGTCACCAAGGATGAAGTACAGTGGCGCAATCTTGGCTCACTGCAACATCCACCTCCTAGGTTCAAGTTATTCTCCTGCCTCAGCCTCCCGAGTAGCTGGGACTACAGGCACGTGCCACTATGCCCAGCTAATTTTTTTGCATTTTTAGTAGAGACGGGATTTCACCATGCTGGCCAGGCTGGTCTCGAACTCCTGACTTTGTGATCAGCCTGCCTTGGCCTCCCAAAGTGCTGGGATTACAGGCGTAAACCACCACACCCGGCCAGGTTGACTTAAAAAAAAAAAACCCAAGTGGAACATGCTTTACATCACTTGGAAGTCATTTATTCCGCAAAATTGTGCTGACAGTCAACTACAAGCAGGGCACTTGGGGGACGCAGCAAAGACCGAAAAACAGGCTTGTCTGGAGGAACTCATGCTACAGAGAGGGAGAGAAAACATTTGGCAGTAACAAGAAAACCAAGTAGAGTGTGGCAATCACTGCAAGAGAAGGAGAGACTAAGTGCAGTGGATTTCCGAGGATGGTAGCTATTTATCAACATAATACTTGTGTCAGATCTAGACTCAGCAGGCTATCATGGGCTCCCCTTCCATGACATTCTACTCGGCAGACACAAAGGTCTACTTAAATGTGCACGACAGCCATAAAATCTGGAAACATAAATAATACTTTTGTTTACATATTGAAGATACCATTGATAACATTAAGGATCTCTATTCATACTGTACATGCAAAAACAAAACGACTTTGTATGTAACCCATTCAAAATGATGTGGAATAAATGAGTGTCTTGGAATTCTGGAGAATTTCCATTGTTCAAAATGTGAATATTCCCTTAATTTGTTTGCTAATTAATAGGAGTCATTTATAAAATTGATTATGAAAAAAACAGACACTTTAAAGCCTTAATAGTATATAATGGAGAGGCAGAAATAAAATAATAGACCCTATTTTCATTTCTACTGCTAAATTCTATATGGCTTTCTAAATATTTTCCTAAGAAGAAACTAGAGAGAAATTACCTTAAAATGGAGAGCATGTATGCTGTTTAATTGCCAGGAACTAATAAGCATTTTGAATCAAGTAAGACTGAAACTTCTTAACTCTGTAGCTTAAACTTGTTGCATATTTTAAAATAAGAAACAAGAAATTTTCTTCAAAAAATAATTTCATGCTCAGAATTACTAAAAACATGAAGCATAGAATGACTTTACCTTTTTCAACTGTCTTTTCATTTCTTTTTCTTAAGACATAGGTGACATATCCAAGTGCTTGTCGTTCATCAGATGTTTCTATGAGCAGCAGAGCAGAAAGCTCTAATATCTATTCATTCGTAATGTGTCATTTCGAATGTATTAAGGACAACTGACTTCACATGTCATAGGTAATTAGAAAAGTCACCTTCAGTTCCAGGTTTTTAAAGCACAGCACCATATACTTTTAATAAGCACATGTATTGATGTCTTTTGACATGTCTGAATCTCTTTTCGTTTCTCACTTTTATGGTGGATAAATTATCTCCATGGTCATTTAATTTAAAAGATTGATCAAACTATATTTTCTTTGACAGGCGCAGTGGCTCGCGCCTGTAATCCCAGCACTCTGAGAGGCCAAGGTGGGTGGGTTGCTTGAGTCCAGGAGTTCGAGACCAGTCGGGGCAACATGGCGACACCTTGTCTCTATTAAAAATATAAAAAATTAGCTGGGCATGGTGGTGTGAGCCTGTAGTCCCAGCTACTCTGGAGGCTGCGGTGAGAGAATCACCTGAGCCAGGAGGTCAAGGCTGCAGTGAGCTGAGATTGCACCACTGTACTCCAGCCTAGGTGACAGAATAAAACTCTGTCTCAAAAAAACAAAAGAGGAAGAAAACGACAAAATATATTTTCTCTTATTTTAACCTGTTAACTGGGATGTGCAATAAAGTTTTACCATGTTTTTTCTTGTAAGCAGAAGAATTTATTTGTGTTCTGAGATTCAGTAACCCAGAATGTTCTGTTCCTAGAAGTAATTTTTAGAGTCTCACCTGAGAAAACAAGAGAGTTAAGAGTTGAATAAAGTGTAGGTGAAAAACTGAAAGTTGATATGTCATGTTCAGACAGTGGGGAGTAGTAGGTAAGAACTTACTGCTCATGAATGTTGTGCCTTCTGCGAAGGACACTGTTAGTTCAGGTGTGAATGGCCAATGTGGTTCTCTAAGAGTGTTAATGGTGGTTCATAGGACCTGCCTGCAGATGAATTCTAGTGGGCTGAGCTGGAATCACCCAGATATCCAGGCCTGCAGAGATGTGTGGATCAATACTTCAGATTGAACAGCGCTTTTACTGCTCTTCAAGGGCATGGGTGGGCAACTTCCAGACCTTCACAGATTTGGCAAGTTCATTAGCAGAAGACAGACATTTAATAGAGCATTCAATTACCAGATAATAAGGTGCCTTCATCACAGGAAAGCTTTCTAATACTTCTGTCCTGGAATCCTGGCTGCAGAGGCATCTTTGCACTGAACCAGTCATCAAGCACTTGTTAGCCCCTGCCTAGCCTCTCAACAGTATGGTACATGACTGATCATGGCTTGTTTCTTGAAATAACTTTTTCTTTGGCTTCCACAATGTAGCACTATCCTGTTGTCCCTCCTGCTTCTCTGACCTCCCTTTTCAAATTCCTTTGCCTGTGCATTTTTCTCTAAGCAGCCTTTAAAGGCACCATGATATGTGGTCAAATAAATATGATGGACTAAGAAGAAATTAGACAATACAGCTGTATTAGGGTGGGCTAAACTGCTAAAACAAATAGTACATCCCAAAAATGTATAGTAACTCAAATATAATGGAGGTTTATTTCTTGTTCACCTAATAGTCCAGAGTAGGGGTTCACAGTTTACAGAAAGCTACCCCACATGGTGATTCAGGGACCCAACCTCCTACTACCTCAAAGCTCCACCATAGCCATTACTATCTGTGTCCACTGAACAAGAGGATAAAAGGCAACTAGAAGGCATAACAAAGACATCTCCGCTGAAAACCCACTGTTCAGAACTTAGTTATATAATCACACTTAACTGCAAAAGTGACTGGGGAGTGTACTCTAGCCATGTGCCCAGGCAACAAAATGGAGAACAGATTTTAAGAGATTCTACCACAACACTTCACAGTTAATTAATGGCATTTATATACAAAGAAACAACACAACAGAAAAATGAGTACAGGTCATACACATACATACGGAAAAATATTACCAAGGCAGAAGTAAGTATCACCAGTAAACAGATATTCAAACTTAGTAATAATCAGGAAAATGCTTAAAATAAAAAGAGTATGTAATCATCAAATATTTAGAAAAGCAATAATACCAAGTGCTGGGGAGTATTCAGGGAAACAGACATTCTCACACATTGCTGATGGAAGCACAAATTATACAACATTCAAGAAACATAATTTGCTAACCTATATTGCAATATAAACTCATACTTTCATCAGTAATCCAACTTTTGGGGAACTGTTTACAGCGGTTGCTGCGATGTGCCTCCTGAATCCCACTCCAGCACTAAAGCATAAGTTTGCTCAGCTGCCAGAAGCTTTGCCTGCTGATGCTCAACAGCTGTGTTTCTCCTTGGGGATTGTCCTCCACACAAGGGAGCTGCTCTACTTTGAACCATGCTTGCTTTCCAGGGGAAACCTACCTATGGTGGTGGTTAAAACAGAGGGTACAAAGAATGGCTTCCTAACTTCAACTGGGGACATTTTTCAAGGACCAAATCGCTGAATTAAAAGAACACATAGATCTAAAATCGACACCCTAATATCACAATTTAAAGAACTACACAAGCAACTGCAAACAAAATCAAAAGCTAGCAGAAGACAAGAAATAACTAAGATGAGAGCAGAACTGAAGGAGATAGAGACACGAAAAACCCTTCAAAAAAAAATCAACGAATCCAAGAGCTGGTTTTTTGAAAAGGTTAACAAAATAGACACACCATTAGCCAGACTAATAAAGAAGAAAAGAGAGAAGAATCAAATAGACACAATAAAAAAATAAAGGGGATATTACCACTGATCACACAGCAATACAAACTACCATCAGAGAATACTATAAACACCTCTACACAAATAAACTAGAAAATCTAGAAGAAATAGATACATTCCTGGACACATACACCCTCCCAGGACCAAACCAGGAAGAAGTCAAATCCCCAAATAGACCAATAAGAAGTTCTGGAATTGAAGGCGTAATTAATAGCCTATCAACCAAACAAAGCCTAGGACCAGATGGATTCACAGCCGAATTCTACCAGAGGTACAAATAGGAGTTGCCACCATTCCTTCTGAAACTATTCCAAATAATAGAAAAAGAGGGACTCCTCCATAACTTATTTTATGAGGCCAGCATCATCCTGATACCAAAACCTGGCAGAGACACAACAAAAAGAGAAATTTCAGGCCAATATCCCTGATAAACATCAATACAAAAATCCTCAATAAAATACTGGCAAACTGAATCCAGCAGCATATCAAAAAGCTCGCCCACCATGATCAAATCAGCTTCATCCCTAGGATGCAAGGCTGGTTCAACATATGCAAATCAATAAAAGTAATCCATCACATAAGCAGAACCAGTGACAAAAACCACATGATTCTCTCAATACATGCAGAAAAGGCTTATATAAAATTTAACACCCCTTCATGCTAAAAACACTCAATAAACTAGGTATTGATGGACCGTATCTCAAAATAATAAGAGCTATTTATGGCAAACTCATAGCCAATATCATATTGAATGGGCAAAAGCTGGAAGCATTCCCTTTGAAAACCAACCCTAGACAAGGATGCCCTCTCTCACCACTCCTTTTCAACATAGTATTGAGATTTCTGGCCAGGGCAATCAGGCAAGAGAAAGAAATAAAGCGTATTCAAACAGGAACAGAGGAAGTCAAATTGTCTCCGTTTGCAGATGATATGATTGTATATTTAGAAAATCCCATCGTCTCAGCCCAAAAACTCCTTAAACTGATAAGCAACTTCAACAAAGTCTCAGGATACAGAATCAGTGTGCAAAAATCATAAGCATTCCTATACACCAATAATAGACAGAGAGCCAAATCATGAATGAACTCCCATTCACAATGGCTACAAAGAGAATAAAATATCTAGGAATACAACTCACAAGGGACATGAAGGAGCTCTTCAAGGAGAACTACAAACCACTCCTCAAGGAAATAAGAGAGGACACAAACCAATGGAAAAACATTCCATGCTCATGGATTGGAAGAATCAATATGGTGAAAATGGCCATGCTCCCCAAATTTATAGATTCGTGCTATTCCCATCAAGCTACCACTGACTTTCTTCACAGAACTGGAAAAAACTACTTTAAGCTTCATATGGAATAAAAAAAAAGAGCCCGTATAGCCAGGACAATCCTAAGCAAAAAGAATGAAGCTGGAGGCATCACTTCCTGACTTCAAACTATACTAAAAGGCTACAGTAACCAAGACAGCATGGTACTGGTACCAAAACAGAGATATAGACCAATGGAACCTAACAGAGGCCTCAGAAATAACACGACACATCTACAATCATCTGATCTTCAACAACCCTGACAAAAACAAGCAATGGGGAAAGGATTCCCTATTTAATAATTGGTGCTGGGAAAACTGGCTGGCCATATGCAGAAAACTGAAACTGGACCCCTTCCTTACACCTTATTTAAAAATTAACTCAAGATGAATAAAAGACTTACATGTAAAACCTGAAATCTTAAAAACACTAGAAGGAAACCTAGGCAATACCATTCAGGACATAGGCATGTGTGAAGACTTCATGACTAAAACACCAAAAGCAATGGCATCGAAAGTCAAAATTGACGAATGGGATCTAATTAAACTAAAGAGCATCAGCACAAGAAAAGAAACTAGCATCAGAGTGAAAAGGCAACCTACAGAATGGGAGAAAATTTTTACAATCTATCCATCTGACAAAAGTCTAATATCTAGAATGTACAAAGATCTAATATTCAGAATGTACAAGGAACTTGAACAAATTTACAAGAAAAAAAACAAACAACCCCATCAAAAAGCAGGCAAAGGATATGAACAGACACTTTTCAAAAGAAGACATTTATGTGGCCAAGAAACATATGAAAAAATCCTTATCATCTTTGGTCATTAAAGAAGTGCAAATCAAAACTGCAAGCAGATACCATCTCACGCCAGTTAGAATGGCGATTGTTAAAAAGTCAGGGAACAACAGATGCTGGAGAGGATGTGGAGAAATAGGAACACTTTTACACTGTTGGTGGGAGTGTAAATTAATTCAACCATTGTGGAAGACAGTGTGGTGATTCCTCAAGAATCTATAACCAGAAATACCATTTGACCCAGCGATCCCATAACTGGGTATACACCCAAAGGATTATAAATCATTCTACTATAAAGACACATGCACATGTATGTTTACTGAGGCACCATTCACAATAGCAAAGACTTGGAACCAATCCAAATGCCCATCAGTGGTAGATTGGATAAAGAAAATGTGGCACATATACACCATGGAATACTATGCAGCCATAAAAAAGAATGAGCTCATGTCCTTTGCAGGGACATGGATGAAGCTGGAGACTATCATTCTCAGCAAACTAACATGGGACCAGAAAACCAAACACCACATGTTCTCACTTGTAAGTGGGAGTTGAACAATGAGAACACATGAACACAGGGAACATCACACACTGAGGCCTACTGGGGGTGGGGGACACGGAGAGGGAGAGCATTAGGACAAATACCTAATGCATGTGGGGCTTAAAACCTAGATGAAGGGTTGATGGGTACAGCACACCACGATGGCACATGTATACCTATGTAACAAACCTGCACTTTCTGCACATATATCCCAGAACTTACAGCATAATAATATAATAAAAATACGTAATTTCTACATTAGTACCTATGAGGCTCATCATATATATCTGGATTGTAAACTTGGGAATAAAATTGTTTTATTAGACAGTCAGTAACGCACAGAAAAAGTTTTTGGTTTTATCTATTTTGTAGACTAGTAGTAGACAAGTAACCCAGTTTGGAGAAATTTTTTGTATGTTTATCTTAAGGCATAAAGTTTGTTTCCCTAGAACTACATTGTATATATTCAAGGTTTTAGCTCATTGTGGTAGAGCAAAATGTCAGTTTTGCTTTTCAACAATTTTTATATATTACTAGCACAGACTTGCTTTCAATTCACCCTATATAGTTTTCTATACTTTTGTTTATATAAAACTATATAGAAAACTATAAAAGTATAGTTTTCTATACTTTTGCTTTACTCTCATGTGCCTTGTATAGTGCTCTACATTTGATTCTCATGACAATTTTGGGAAGTAGCCAAATGGCTTTTGTGTGCCCATTTTATAGATATGGAAACAGTTTAAGAGAGATATTTTTGTAAATCTATTCACAGCCAGTGCATTACAGAACTGGAACTTAAACTGAGGTCTCTCGTTACCTAGAGTAGATGTGTCCTCTTCAGGTACTTTTTTCATAACGATCCACACGGGAAGCTTGAAGTTGCTTTCCTTATGTAACATGTCTTCCTTTTCCTCAAAACAGGTAATTATTCTAAGGAGAGACTTGCATCCCAGTCATATCATTTTAAGGACCCTTGTATGCAGTTATCTCCATTGAGGAATAAAAAGAACAGGTATTTCTGTAGCAGGGCCTTCATCTTCTCCCAAGTTTTTAATGGGTTCAGAACATTTTGGCCATGTCGACACGATAAAAATAAAATGTCTTCCCCACTCAAAGCAACTGCAGATTTGTGAATGTGGTGTGTGTGAGAGAGAGAGAGACAGAGACAGAGAGAGAGAGACAGAGAGAAATGCGAAAATGGCTAAGCTCCCTCTGACCTACCTTCTCATTTCTGAAACTGAAAAGCCCTTGCTTGCAACACTAAGGATCTACTCGCTCCAGGGCATGCAGCCATGGGTGGGGAGGGGCATGCCTAAGGGACTGTGCCTGAGCTCCTGCGGTGTGCTGCCCCAGGACACCAGTGTCCCCACCCCTTCTTGTGATCCAAGTTAACTACAATCTGAGAATGTCTCCTCCTCCTGAACATGCATCTGATGATCTTTCATTGTGATGATTGCCGAGGAAGTAACCAAGGTGTGGCTTTAGAACAATTAGTTCTTTCAGAGTTGTAAAACTACTCTAAGGAAATCTTAATTTTGGTCCCTAGTATTAAAAAAGAAAGAAAGAAAGAAAAAACCCTTGCAGTTTCAGAAAGGCTTTTGTTCTAAACACAATCTCTAACTCTCTTCTCCTGTTCGTTTGCCAGTGGCTGTGTTTAGACCAGTGAGGTGCTCCTGCTCAATTGGTAATACCTGGCTTTTCAGCCATGACTATGGAATCTCATCCATGACCTTTCAATGCTGTTTTATTTTGTTTGGTATATATATACTGTATCTTAGCATAGATTTCACTTTTAATTATTGAATTCCTTGCCCACAGAGGCAAGTAAAACAGATAATCCCAAATATTTTATTTCAAATTCCAGGCTGAACATATATCTGTACCTACATTAATGCCCCTAAATGCCTAGAGGTACATTAAGGTGCAGTCCTTTTCAAAAAGAAAATATTTCTACTACCCAATTCCAAAGGCACCAAAGGTTCACCGGACAGTGTAAAAACCTCTCACCTGTTTATGTTTTGTTTCATACCAAGTTGGCCTCAGGAAGGCTTCCAGGCACCCCAGGCTCCCTGGTCTCCCTCCTGTTTCTCTTTCCTATCCCTCTGCCTTGTACCATCACTGGGTTAAGGCCCTTTCTCTTCCTGCAACTGTCTCACATACTCAAGACCATGGAGAGCAGTGTTTCTGATTCCTTTCTGAAGGGGGATGATGACACCACATAGCGTTGTGGGCAGTGGTCCTGGAACCTTCAAATTACTGAGAGAAGGATTTATGAGATGGAGCTTTTTTACTAACACTGACGGACTCTCATAGGACTCACATCTCGTAGGATTCGTATCATGATGGGCTTTCCTGAATTCACATCATAAAACTAAATGACCCCATCTCACAGAGGTCAGGATGAGAACGGGTGAAAGGGAATCAGGAGGGACATCCTGTCATACCCTTTTTGTTTGTTTGTTTGTTTGTTTGTTTGTTTGATACATTTTAACTTCCAGGCAACTCCTGGTCTAACCTTCGATTAAGTGTTCCACACTCCAAGAGGAGAGATGGATCAGGGAAGCTGGCTGAGATCAGAATATAAACTGAGAACAAAACCTGATACCTGAGAGAGGGCAAATCAGGTAATCTGCATATTGAAAAATCAGGAGTTGATTGAACTTTACAGTTCATTCAGCAGCTTCCCAGCACTTAGTTTCTTACTTTTCCAAAATGCAATAGAGAAAAAGGAAAGCAACCATCAAGCAGGTTGAAATTTTAAGTAAATAGCAAGCAGATGAATGACAGCAGGAAAATCCTCTGGGGTCTTGCTCCAAATGCTCCCCATACCGGGCCTCCTTCCCTTTCTTCCTGATGCAGCTGAGAGCTCTGCTGACCCTGTTACTATCCAGTCAAAACACACCTGTCTTCAAAGAGCCATATGTTTCACAGGAAGAGTTCTTTCCCCACGAAACCCAGAAGAAGGCTAATACCGTGTGTTTCTCCAAATCCGGACGCAAGGAAGAAGAGTCCAAAACATCAACAGGTAAGGATCTACCTAATACCTGGAGCCTGTCTCCACAACTGCCAGGGATTATTGCCCTAGCATATTGAAATGAACAACTTCTTTTTAATTTTATTATTATTTTTTCTTCAGTTTATTTTCTTTATTTTATTTTATTCTTTTTGATTTAAAACAATTTTCAATAGCTTTAGGGGCACAAGTAGTTTTTCGTTACATGTACGAATCGTACAGTGCTGAAATCTGGGCCTTTAGTGTACCCATCACCCAGTGTCCATTGCATCCAGTAGGTAAGTTTCCATCCCTGACCCCCACCACCCACCCCTCTTCTGAGTCTCCAATATCCATTATAACACTCTGCATGCCTTTGCATAGTTATTCCAGAAAGATGGAAACAAATCTAAAATATCTAGAATGAATCTCTAGGACCAATCTTACTCTTTGTGTCAAATATTATTCAGAATCATAATTTATAGTTTAGCTCCCACTTATAAGTGAGAACATTCAGTGTTTGGTTTTCCATTCCTGAGTTACTTCACTTAGCATAATGGCCTCCGGTTCCATCCAAGTTGCTACAGAATATATTATTTTAATCTTTTTTATGGCTGAGTAGTATTCCATGTGCATATATACTACATTTTTTTTATCCACTCATCAGTTGATGGGCACTTAGGTTGATTCTATGTCTTTGCAGTTGTGAATTGTGCTTTGATATACGTATGTGTGCAGATGTCTTTTTTATATAATGACTTCTTTTCCTTTGGATAGATATCCAGTAGTGGGATTGCTGGATTGAATGATAGATCTACTTTTAGTCATCTGAGAAACCTTCATACTGTTTTCTATATAGGTTGTACTAATTTACAGTCCCATAAACAGTGTAGAAGCATTACTTTTCCAACATGTCCACACCAGCATCTGCTGTTTTTTGACTTTTTAATAATTCTGGCTGGGGAAAACTGGTATCTCATTGTGGTTTTAATTTGCATTTCCTGAATGATCAGTGATATTGAGCACTTTTTTCATATGTTTGTTAGGCATTTTTGTATCTTCTTTTGAGAAAGGTCTCTTCACGCCATTTGCCCACTTTTTAATGGGATTATAGAACCCTCTTTTAAAATAATTTTAACATATTTAGATGACAAGATTCCGAATAATATTTGACACAAAGAGTAAGATTGCCCTAGACATTCTAGATATTTTAGATTTGTTTTCATCTTTCTGAAATCAGCATAAGCATGTTGCCCATTAGAAGAGAATATGCCAAAACTGAAAAATATGCCTTTTTAGAAAATGATCTCATTTTTGGCAGAATATCCATGACTTCTGAACGAAGCCATAACCATTCTCATTCTAGACAAAATGCCACAAGGCATTTTATTTAGAAAAAGAAACATTCTTTGCATTTTCCAGAGAATGCAAAAGAAGTAAAAAACATTACAAATGTTGTGTGGTTGCTTTATGAATTAGTCCTTTTATGTTTCCAAAGCAAGTACAATACATAAGCCTCATAACTATATATTTTTTTCCTCTAAGGGACCATTGAAGATTTTTGTGGTTAGTGATATTTTTAATTCAGCTCTGGACTTTCTCCAGGAAATCACTAATAATTACTAATTGTATTTTTGTAAGTTAATGAAAGGATGTGTTCTATTTTCAATGCCACCCCTCACTTGTGTAATTCATGAAGTTTCTTTTATACATGATTGAGTAAAGCTACACTACAGAGACATGAATTAACTAAGAAAGCTCCTTTGTGCAGGCTTATAGAAATGAACTGTAAAGTCTAGTCATGCAATTGTCTTAAAAGAAAGTATTTATTCCCTCATCATTTTTTTCTTCCACTTTTGCTGCTTAAATTTTTTTTATGAACACTAACAGAAAAGAGAACCATTTAGTGAAGCAGTTGTTTTGAACGTAGTTATCCATTGAGGCTGTGGACAATCATATTTGCAAAAAATATATTAATGGAATTTCCTTAGAGAGCCTTTTTACAGTGTTGAATTTACATGAATGTCAATAAGACACCCCGAATAAATTTTCTGATACTTCCAAGACTTCCAAATTGCAAATTCAGATAGCTCCTTAAATTTGTGAAGTCAGGTTTATTCAATAAAATCTCCAGTTCTTGTTATTAGATTGAATGGAAGTTTATGAATTGGGGAAGACTCTGCAGGGATAACAGAGAAGAAAAACTAACATCTTGCATCACAGAGAGTTGGCTTCCCTTTCAAACTCTTCTGCCAACTTGTAGGGCACCATCATGGAAACATACAGGTAGTCTCATTTACAAATGGTTCTGGTTTCTGAGCATCTTACATTAAAGACTGTTACAGAAACCAAACCTAGCATTATGCTCTCCTCTCTCCTTGACCTCCCTAGTACATTTCCTTGACATTGTTTTTGTTTCTCTTTTTTCTTCCTTGCTCCCTTCCTTCACCCCTCCCTCTCTCTATTTCTCTCTCTTTCCTTCTTTCTTTCCTTCTTTGCTTTATTAAATTTTTTTTACTTTACTTTTCATAGGGGAGAAATATGCCAGCCCGAATATAGTTTGAAGTCAAGCTTTTACTCTTAGTTTGGGGGTGGAGAAGTGACTCATTACCACATATTTTTAAGTCAGCTACAAATTCAGGAATGCATGGGTTATGGGCTGATAGAAGCGGAATTGGGTACAAAGTAAACCAAAAGCTCTATTAAGGATATTAAGGATATACCAAGAGTTATATGTCAGTTGGGACCACAGTCAGATATCAGAAAGAGGAATTATCAAACACAAGGCATCATACTACTGGCAATACTAGAAAACACTTAACAGCACATACTATATGCCAGGAACTGAGTCTATATATTCATGTTCCTTACAACAATCCCATGAGGTAAGTACAATCATTACGACCATTTTATAGATTAGGAAACAAGGGCGCAGAAAAAAACAAATAACATGCCCAAGATTACACATCAGTATAGGATTTAAACCCAGGCATTCTGGCGTCAAACTCCATCCTATTAACCACTACAATCTTTCTGGAGACTGGTTTTACCTAGTTCAGTAACTTTATTGGTACTACCTATTGTTGGTGGCACTGACATCTTGAAGGAGCAACTTATCCTCCATGCCTAGTCAGTACATGTTGTGAATGTAGCATTATTCCTACATTCCTAAGCCACTGTGTTCCAAGAAAATAAGTGTGGCCACTCATGCACCCGTTCATCCTTCTATCCATCCATCTGGCTGTAAGAGCCACATGAGTCTCACTATGGGTATGAATCCTAACCAGCAACATTTCTATACAGGCCAGGTACGGTTAGAATGGACACTGAAGTAGCAAAGACTTGGAACCCACCTAAATGCCCATCAATGATAGACTGGATAAAGAAAATGTGGCACATATACACCATAGAATACTATGCAGTCATAAAAAAAGAATGAGTTCATGTATTTTGCAGGGACATGGATGAAGCTGGAAACCATCATTCTCAGCAAACTAACACAGGACCAGAAAACCAACACCGCATGTTCTCACTCATAAGTGGGATTTGAACAATGATAACACATGGATGCAGGGAAGGGGACATCACACACCGGGGCCCGTCAGTGGGTGAGGGGCTAGGGGAGGGATAGCATTAGGAGAAATATCTAATGCATATGGGGCTTAAAACCTAGATGACAGGTTGATGCGTGCAGCAAACCACCATGGTATATACATACCTATGTAACAAACCTGCATGTTCTGCACATGTATCCCAGAATTTAAAGTATATATATAGAATGGACATTGAAGGAAAATCTTGAAAGGAAAACGGAAAAACAAGGTGAAAGATTTCTGCAAGGCGAATTATGCAGCCTGAGAATATGAGGAAAGAAGTGTATCATGGTTACAAATACTGGCTCTAGAATCCAGACAGACCTAGGTTCAAATCCTGTTTCTGCCACCTCAAAGCTGCAAGACCATTGCAAAGCAATGTCTGTCAAGTTATTTGTAGCCCAACATCAGGCACAAGGTGTTTATATAAATGAGACATGCCTACACATATGTTTATCACAGCTAGCAACACCCAGAATGACCATAACTGAAAGGGAATCTTAGAAATATATACAAAGTGTAGTCACTATCTTTCTTCTCTAACTCCCAGTATTCTCTGTCCTACATAAAAATTCAATGCCAACCCAAAAACTACCCAGCTCACTCCTCCTTATCTCCAGAAGTCCAAATCCTGAAGATATTATCTGAATTGCCTGAGTCCTAAAGTAGCACACATGGGAAAGAAAATGACTGATAAGTAGTTATGCACCTTTCATAGTTAAGGACAGTGAGTATTTGCTCTTAAGTAAGAACAAGATCAATGTGTTCGCTGCCACTGTGACATCTCATATGCATCAGAAAAACCAGAATGGTTGCTGATCTTCATGATCAAGGCTACGACCAGTCTATTGTGATTTTAGTTATCAGCTTCAGCTCATCCTTCACCAAAGTTCTCCCAAGGATGACCCAAAAGTAACCAGTGCCTTACCCTGCCCAGCTTTTCCTGATACTGGTAAAATTTATTGACAACAACTCTAACATCTTTTGATACCAATATGTGCCTACTAAGAGTTTACAATGTATTATTTCATTTAAACATTTAAAGCAACATCACAGCAACTACCACCAAGCAGTGTTGGGAGGTGACAACAGAGAGTTGGACAAGAGTAGAGTGGTAGTCAGCCCTGAGAATTCTAAGTGGGAAGAAGCACTCTTTATTTCTTTAACTGAGAATACTCACTGCTCTTTGCCTATAAGGGAATTGAGTTTTAAAATAATTTTTAAAATTAGCAAACTCTTATGCAGCTTTCAATAATTCAACCATACCTTGGAGGCTCCTCTTGAAAAGGTGCTATGCCCATCACTATGTGCACACATACACACACACAAAATATTGGAACAAACCCCCCTGTGGTTTGAACCTGTTGCCAAAAAATATAAACAGCAGAATGGATGAAAAACATGAGGTGAAGGCTGTGCCTGACTCCCCCAGTGCACAGCCAATGCTAATGTACTTGTGTTTGATACACACTTCAGTTAAGGCAGTAAACAAACTTCACAGCCCAAGAATAATTTTGGGTTATTTATTTCGACGAACACATTCCCACTGGGTTTCTACTGATTGTGAATTAATTTTACTTAGGTATTTCTCAAGGGGAATGTTTCATGAAATTATCATATGCAAATAGTTTGTGGCATATTTTACCCTTTTATTTATTTATTTTTTATACGCACCAGTTATTTTATGAAGTGCTTCTGAAGAAGCACATCAGAACCTGCTTTTCAGTCATTAGGCACAAAATAAAGATGTCTACATTCAGAGTGAGTTCACAAGTCTTGGAAACAGATGTCTGATTTTCTTATTTCAGAATCCGAAAATCCAGAAGTACGAAGGTCTCTTCTTTGCATATTCATTTATGCCTGGTGACTCAGACAAGTATCGAGGGAGGGAATGAATCATCAAGTAGAATAAATTGCAGTATTGTTAGTCTCAACATGCAAAGTTATTCTATGATACCTAATTTCAATCCGTTATGCCTAATTAAAGTGGTGA
The DNA here is from genome assembly GCF_002776525.5 of Piliocolobus tephrosceles. NCBI lineage: Eukaryota > Metazoa > Chordata > Mammalia > Primates > Cercopithecidae > Piliocolobus > Piliocolobus tephrosceles. The sequence goes on along the minus strand of NC_045441.1, from coordinate 75,361,567 downwards.
TAAAATGAGAAATAGAGAATCTGAATTTTAAATAAATTTTAAAATATATGAGGATTTTTAATGAACTTAGTGGAGCAAAACCTCCAAGTAAAATAAACCGTCATACTTAATCTTCAGTCTTTCCTCTGGTAGGATTGACAGGCCACCCTTCAGATTGCTCCAGCTTATCAGTCTCACAGTGGACCAAGAAGGGAACTCTGTTTTAAAGGGGGCAAGTAAGACCCCCAGTCCATGTCACCTGAAAAGGTCTAAGTGATGCATTTCATATTTTATTTTGTGAGGTTTGGAAGGCTTAAGGCTTAGTCAATTCCAAATTCAAATGTAATACCAAGGCACTCAATAGCTTCATGGTAGGCACTTCTGTTTCTATGAGATTCCAACTGGTGAATGATCAGGTTGTGTCAACCCTAATGATTATACCTAACAAGGAAGATAGTTTCTGGGGTTAATCAGGGGCCTAACTAGTGACAATATCTTTTACCAACACATGTCCATAAGTAAAAATTTAAATACAAAGAACGTTGTTTATCAAGGTGCTAAGAGTTAGTTCATTAGTCATTAAATACATGTATGTAAAATGAGTCTGGTTTCCATGAAAAGCCTAGAGAGACCCAAAGTCACATGTTTAATTATTTAGTGTATAGCAACATGGTCACCCAGGGAATCTCTACCTATTCTTCATAAGGTCGATACTGCCTTGACCTGAACCATTTCAAAACTACTAGATATCATCCTCAAGTTACATGGTGTTTGATTTGATATTATATGTTCATGAGCCAAAACAGATGATAGATAAGGAAGGCTGGTTAAGAAAACGTGCACCAACTCACTATTCCTCAATGTCTTATAGATTCTAGAAGTGAACTAAGCCCAGATTTTGCTGAGGTCTTGTACTTCGTAACTAGTCTTCAAATCTGGTCTAAGTTGAAACCCTGGGTTCTGTTGAGGCTATGTAAGAAATTTTGTTTTCTCTAAAATGGGATAGATGTGGCTCAGAATCAGATGTTTAAGACTACTGCCAGTCTTCTCTTCCCCCCGTGGCTATGGAAGCCACAAGACACAGAGCAAGCGGGGTGGGAATGTATTTTTCAGAAAAGTAGGAAGATTCTCCCAATAGGGAAGGCACAGACACTTTGGATCCCCAGAAGTGGGAGAACCTGAGACCAGATGAAGTTCTATCTGGAATAATTAAGGTAAACAGCTAATTAGAGGATTTTGAAGGCTTAATGAACGGTGGAAACAAGAAATAAAGGAGCAAGCCAAAATGGCAAGATTTCTTGACAAATTGCCTGCCTGAAGCCAAGAGGCATGAAGTTTTGCCAAAGAGAACAGACACTGGAAGGTTTGCAAACATAGGAAGGGATTCAGAATTATTGTTTTTTTTTTTTTTTTTTTTTTTATTATACTTTAAGTTCTAGGGTACATGTGCATAACGTGCAGGTTACATATGTATACATGTGCCATGTTGGTGTGCTGCACCCATCAACTCGTCAGCACCCATCAATTCATCATTTATATCAGGTATAACTCCCCAATGCAATCCCTCCC
>NC_045441.1:75296400-75359619 GCF_002776525.5 Piliocolobus tephrosceles | reverse complement strand
CCATTTGTCAATTTTGGCTTTTGCTGCCGTTGCTTTTGGTGTTTTAGACATGAAGTCCTTGCCCATGCCTATGTCCTGAATGGTACTACCTAGATTTTTGTTTTTTAGACTTCAGGATGAAGGACTAAAGTCTAGTGATAGTATACATTTAACCCATCTTTAAATGCTTACAATTTTAAAATATTGTTCTTTAATGTGTCCACCTCTTCATCCATTTGACTGCTAGAAAAAAATCATGCCAGGTATTTTTTTTTTTTAACCAAAAACCAATATTTACTAGGTCACTATAAAACTAACTTGGCTATTCTTAGGAAAGTCTCACTAGTTGCTTTATGCAGCCATAACATAAGGTGCCATTATTCACTGCGCAGGAACTCCTTGAACTGAAACATGGAAATTGGGAAGAAACACTCAGGGTTTATCAGGGCATTCCTACACCTCCATATTAAAGACTATACCACACATGTCCATCCCAGAGATAATCCTAAGAGTCATTCTGAGTTGGCACCCCCATTCTGGGTACACAGATGTCTTCTGGCACTGAGTCATGCCTTAGTTCACAGCTTTATTGTCTCTTTACCTCAAACCACAAAGAGGTTATGTGTTAAGCTCAACAGCTTAAACTATCCTCTGTGGCCTACTGCATACTGTTGACCCTGGGCACAGCATGCTACATGGCCTTAACAGTTAAAGAATTTTCTCTACCAAGGAAACAGAAAATCATACATAACTCTGGTTATATGGATATTAAAGAAAAATCATCTCAGCCTATTTTTACATACCTAATTCAGATCCAAAAAGACAGTCCTAGCTCTAAATTACAAAAGGAATCCAGAAGAAAAAGAGGAACCATGGAAATGACCAAGAGATATGGCGGTTAGAAATCTAAATGTAACATATATATATGTACAAAAATGCTTATTGCAATATTTTTTGTAATCATAAAAACCTGAAAGCAACCGAAATGTTTATCAGTAACATAATGATTAAATACATCATAAAGCATCTATAATATGGTGTTTCACATTTCATAATAAATAACATAAAATAAAGGTGCATAATAAATATGGGAAAATCCCTAATATATATTCTTAAATGGAAAAACAAATCACAAAATAATACATATTATAAAATTACATTCTTTCAATAATTAAAATTGAGATAAGCAAAGTTAAGCATATATAGAAATTTTATACATATATTCTTAAATGATTTGTAAAGTGGTCTAAAGGAATGTACCTATCAGTGCTTACTGCTGAGGTGGGAAGTGGGATGGGGAATGAAGAGGAACAGAAAACCTAGACCTTTTTTTTTTTTTTAAGACAGTCTTGCTGTGTCACCCAGGCTGGAATGCAGTGGTGCGATCATGGCTCACTGCAGCCTTGACCTCCTGGGTTCAAGCTATCTTCTCATTTCACCCTCTTATGTAGCTGAGACCACAGGTGCATGTCACCATGCCTGGCTAATTTTTTTTTTATTTAATTGTAGAGATCTTATCTCTACAATGGTCTTGTCTCGAACTCCTGGGCTCAAGTGATCCTCCTGCCTTGGCCTCCCAAAGTGCTGGGATTATGGGAGTGGGCCACCTCTCCTGGCAAGACCTAGATTTTTTACTCAATTGAAGTAAGCTTTTTCTTTTTTAAACAGATATGCATTATTTACATATTACTTGTTTATATAAAAAAGGTGAGGAGCAACATCTAAATGGTCTCTTACCTAAGGTATTCTACATTTTTTCTTCTTGCCTCATCCTATTTTCTCTCTCTCACTCTCAATTTTGTATTCCAGGATTTCTGTCGTACAGAATTTTCAAGTCTCATCTAATGGGCTTTTATATAGAACTCTTCATTTACATAATACTTGGTAGAATCATGTTACCATACCATTTAGGCCAACAGAAGATTGATGGATTCACATTGTCAGTGTCTTAGTAGGTGCGTTAACTTGCCGGGGCTACCATAACAAAATATCACAGAGTGAAGGCTTCAACAACAGAAATGTATTTTCCCACAGTTCTGGAGGCTGGAAGTCTAAGATCAAGGTGCCAACAGGTTTGATTTCTTCTGAAGGCTTGTAGAGGGCCGTCTTCCGGATATTTCCTGATACGGTGTTTCCTCTGTGCACACGCATCCCTGGTGCCTCTTTGTGGGTCCAAATTTCCTTTACTTATAAGGACACCAGTCAGATGGGATTAAGGCCCACCCTAATGTCCTTCATTTAAATTAATTATTACTTTAAAAGACCTGTCTCCAAACACAGTCACATGCTGAGGTACTGGCAGTTATGGCTTTAAATTCTGAGTTTGGGGGTCATAACTCAGTCATAATAGTGGGCCTGGAGTTTAAAATTTTTCTACTTGTCCACTGTAAGAACCATAGAGACCTTGAGTCAATTAAGCTCAGGTCCATCTTCTTAAGAGATGGCTATAGGTAACCTCCAGGCCACTCCAGAAGAGAGAACACCCACAGCACTCAGCATCCCAAGGCGCCTCTCCCTCACCCCACTATTTCTCAAGGCAGATGGTCCCAGGCATCAAAGTGAAAAAGGGATGGGCTTTCAAGTGAGACCCCTTTGCTCTCCCACTTACCAGCCCTTCTCTGGGCTCCAGTTTCCCATCTGTACTAAAAAGTCAATAACACCTGCCTCACAGTCAGTGTCAGCCACAGGATTTGCAATACGCAGTGTAAAATGAAAATGTGGGGCCCTGGCTGGGGCAGGGAAGTCAATTTCTCAAATCACAGCAAATTGTCACTCCCCCAAAACTGCAAGCTCTGCTCTGGGAAAAGTGTGGTACCTGGATCACCGACGTGCTGCCAGATACAACCTTGGCTATGGCTGACATGCCAGGGGACTACACACCTGACCCTAACCCTCTTCACACTTGCCACGCTTATTCCCAGGTCCCTGTCCTTCCTCATGCTCATGGTTAGGTCCCCAGCAAGGACTAAGGGCAATGATGGAACAAAGACCTCCCCCTGCTGACACAATTCCGCAGCCGCCACAGGAGGAGAGTGCCTTTATTTTCTATATACAGGGCAGGGCTGCAAGTGGGAGGCTGAGAATCTATCCAGAGGAGCGCGGAGTAGAGGTGGTAGTGAGAGATTGAGAGATGGAATAGCAAGCAAGCCACGACTCCACGCTCCCCACGCATGTTCCATTGTCTTATGGACTTCACTTACAAAACAATACAATTATTCAAGAATCTCGAGAGGGTAACTGCAGTGGATTTAGATCCAATGTGCAAGGTCCTTCTGAGCACAGGGTCTTGTGCCACTGCACTGATCATATGCCCATGAAGCCAGCCCTGCTCATTGCCAGTTAGCCTAAGGAGGCTTACTTGATTCACTGTCTGATATATGGTATGAGTTTAGAAAAAGAGTTTGTTCTTTCTCCATTCCCATTCATTAAAAGAAGCTTAAAATCACCTATGCATAATCCACTGCCTTCAGAGAACTGTATCATTTATCAAGGTGAGTTTATCAAAGGATCCTAACAAAAGTAAACCATGCCCTCCCATTCTTCCAGGCCCAGTTAAAGTTCCATTTACTCTAAGAAGCCTTCACTATTGGAATAGCTTGTCCATGGCCTTGTATAGAAGTTCTCCAAGATTTACCTCCTGCCAAAAGAGCATAAACTACCAGTTACCGTGTTCCCTAAACATGTGATTGGATACCACCATATCAGGACTCACGGTTTGTAGAGTTAGCTTGGAAGATTTTGTTTAGACAGGGCCAGCCCTTTGTAATCCACTAACTAATAAATATCCACTAACTAATTTATCACAGACCATTTTATTTTATTATTCCAGTCAGCATGCTTAAAGCAGAATATTTATAAAGCAAAAATGTTCCTTGTATTTTGTGAATCCTTTGGCTTATATTAGCTTGTGGTCTCTACTCCCAAGATGTTTTGGCAACCCTCCATTAAACACACACAGACACATATACAAGAAACTCACATCTGGATTCAATTGATTGGATTTTAACCAGCCCCCATTGCAATATGCAAATAATTGTCCTCTTCAGTGTATACTTCACAGCTGATAAAACTGAGGTGTCTTAGTCTCAGAGCCCCAAACTTCTCTCCCATTTACTTCTTTCCTCTGATAGCAAAATCTTTCAGAGAGATGTCTTAATCCAGAATGCATCTCATACACTGTCCAATTTTGTCTAAAAACATTAATAAATCAAGCAAATGAGAAATTCCATTAACAAGTTTGCTACATTTTGAGGAAAACTGACTTCCCCCAACCACTTCCATTCATGGATAAAGAGCAGACTTAAAACATAGACACAACTCTCTCTACATATCTGTTTTCCTCATTTAATTCCTCTCACTTTTACACTGACTCATCCTCTCTCCACCTTCCACACCCACTCACCTGTCCAGAAAATCAACAATTCTGCTTGCTTTTGGAAATCTAGAAGTCATTAATCTCTTCTCTTCTTTCAACTCTTCGTTGTTTCTGTATTTTGCTTCAATGACTTGGTTACCTTTCATGAGCTCTCTTACAATGTCTAAGACATAGAAATTGTTTCAATATTTGAAAGGTGATCCAGGACCCAAAGAAGGTAAAGTAAAAAATTTGGCATGCCAAGACTTTCAGAATACCTGGTTATCTGAGTTTCCTAAAATCTAGAGCCAGATGCTTCTAATCATAAACTCAAGGACAATTGGTCAACATGATTATATTCTTAATTTCACTTCTAAATGTAGCACAATGTGCCCATAAAAATATCCTAATCAATGCTTTTTGTGTTGGATGCTAATCAACTTCAGAATTCAAACTTAGATATATCATCCCATTAGCTTTGCTGACATTTATCCCCACCCCCACACCCCCAATTTCAGTTCCATGTGAATTTAACACAGGTGCAGACTCAGGCTTCACATAAGGGAGCAATTTTCTGATTCATTCATATAAGACCCCGAGGGAAAGAGAGAACAAGATGTACCAAGGTAATATTGCATTGTTGAAAAATTAACTTAGCTTGTTTTTCTACTAATGTAAGAATGCTCATATCCAGTGCTTAGATATGTGAACCAGCCCCATATATAATTCCTTAGTCATTGTGTGGCAGCATTTTTTTTATCTCAAGCTAAGAAAATGGTTCTTAGATAATATAGATAAACAGATGACTCTATTTTCATTTTTTTGTTTCTTTTAGAGATGGAGTCTCGCTATGTTGCCCAGCCTGGAGTGCAGTGGCTATTCACAGGCATGATCACAGAGAACCACAGCCTTGCGCTCAAGTAATCCTCCTTCTCAGCCCCCTAAGTGTCTGGGACTATACTCAGGCACATGCCACCACACCTGGCTCCATTTCATGTCTTTTTTTTTAAAAATCAGTCTACATTGTTGTTGCACTTCTATGCGGTAGAGATGCAACAGCAACCAGGCACACTGCTCTGCAAAAATCACTGTTTCTAAGAGAAACACATATGAACACATTTCTAAGTTGTGCATGTTCAAATACATTTTGTAAACTATTATTCATAAAAATTCTTGGGTTTTAATAGTTTAGGGCTCAGTGAGCCTTCTAGCTGAACTATAGAGTTATGCAGTGTCTGGAAGCAGAGTGGAGGGGGAAACGAATTAGCATAGTTCTTACATCACCAGTGGAAATTCTTTATTTGTCCTCAGGATCTACATTGCTCTGTCTGCTCAACACTGTTAAATATGACAAGGTCAGTAACCCTGTTTTTGTAACAATGAATGCGAACAAACTGAGGCCTCACACACATTGTTATTGTTTAACAGGGTCAACTGAGTTAACTGGGAGCATTATGCATGTACAGTTCCAAGAAGGCCCCATCAACAGTCACATATATAAGGTTAACATATTAGCATAAGTAGTGGAGCAACAGATGGCCAAGCTGTGAGCAAGTCAGATTAACCCGAAGATTCTGCACTAACTGTTGAGCCATAAGAGGGCTTTATATCTCAACATAGGAAACACTGGACAAGGACGTGGGAGACCAATGTTCTAGTCTTACGTCTGCCAGTTCCTTCCTGAAGGCTCAGTTTCCACAACAGTAGGGTGAGCAATCTGACCAGATGACATGGAAACCCCTTTTTGCTTGCAAAGCTATGATTCTAATGCAGTCTACAGGATAAATGCATTGCCTGTATGAATTTCAATGACAACTTATTTTTAATACACTGTATTTTGTACTGAGCTTCTATTTTTATTCCTTTGGTATTTGGCAGAGAGGTGGGAGGTATAGAAAGATGAACTCTAGCAAGTCTGATTACCTAAAGTGGCCTGTGTTCAGGAACTTAAAAGTCTCTACAAGTTGGATAAAGTAATAACTGACATGAGCTCCTTAGGCCTTGCAACATCATCAGTGCTATAATACAATCTGCTTATCACCTTCTGAGAAACTCTGTTTAGAATTCCAGTGGGAATTTGTGACTTCCTTTATAATTCCAATGAAATAAACACTATTAAGTCAATTTTTTTAGATTAAGAAATGAAGTCAGTTCCAGTTAAGTCAATGTTAGGACAATTTAAAACTTTAACCAACAATTACTTTTTAAATGTATGTTGTTAAAATTTGCTTTTTTTCTGTCATTATACATACACCCAAACAATTCATAATATCAGATAAATACTATTGCAGGGTGGAACTATAAGTTGCCTAGAAGAAAGAAAATATTCTATAAACATGAAACAAGCTTCTTTTGGTGAAAGAAAGGGAAACACATAAAATAAAAACTGTCTAATGGAAAAGTATTATAAAGTATTGCAGACTGGCATATAAATAAGCCAAAGAATATGAGGAAAGGAACGTTGCTTTTAAATCCATTTAAGTGTAAATAGACATCTTAGAAAACAATTTATTTTTAATGTAAATTGTCCTAATGTTATAGTACAAATTTCCTTTACATATCATATTGGTTAAACTGTGTCTTTTCAACCCTAATTTTTTTATATTAAATTGTAAATGTTTGTAATGAGCCTTTTAAATGCTTGATGCAGTGTTATTATTCTGCAGCAAAACATTTCTAGATGCACAAAATTATTTTAAAATAAATCTCTCAAGATGATCATAGTTGCTGAAGTCTCTTGAAATTTATGGCATTTAAGAATAGATGCGTGTTTCTTCAGTGTGGGAGTTCTTCAAGGGAATTTTTGACTGCTGATGCAAACGTTAGTAAGCAATGCACTTGTTTGGTTAAGACTTTTAGCCTTGACCTCAGGCTGTAAACCCTTGTCCTTTATTAATCACGTGTTTCCTGAATCAAAGAGAATATTTTTGGAGGGGGAAAATTGTTCTGGGACTGAAGGAGTGTTATATACCAAACAGACATGCCCAGATGACAAATAACCCCTGAATGATAGCCAGGGTTCATCCAGCTGGTCGGCCCCATATTATGTGATTGATGGTGTTGATGTTCTAAATAGGCCTAAGATGTGCCAAGTATAAGAGCCATAACAAAGTCCTTCAGATTTATACTGTAGATAGAAGGAGGAAGCGAGAAGGCATGTTCCCAGCACATGGCAATTCTAAGAATGGTGTCATGATTACAAGTAACCTTGCAGGGTTTGTCTGGTTTATTTCGAAGTTAAACAAAAACTATTTGTTGGTCAGGAATGAATAGGGTCACATAAGGTCTGTCTGAACCTTGTGATTACTAAAATGTTTCTCTGTAACTGGACACCTCCTGAAGCTAGAATAACATTGGAATCCATTGTAGGGATCAATACACTGATTTTTCCTTTGCTTTTTGAGGCTTCTGAAAAAATAAGAAAGGTTCTTTGCTTTAAAAACAAGGTATTATCGTGACATATATTAAAGCCATTAAGTATTTGAAGTAAAATATCTCAAAGATTATTTATTCTAACTTTATTCTTTTCACATCTGGGAAAAGGGAATGGTATTTTTAATCAAGCAGAGTCACAATAACTCTATGTTTATTCCTTTAAAGCATTTATGAACAATTCTTTAGAAGCAGACAACATATAAAAAAGCCAAAAACTCATATTTGAGCTTTTCAAGAAGACAAGGATAGTACCTTCTATTTTAAAATGAATATTAAATATAATTCATATGCATAAGAAGCTGTTATATTATTATTTTGTTGTTTTTTAACTTATTATTTCAATAGGTTTTGGGGGAACAGGTGGTGTTTGGTTACATGAATAAGTTCGGTAGTGGTGCTTTCTGAGATTTTGGTGCACCCATCACCCAAACAGTGTACACTGTATTCAGTGTGTGTAGTCTTTTATCCCTCGCCTCCTCCCACCTTCCCCCACACCAGTCCCCAAAGATCATTGTATCATTCTTATGCCTTTGTGTCCTCGTAGTTTAGCTCCCACTTACGAGTGAGAGCATACAATGTTTGGTTTTCTATTCCTGAGTTACTTCACTTAGAATAATAGTCTCCAATTCCATCCAGGTTGCTGTGAATGCCATTATTTAGTTGCTTTTTATGACTGAGCTGTATTCCATGGTGGTATGGACATTTTCTTTATCTGTTATTTGATTGATGGGAATTGGGGCTGTTTCCATATTTTTGCAATTGCAAATTGTGCTGATAAACATGCATGTGCAAGTACCTTTTTCACACAATGACTTCTCTTCCTCTGGGTAGATACCTAGTAGTGGGATTAGTGGATCAAATGGTTAATCTCCTTTTAGTTGTTTAAGGAATCTCCACACTGTTTTCCATAGTGGTTGTACTAGTTTACACTCCCACCAACAGAGTAAAACTGTTCCCTTTTTACCACATCCACTTCAACATCTATTATTTTTTTATTTTTTTGATTATGGCCATTCTTGCAGGAGTGAGGTGGTATCACATTGTGGTTTTGATTTGCATTTCCCTGATAACTGGTGATGTTGAGCATTTTTCCATATGCTTGTTTGACCATTTGTATATAGAAACCGTTATATTATTATGAGATTTCATTAGCAAAAATTCATATCTTTATATAGCAATTTTTTGTAAACCTTCACAGCACTGAGAAAGGAGATCTCAGTAAACTGACCCTCACTTTTCATCTTCTCTACAAAATTGCTTTTACTAAACTGATTCCACTAGGAGCTTTAAGGAAAAGCTCTGTGAAACTTGTCCCTGGAAGTGAAATAAGCATGTTGTTCAGGACAATTTCTATGAGGACATTTTGAGAAACTTCTTTTGTAGTCTTAGTATCAGGAATAGTTGTGCTTCTCTGAAACAATGTATTTACATTGCCATAAAGACCCTGAGGTGCATGTAACTGAAGACATTTACTTCTTTGCACTGGTCACTGAAGAGCATGAAACTTAATTTGAAACCCATATTTCACAATAAGATAGGGCTTAATAGTATATGTTTTGGCTTCTATTTCATTCTTGGGTTTGTTTAATGTTCCTGTCTTTTCCTTTTGTTACAGGTTTCTCACTAAACTATTATCTCGATGTTATCTGTTTTTGTGATCCTCCTTACTTATCTTGGGAACAAAAGAAGGCTATTAATTAATATTTTGATTCTTTGTGAAAACATGCTTTCCCCATCACCTTTCACAAATTTTAGATGACTTTATAAACGAGAAAACTAACAAAATGAAAAGTTTGCTGAATGAATATAAATAGTACCGTGACTTAATGTGACAGAATGCTAAAGATCAGAATTGTCAACCAATCTGATCTTCGACGTTTACTTCCCAGTTGAGGATGGATTCACCAGTCACAAAAGCCATTTGATTCTGTGTTACCTAATATTATAATATTCAAGATATTATGAATGAGTATATCTAGAAACCCGCAGTTGATAAACCCTGTACAAAAGTGAAGCACATCGAATCATGATACTGCCATTACATTTCAATGACTCTTATATCAACAAGCCATGGGACAATCTCTCAGGGAAAACATTCATGGTTTTAAGGGTGAAATACACCCTTCCCTTAAACAAACAAAAGAGACATTTTTCTCTCCATTTTAGTTTTGAAAAATATAATGTTCCTATTTTCTTTTTGGTTTCAGTTTTGTTTTGGCATCTTGCCATTTCTGTTCTCATTATGGTTGCTGATTTTACATTTGAAAGTGCTTTACGTATACCCATTAGTCTTCACTGCAGCTTTCCAAGTTTAGGAAATATTCAGTTTCTTATATCTCGTTAACAAATACATAAACTAAATCACATATTTAGATTCTTTTTTAACCCATTACATAGCAAGTATGGTCTATAGCTAAGAATAAAGTCTGTGACTGTATAAATCAAGACAGTTGACTGTGGGCCAGGTGCGGTTGCTCACTCCTGTATTCCCACCACTTTGGGAGGCCCAGGCGGGCGGATCACCTCAGGTCAGGAGTTTGAGACCAGCCCGGCCAACATGGCGAAACCCTGTCTCTGCTAAAAATACAAAAATTATCTGGGCATGGTGGTGCATGCCTGTAATCCCAGTTACCAGGGAGGCTGAGGCAGAAGAATCGCTTGAACCGGGGAGGTGGAGGTTGCAGGAGAATCGCTTGAAACTGGTGGAGGTTGCAGTGAGCCAAGATCGTGCCACTGCACTCCAAACTGGGCAACAGAGCCAGATTCCATCTCAAAATAACAAACAAATAAACAACAACAACAACAACAACAAAAACAGACAATAGGCTGTTATCATTGTCTCCAGGAAAGGTGTGGCGAATAATGGTCAATTAGACCTCACAAGATAAATACATAAAGGTATAACCAACAGAAGAATTCTGCCAGAAGCTCTATTCTGATTGGAGAAATTTTGTGTCTCTAAATTATTCTCATATGATTTTTAATACAGATAAAAGTGAAAAATAAAGCCCCGAGAAACCTATGCTCTCCTTTGCTTGAAAATCCTCCCACTGGCAAGATAGTGAGTTTAGTCATGGTTTGTTTGTCACTGCATAACCTGTAACTCCACCCCTATGTAAGCTCTTCCACCTTTACATGTTAGAATTTTAACAGCTATAATCAGTCTGTCCAGTTCAGGTATTTATTTGCAGCAATAGGTGACTTCGTTGTGAAGACAACAAAAGTGTCCTTTTAAGGCATGAGAACTACACATGTACTACACTGTATGGTTGTGAACAATTACTTTCCCTGTACTCTGAAAGAGATTCTGATCATTTCAGTGCTCCTTGCCACCAAGGAAATGGTGAAACTCTTAGCTAGATGTGGTTAAGGGGTTACTCTTGAATCTGAGTTCTTTTTTCCTCTGGGTTTTGCTGATCTCTTTCTTCTATCTGGGCTTTTATGACTATTGGTGGGTTTTCTCAGTCATTCAGGCTGTAGTTGCTCAAAGTGCCCTTGAAACAGGGATTATCTATTAATAGTATTTTTAAAGATGTTTGCTTCTTCTCAACTTCCTCAGAAAATTCAGTCCCTAGTTACATAAGAGGCTGGAAATGCCTGCCCTCTCTATTTGTTGCCTTAAGTTTTCTTTGAACACTGTGTAACTGGTTCCTTCTGTTTTCTCCTTGTGCAAAATAGAAGTGGTTGCTTGTACCAGAAGAAAACTGAAATTCTACAAATACATGTCAGGATCTCACTCTGTACCACTATTATTTCCAGAAAGAACTATATTTTGATACTTTTTCTGTAACAATATTAAATGCACATGGACTAAGCCATAAGAGAACTCATCAGCATCACAGATTAGATTTTATATGCCTAAGTCTTTCATTTCAGATAGTGTCAATGTTGATTGAGTGGTTTCTGCTGTACTGAGCATCTACCTACATTTAATTTCACCAAGGCACCTAGGAAACTGTCAAGCCCTTAGTTCTTCCCACTCCTTCACATATTTTCCTCTGTTCCTGGCTCTTAGTCTTTTATCTGTTTTCACTTCCAGTTACAGTGAGTATACACTGTCCCCCTGAGCTTTTTTCCCAGAGACTCTCTGCTACTATTCCAAAGGGCCTAAACTTCTATTCTGTCTGTCAAAGGTGGTTAATACATGAGTATTAACGTCCAGTTTTTTATGTAGTAATTGAAAGGTTGCCTGCTGCGCACAAGACTGTCCTGCTGGCCAGGAACCTGACTGGACACAGCATTTGCCAGCCACCTGCTGGGACCAACAGTGCAGCGAGACAGACAGTGAACTCTGTCACCCAACAGGCATTTGCTAGGGCCTGATTTCTGTGATTCAGGGATGTACCTTTTAAAGGCTCTTCATCCAACCACAAATCTTCCCTTCACTCATCTACTTGTTTGGATTCAGAAGATAGCACTTGGCACAAAGAGACGCATTCCCTAATAATGTTTTATTCTTGTCTGTCAACCGCCCTCTCTTTAATTCCCTGCATGTGGTGAGCTTGCTCAAAGTCTTCAGACTACCCACCCTGAGCCCATATCCTTGCATCTTTGTTTCCCTTTTTCACCATTATCACTCCAGAGAGATTCTCTTTGTAATCTGGGTCAGCTTTACAGACTCATCCTTTGTAATGATCTATATTAATATCTTTTCCTTTCTATAGCATCCTGTAGGGTTTTCAAAACCTTTTGATTTTTAGTTTTTCCTTTGTGACTTTCTTATCGTTTAATTTTGCACTTGTTTAGATACTTCCAATCTGATTGACACATCTGTCAAGATCAATTTTTTGAACACTTTCTGCCTGGCTTCTAAGATTCATTTCGGCAGCTTCATTGTGGTTAGTTCATCTTTCTTGACTTTTCCTACAATCCAGAGTATTGTAGATGATTAGGGTAGCTTTCTCAGCATGCTTTTCACAGCCAGCATAAGGCTTGAGAACTCTTGCAAAGGTCTAAGATTTTTGCAGCATTAACTTTTAAGCCACCTTAGTTCATTTATAAAGGTGATTTATATTCTCTTCTCTACAATGAATAAACTTCTTTTGTCCTTTATGGAAGCACTCAAGAGCCCATGGTTTCCATTCTGTTTCAATTTCCTCCTATTTCTTAACCTTCTTTTCATTGATCTGTACTAATATATCAATGTGCTTGGCTCCTTTTTTAATGATCTATACCTCTTCCTAAGATTTTAAGTCAATCTCATGGATAATGAATTTGTATTTCTCTTTTCTCCAAATTGTGGTTTTTATCACCATGATGCCTATTTATTCAAATAGGTTATTTAGGCATGAGGCATAAATGTAAATATTCTTCATCACGTATGTGTTGAAAACATCCAACACTAGATGTGTAGCTTCTTTTTTTTTTTTTTTTTTTTTGAGACAGTGTCTCGCTGTGCCACCCAGGCTGGAGTGCAGTGGTCGGATCTCAGCTCACTGCAAGCTCCGCCTCCCGGGTTTACGCCATTCTCCTGGCTCAGCCTCCCGAGTAGCTGGGACTACAGGTGCCCGCCACCTCGCCCAGCTAGTTTTTTGTATTTTTTAGTAGGGACGGGGATCCACCGTGTTAGCCAGGATGGTCTCGATCTCCTGACCTCGTGATCCGCCAACCTAGGCCTCCCAAAGTGCTGGGATTACAGGTTTGAGCCACCGCGCCTGGCCTAGATGTGTAGCTTCTAACTTTGATAATTTGATTGGAGAATTACAGGAATTATTTTTTCTGTCTTTTGAATCTATAGAAGAGAACGATTTTCAAATATTCTACATTTTGTGACTTTCCTGAAGCTTAATCCCATTAATAACTTATAAGGGTAATTGAGATTTCTCTTGTTTAACAACCCTATATGTGCTTAGAGACTGTTATGCCTCATTTTAGGTTTTGTTCCTTTCAAGTGAACTTGCCGAGCACTCTGAACCTTTTATTTGAAGCTGACATATAAACCCTTTATCAACTTGTTGTTCTCCTTTGAACTCTTTCCAATTTACTTGAATTTTAAAACCTTAGTTGCACATTCAGCCACATTTTCTGTAGTTCCAAACAAGAGTACAAAAAGAACGTTGTGCTCACTCTGCCTCTTGCTCACTCTCCACTTTGTGAATTGTCACGATCTGCCTGAATCCCCTCACACCTAACAAGAGCCTGATCCTGTGCCTGACATCCCAAAGCCTCCCCACAACCAGTTACACCTGGCTCCCTTGAACAACGATGGTTCCCTCCTCCAACATGGCATTGCTTTACAAGGGAGCTGGCATCAGAGCATGTAGTTTTCACACTCTGGTACTGAAGAAGTCATTCTGCTCTTTATAACCAAAAAATGACCAAGTTACCGATGCGTTAAGACGGGGCCTTAAAAAAGGGATTTTTTGCAAAATATTTCTTAGTTAGGTAGATGGCCATGTTGGTTGGCATTCTCATATGAGGTGAATCTGGAAACATCCCTTCTTCTATCAAACTCTACTCAATCAATTCAATCACTCTGTCTCCCTGTTGGGTCTTGGTTTCTCAAAGATAATTTTGATAAGTTTGCTGATGTTGTATCTGTTTTGCCAATTTGCAAGGGAAAAAGATAAAATTTAATAAAAAGTGAAGGACATTAAGAGGATAGAAAAGATTTTTAAAAAGAAAGATAGTTAGACATAGATATAGATCCTAGCTAGTAATCAATTAGGGAAGTTAGGAAAATTCATATCCTCTTCTCAAAATTCCCTTATCTGGACATAGTCAAATATAAAACCAGGTTTATCATGAAACTAAAAAGATAAAGTGTTTTTTCTTCTAGCAAGAAGAAACTGATAAAAGAAGTCACATTTTCCACCCAATCAATAACAATTATAATAATATTAAATTCAATTTTCTTTTGCAAGACCCAGTTTTCTTTAGGATTGTTTATTTTCACCCAAAAAGAGGCATATCCCAACAAATCTTATGGTAAACTTAACTTTATATTTTTACCTTCTCTTACCTTATCTCATAAGCTTGAGAATTTATGTCTTGCATTATTTTGTTGATCATTTTTATTTCTAATGACAGTGAATTTTTAATTCCTGGTGATGCTGTGGATAATGATGTTGCAAAGATTGTATACCCGCCCTCCCAGCTAGATTCATGAAGGGGCTGGCATGGACATAGAAGTACCAATTGAGAATCATTTTAGAGAGAGAAAGAACAATAACAACATACAAACTCTGGTAAATATAACGTACATTATTCCACTTTTTAAAACTGCTTGTAGTGAGATGTTATTAGCAAAGGCTGCTGCTGCAGCAGCTACTAGAGCCCATGAACTGCAGTGGTGCAAGTCCTAGAAGAGTTTATTTGTCTGGATTGATTTCCTGAAAACTTTGATTTTGGTGGAAAAAAAGGAATATAGAGTTTTTGATGTGAGCAGCTACCACTATTACACTGACCTGTATTCATGCCCCCATGGTGATTAAACTCTTTCTTGGGCTCAAATCAAATCCTAGCTCTTGCTAATTTGTATAATCCATTTGACTACAGATCTAGAAATGAGTTCTAGCTACAAAGACTGGACTGCAGGTCTTTGAGAGACACTGCCCCATGTTGCATTTGACCACAATCCTCCCTATTAGGAGCCAGACAAGGTACCACACTAAGGTATTTATTTTGCCTTTCTCTTACCTCTAGGTAGGTTTTCTGCATTGGC
The DNA here is from genome assembly GCF_002776525.5 of Piliocolobus tephrosceles. Lineage (NCBI taxonomy): Eukaryota > Metazoa > Chordata > Mammalia > Primates > Cercopithecidae > Piliocolobus > Piliocolobus tephrosceles. The sequence continues at coordinate 75,344,188 of NC_045441.1, read as the reverse complement.
AGTGACACAATATTCTAAAGGTCAGGCTGGGCCACAGAATTCCCTCTTTATTTGGGAGTATTATTCTGGTCTTGGAAGAGCTCCAAAGGTCTCTATATCAATTTATAAGATATTGGGTGACCTGACCTACTGTGCCAAGTTTTCTGAGAAGTTCATGCAGACTGTCACTTCTATAGGTTCCTTTCCATGAAAGCAAATGGTACTACACCTAAGAAGGCAACAAGGAGGGACAAACACAAAGGCTGAACAAGCCCTCTTCATTCCTTGCCTTTGTGTAGCGCTTTACATATTACAAAGCATGTCATCCTTTAGCTGGTCCCTATTTTGTCCCTACAATTACTCTGTAACATAATTAGGGGCAACAAAATTAACGTTAGAACAGAGGAACCTGAAACTCAGAAATAGTAAATGGTTAGCTTCTCATAAATATAGATACAAAATCCTCACAAAATATTAGAACATTGAATTCATCAATAGGTAAAAATAATAATGCAATACACACAAGTAGATTTTTTAAAAAATAATTCCAACATTTATTTTAGATTCAGGGCATACATGTGCAGATTTGTTACATGGGTATATTGCATAATGCTGAGGTTTGGGGTGTGATTGATCTCATTAGCCAGGTACATAGTACCCTATAGGCAGTGTTTCAGTCCTTGCCCCATCCCTCTCTCCCCTGTCAAAAAGTCCCTGTTGTCTATTATTCCCATCTTTATGTCCATGTGTACTCATTGTTTAGCTCCCACTTATATGTGAGAACATGCAGTATTTGGTTTTCAGTTAGGATAATGGTCTCCAGCTGCATCCATGTTGCTGCAAAGGACATGATTTTATTCTTTTTATGGCTGTGTAGTATTTCATGGTGTATATGTACCATCTTATCTTTATCCAGTCCACTGCTAATGTGTAACTAGGTTGATTCCATGTTTTTGCTGTGGTGAATAGTGCTGCAATGGACATACAAGTGCATGTGTCTTTTTGGTAGAACGATTTATTTTTCCTTTGGATATATACCCAGTAAGGGGATTGCCTAGTCAAAAGATAGTTCTGTTTTAAGTACTTTGAAAAATCTCCAAATTGCTTTCTGCAGTGGCTGAACTAGTTTACATTCCCACCAACAGTGTACAAACATTCCCTTTTTCTCCACAGCCTTGCCAGCATCTGTTGTTTTTTAACTTTTTAATAATAGTCATTCTGACTAGTGTGAAAGGTTATCTTATGGTGGTTTTGATTTGCATTTCTCTGATGATTACTGACGAGCATTTTTTCATGTTTGTTGGCCACCTAAATGTCTTTTTTTGAGAAGTGTCTTTTCGTGTCCTTTGCCCACTTGCTAAGGGGGTTATGTGTTTTTTGCTTGTTGAATTAAGTTCCTTATGGATTCTGGATATTAGACCTTTGTCAAATGCATAGATTGTAAATATTTTCTCTTATTCGGTAGGTTGTCTGTTTACTCTGCTGACAGTCTCTTTTGTTGTGCAGAAGCTCTTTAGTTTAATTCAGTCCCACTTGTCGATTTTTGGTTTTGTCACAATTGTTTTTGAGGACTCAGTCATAAATTGTTTGCCAAGGTTAATGTCCAGAATGGTATTTTCTAGGCTTTCTTCTAGGGTTTTTATAGTTTGAGGTCTTACACTTTAATCTGTAATCCATATTGAGTTAATTTTTGTATATGATGAAAAGTAGGGGGCAGTTTTATTCTTCTGCACATGGCTGGCCAGCTATTCCAGCAAAATTTATTGAATAGGGAGTCCTTTCCCCATTGCTTATTTTTGTTGACTTTGTTGACGATCAGATGGTTGTAGGTGTGCACCTTTATTTCTGGGTTCTTTATTGTGTTCCTTTGGTCTATGTGTCTATTTTTGTACCAGTATCATACATGATGTTTTGGTTACTGTCATCTTACAGCAGAGTTTGAAGTCAGGTAATGTGATGGATGCCTCTGGTTTGAACAAGTAGGTTTTAAATTGGGAATGCAAGGCTGGTTTAAGGCTGGTTTAAGAATCAATCAAAGTGATCCACCGTATTTACAGTCCAAAGAAGAAAACCCATGTGATCATATCAATAGATACAGAAAAGGCATGTGACAAAATTCAACATCCTTTCATGACAAAATCTTTCAACAAATAGGGAATACAAAGGAATCTTCTCAACATGATTAAGGGCATCTACAAAAACCTACAGCTAATATCATATTTGATGGTAAAAGACTGAATACTTTCTCACTAAGATCAGGAACAAGGCAAGGATATCAACTTTCAGCACTCATATTGCCTTGGAATAAGGCAAGAAATAAATGTGTATTTCTACACATCAGAAATAAAATTGCTCCTATTCCAAGATGACGTGATTGTCTATGTAGAAATTCTAAAGATTTTAAAAACAAAACAAAATGACTTCCTGAAACTATAAGTGACTTTAAGCTCAACACACAAAAATCAGTATCTTATATACTAGCATTTGTACATAGGTATTTCATTTTTCTTGGAGCTATAATAAATTGTATGTATACATGGAAGATTTTATATACTAACAATGTCAACTTTCCCCAAACGAATCTACAGATTTAATGAAAATCCAGAACACTGTTTGTAGATACAGAAAAACTGGCACTAAAATGTATTTGGAATGGCAAAGAAAGTAGAGTAGGCAAATCTACTTTTGAAAAAGAACAATAAACTGAAAAAAAATCACACTATTTAATTTTAAGACTTACTCTATAGCTACAGTAATTGAGACAGTATAGTATTAATGAAGAGACTGATTATAGACACACAGATCAATGAAACAGAATAGAGAACGTAAAACTAGGTCCTATACACACACACACACACAAATGGCAAAATAAATTATTTTGACAAGGTCACAAGGACAATTGAATGGAAAAAGAATACTGTGTTCAACAAATTGTGTTGAATTACTGAATATTTATATGCTCAAAAATGAAACTTGACCTAAACCTCACAGTGTTCATAAAATTCAACTCAAAATTCACCATAGACATAAATGTAAAATATAAAACTATAAAAATTTTAGAAGTCCTCATAACCAGACGTTAAGCAGTAAGCCCTTAAACATGACACTAAAAACATGATCCATGAAGAAAAAAATAGATAAATTGAATCTCATCAAAGTAAAAAAATGTAGTACTATTAAAGACTCTATTAAAAGGGTGAAATTATAAGCTAAAGACTTACAGACAATATTTGCAAACCACATGTCTGTCAAAGAACTAGTATTTAGAATATATTAAAATCTCTCAAAATTCAACAGTAAGAAAAAAAAACAAACTAATTAGAGAAAGAGAAATGTAGATGAATAGACATTTCACCAAAAAGGATATACAGATGGAAAAATGCACAGCAACATTAGCCAGTTAGTAAATGCAAACTAAAAGCACAATGAGATATCACTATATACCTACCAGAATGGCTAAAATAAAAAAAAGTGAAAACATAAAATATTAACAAGTATGCAGAGAGATTGGATCATTCATATACTGTTGGTAAGAGTGTAAAATAGTACAGCCAGTTTGGAAAGCAGTTTGGCAGTTTCTTGTAAAATTAAATATGCAGCCACTATGCTGTACGAGAATCTCATTCTCGGGCATTTCTCTGTTCCAGAGAAATGAAAACTTATGTTCACATAAAAACCTGGACGTAAGTATTCATAACAACTTTGTTCATGATAGCTAAAAAATTTTTAAAAAACCCGTATATCCTTTAGTAGATGAATAGTTAAACAAACGATGGTACATTCATATCATGGAATATACTCAGCAATAAAAAGGAACAGACTATTGATAATTCTCACCAGAGAATTATACCGAGTGAAAATAAGCAAATCCCAAAGATTACCCATTGTGTGATTCCATTTATTTAATATTCTAAGATAATGAAATTATAGAAATAGAGAGCAGATTAGTGGTTGCCAGGGTTAAGGAGGAGGTTGGAATGAGAGGAAAGTGAGTGTGGCTATAAAAGGGAAACCTTATGGAGATGGAACAGCTCTGTGTCCTGACTGTTTCTATGCCAACATTCTGTAAGATGTTACCATTGGGGCACGCTACATAAAAGGGTGTATGAGATCCTTCTGTATAGTTTCTTAGAACTGTATGTAAATCTACAATTATCTAAAAAACAAAAAAATTAATTTAAAAAGTCTTCTTTTGCTTTGCGAAGTTGAGGGAATGAACATGCAGGCTAAAGACTGGGAGAAAATATTCACAAAAATGATCTGACAAAAACTTACATCAAGATTATGTGATGGATTCTCAAAGCTCAACAGTAGTAAAAGGAAAAACTCGATTTTTGAAAAACGGGCAAAAAAATTCAATAGACAATTCAACAAAGATGATATACAAATGGCATAAGAGCACATAAAGAAATGTTCAATATTATTCGATATTAGAAAAAGGCAAACTTAAACCTTAATGAAACACTACTATGCACCTATTAGAATAGCTAAAATCATACTGATAACACCAAATGCTGATAAGGATGCAAAGCAAATGGAGCTTTCATACACTGTTGGAGGGAATTCAAAATGGTACGGCCACTCTGGAAAATAGTTTGGCAGTTTCTTGTGAAGTTAAATATGCAATTATACAGCCCAGCATTTGTATTCTTGAGTATTTATCTCAGAAAAATAAAAATGTATGTTCACTCAAAAACCTGTGCAGTATTCAAAATCATCCAGAAACAGGGAAAAAATAACCTGTTCTTGTAACAGGTGAATGAATAAACAAACTATGGTACAGCCATATAATTGAATACTACTCATTGATAAAAAGGTACAAACTATTGACATATCAAGTTAGATGAAACTTAGAGGCACTGCATCGAGGGAAAGAAGCCAGTCTCAAAATGTTACATACTATATGACTTCATTTATAAGACATTCTTGAAAATACAAAACTTGTCAAACAAAGTGTTTGACAAGAGTTAGGGTTGGAAGGAGACATGTGGCCACAAAGTGGCAGCCCGAGTTTTGGGAATTTGGGTGACTGTTTTTCATTTTGACTGTGGGAATGACTACATAAATCTATACACACATTAATATTTGTAGACCTTTTATACACCAAAAAGAGTCAACTTTATCATACAATAATTTGTTTAAAATTGTTTAAAATGCAAAACAAAACAAAACAAAATACTCTCCCCGAATCTGATCAATCCTCACCACCCTCTACTGCCACCCTGGTCCAGGCCTCCATATTTCTCACCTACCTTATTACAATAGCCTTTTAACTGGTCTCCGTACCTCCTCTCTAGTACACATTCGATTCTCAACAGAGTGATCCTTTGAAAACATAAGCCAAATAATGTTACTCTCCTGCTCAAAAGCCTCCACTGGCCCTCTCACAGCATTTTAACACTGAAGTTCTCACCAGGCCTGACAGTAGTGAGGTCCCCCGGGAACCTCTCTGGTCTCTTCTTCTGTGAGTTTTCCTTACTTACTGTGCTCCAGCTGTACTAAACTGGCTTGCTGCTGTGTGGACATGCTAGGCCTTTGCACTGGCTGTTCCCTCTTCCTGGAACATCCTTCCTTCAAATAAGTCAATGGTTTCCTCACCCACCTCATTGAACTATTTGCTTTAACTTTATCTTTTCTGTGGAATCTACCCTGATCACTATTTAAAACTGCATCTCTTTCTGCATTCCCCACTCCTACTTATAGTTTATTTTTCTTCATGGCATTTGTCATCTTCTAACATGCTCTGTTACTTATGTGTCTTAGTCTATTTGTGCTGCTATAACAAAATGCTTGAAACTGGGTAATTTATAAACACCAGAGATTTATTTCTCACAATTCTGGAGGCTGGAAAATCAAGATCAAGATGCTGGTATTCAATGTCTAGTAAGGGCCCAGTCTTTGCTTCCAAGATGGTACCAGAGTGGGGAGGAATGCTGTGTCCTTACATGGTGGAAGAAATGGAATGTTGAAAAAAGGGCAAACAGCTTTTTCAAATCTCTTTTATAATAGTACTAATCTCCATTCCATGAGGGCTCTGCCCTCATAACTTAATCAACTCTTAAATACCTCGCCTCATAATGCTATCACATTATCAATTAAGTTTGGAGGACACATTCAGACAAAAGCATTATGTATTACATTTGATTTCTGTTCCCCCAACATACACACAAATACAAGGTCTATAAGGGCAGAGTTCTTGCCCGTTCATTAATGTATCTTCAGTGACTGACACATAGAAGATTCTCAATAAATATTTATGGAATGAAGAAAGGTGAAGCAGGGAGCAAGGGAGGAATAGGCTAATTTGTCACTAGCCAAGTGAGGAAGAGGAGAGGATAAGGAGGGTGTCATGGAAGAGCTGGTGACTCTGCAGAGCCTTAAACTGGAGCTGTGTGTATGCTTAGAGGGCAAGAGCACAGAGGTGTGGGAAGAGTGCTGACGCAGAGAGAGAAGCAGGAATCAGCTTTGAATGCCATGCTAAGGAATTTGGGCTTCACCTTTAGGTTAAAAGCTGTTAAGTGTCTGAGAAACATGATCATATTTATGTTGCCTAAAGATCACTCAGCCCCAGTGTGGAGAGTAAATTGGGTAAGGGCAGTGAGTTAGTTAGGAAGCAGATTGTAATCTAGCAACTAGTTATCTAAGCCAAAAAAATGATGACCTGAACTAAGACTTTGGTCTTGTCAACAACACAGAGGGCACATTTCAGAAACACTTAGCAGAGTCAGCAGGACTTCTAGTGACATGTGAGAAAGATTAGAAATCGAGGATGCTCGCCTATCCCACCCCACCCACCTGCCAGATTCTCTTTGTGAGTCTGGGAAGGAAAGCGCAGATGAATGGCTTTGGCAAAGATTCCAATGGCAAATTACCATTGGAAAATGGTAAAAACGTTGCAAACACCATGCTTACATTGTGATGAGTTACATCCACTGCGTTTATTTTGTCCAGAATACCTTTCTTTTCCATCTTGCTAACTCCTACTTTAAGTTTCAGCTCACAGATCCTGACTCAGCTTACAGATCTTATAAAGATGTGCTCAAAGAACTTGGCAACATCAGAAAAGGCAAGATGTAGGAACTGATAATGCAGTTATTGGACAGTTTATGGAAATGGGGATTGATCCCACTTAAAAAGCAAGCATTTTCCATACCAGCAGGGGACTTCTGTCCTAGAAATATGATGTTGTAATGTAAGTGGTCCACAAAGCTCATACTGTTATAATGAGTTTATACAGGACTCACTGGGTTATAAAAATAAAAATATTAGCTTTGTACTGTCAATGCCAAATGTAAATACAGTAATTCTATGTGTCCCTCCAACATTTGACCTTGAGCAAGATTTTCAACCCACTTTTACCTCTATCTTCTTGTCATAAAAGACAAAATGATTTCTCAAGGCTAGTTTGACTCCAAAAATCTTGGATTTTGCTTTTCTTTCCCCGCAAAGCCGTTGGAGAAAACTATGCATATTTTATAGACAGAAAATCAAGGCTCAGGGAGAAGGAGACCTCCTTTTAGACGGACCTAAATAAGAGCCTGTCTCCCACCCCGATGACTGCTCCCATGAGGTGCCCATCATCTAACTTTTGAAACACTGAAAACAATTGTTTCTAAAACCAAAAGAATAATTTGATTTTAGTGAATATATCATTTACTGACACAAACAAATGGCATAATTTTTCTTCTACTCTTTTGCAACTAAAATAAATCTAAGTCAAAGTTCATCCTGGAGAGTTTTTGTTGTTGTTGCTGCCGTTGCTAGCTGTTGCAAAATAGCCAAAAGTTGTTTTGTAATAGAAATGTTGACTCAAACTCAATTACTGTGAGAGCTTGAATAGACTCTCCTTTTTTTTTTTAAGAAATAAGAAAGCAATTACGTGTTCATGTGGATATTTATGTGTAAGGGATCATTTGAAAGACTGCCAAAGAATGCTAAATATGAAAAGAGGTTACAGAGCATTATAGAGTGAGAAAGTGCTAGCATTATTTTTTAAATATATCTTGTATATATTTTTAAAACTTAAATCTGATAAAACATTTCATAATAAAAAGCCATGTAATAACAGAAACCAAACCATAGATCCAGGAAGGTCAGAGAAGAATATGCAGGCAAATACTAAAAAATCTATACCCGGGAATATCATATTCAAACTGCAGACAGTCAAAGACAAAGAGAAAATCTTGAGAGAGCCCAGAGGGGCAAAAGTGGCTTACCTGTAGAGAAACAAGGATAAGAATTACATCAGACTTCCCTTCAGAAACTATGCAAGCAAGCAAGAAAAACAAAACCCAACTAGAATTCTACATCCAGTAAAATTATCCTTCAAAAGTAAAGAGAAATAAAGATTTCAACAGATGAGCAAAACTTAAGAGAATTTGTCACCAGTAAATTTGCTTGGCAAAAAGTGTTAAAAGAAATCCTTTAGAGAGAAGGAAATTATATAGATCAGAAACATAGACCTACATTTAAAAACGCAGAGTTTTGAAAACGGAATAAATGAAAGGCATTCTCAGTTCCCTCCTCTGGGTGCTGGTGCCATGCCCAGCTCCCAGACCCCCCACCCAAAGTGAGTAATACAGACACTCTACATGATAGATTGTTGACTTAAAAGGGAGTAGAAGACTTGCTTTCCCCATCCACAGCCGCAACCTCTACATTTAAAGGTACCAAAAAGGACATAGCAAATTATCTGGCCTGTGGAAGGGAGAAATACTCCAAAGAAATTTGACAAAACTGTAAATACGAAAAACGGTGAAAACTGCCTTCTTCTCGGCTTTTATAGATGCTAATAATAGTCCATACTGTGTCTTATGTGATGGAACATTTTCATATAGTATCATGATGCCAGTTAAGTTGTGGCATCATTTTGAGACCAATCATTCGGAATTTTTTTAAAAAGGGAATTAAATATTGTCAGTGTAAACATTATGAGTCCTTTAAAAGCCAAATGTTATTATAGCTTCTCAAACTAGAAATAAAAAGCCTACTGAAGCACTTACAAGTTTTTATTTATTTTTATTTATTTATTTATTTACTTTTTGAGACAGAGTCTCCCTCTGTAGCCCAGGCTGGAGTGTGGTGGTGTAATCACAGCTCAATGCAGCCTCCGCTTCCTGGGTTCAAGCGATTCTCATGCCTCAGCCTCCCGGGTAGCTGGGATTACAGTTGTGCACCACCATGCCTGGCTAAATTTTGTATTTTTAGTAGAGACAGGTTTCTCCAGGTTGGCCAGGCTGGTCTCAAAACTCCTGGCCTCAAGTGATCCACCTGCCTCGGCCTCCCAAAGTGCTGGGATTACAGGCATAAGCCATCTGTGCCTGGCCTTAATTTATATTATGGTAAATAGCAATTGCTATAATCCACATTAAAAAAAAAGCTCTTTGAGATCCCTCCTCACCTTTTTTCTTCTAAGACTGAAGTGTTCTTCAGGCCAAAAATGAGAAAACCACTATATTTTTATCCCTAGCGGTAATAGATCTATTTCCTCCTATGACCTCCTAAAGAGCAATTTTTATGGAATTCCAAGTGCTTATATAAATCTGTAGCTAGGCCAACATTTTTGTTTATTATAGCTTAATGAACTGGTTTTTGGTGTCCTGAGGGACTTTGACCAGTTAGCTTTTTTTCCCCAATAGTTTTTTTTGTCTATTTTGTATTTTGGGTTTTTTTTCCTTCTACTATTTTTTTCTTTTTCTAACATTTCCATTTTTATTATTTATTTATTTTTCCCATTTTTCTTTATTGTTTTTCTTTTTCTCATTTTTCTAATTCTTTCATTTTTATTTTCCTCACTTATTCATTATTTTCTCTTATTTTTTTCTCTATTTTTCTTTTTTATCATTTTCTTTTTTCTCTCATTTTCTTTAATTCAGTTTGTCGTTTGTTTCTGCTTATTTTCATTTTTGCCTAGTATTGTGGTATTTGGATTCCATTATGAAAATCCATTTTTCAGGCAGACTTTGGACCTGATTTTCTTTTGTGGCCATTTGAATCAATCTTCTTACCAGCTTTCCCCAATTTTAAACTAATAATGGGACATTGTCCACAGGGACAGACCTAAAGGCATAAAATCTGCTCTGAATGCTGACATGATCATCCTGACAGCAGAGTTTGGTTTCAGCAATGAGTTCACCTTGACAACAAGCTGGACTCCTTCTGTGGCAGGTCCTTCCCGTGTTACCCCAGACCTCTCCCAGGCCAAAAGCACTGTGGTCCCACAGCAGATGTGTGGAGCCTTGGAGGCATCATTTCTATGCTGGTCAGTAGGCCCCGCCTTTTGATGGACAGAACTTAACGGAGCTGGTGGAACAGGAACTTAGCAGAATATACCATATTCCTTTTTGTAGTCCATGGACTGTGAAAACCTGCTTAAGAAATTCTTCATCCTCAACCTTAGCAGGAGAGGCACTTTAGAGAAAATTAGCAGGAGAGGCACATTAGAGAAAATTATGAGGAACCCATGGATGAACATGGGCAGTGAGGATGAATTAAAGCCTTATGTTGAGCCACTCCCTGACTACAAGTATCCTGGTAGGTTGAGTTGGTGGTTTCCATGGGTTTCACATGGGAAGAGATCCAGGACTCATTGATGAACCAGAAGTACAAGTGATGGCCACCTATCGACTCTTGGGCTACAAGAGATATAAGCTGGAGGGCTACACAATCACCCTGAAGCCCCTGTCTTCAGCTGATCCCACCAATAGCTGCATTCCTTCCGCATCCTGTGAGATACAGTATAGGGACTCTGCCAACCCGAAGCAGCAGAGTTTCAGCAAGCCTGCCTTTCCCACCTTTCATTATTCCAAGGATAGTCTGGGTAACAACTCAGAAAATCAGCATACTGAAGAGGACCAGGAATCAGGACAGAGAAGACAACAACCTTCTACACAGCCTCCCAGCATGGCCCTGTGGCCTATTCCCCCACCGACAACCAGAAGCAGTGGTAGACCCCCAGATGGAACCAAATTCCCCCAAGGTGTATGCTCCAAAGGAAACTTCCTTCGCACTGGCAACCTGAACAGGTGCCTGGCTAGTGGAATTTGCCCAATGGTGTGAACTCAGTTTCTTACTCTGGTAACAGCCAGGGCTTGCAGGGTGCCACTGGCAGAGAAATGTGCTTCAAGTCAGCCTGAAAGAACTGGCGTGAAGCTGAAAGCTGAGTGGAAATGATCAAACCTCATGTTATGGGCAGCCTAGAGAGTGATACAAACAACAATGAATGTTGAAAGGTCAAGCATACTCCTTGAAGTTTACATGGAACATGAAGATTCTAGCTCAGTGGAGCTCAGTGAGATGATGTGAGAGATCAGCCAGGTGCTAGATGCAAACAGCTGTGGGTGGGAACTGAGCAAGTACACCCTGCTGTGTGTGCATGGCCCACCTGGCCAAGAGGACTGTGTGTAGCAGAGGGTGGAGTTGTGCAAACTGTCCTAGCATTTTCTCCAGGCGGTTCAAATAAAGAGGATATTGGCACCTCCATTACCTTCAAAAGCATTGTTACCAAATTGAGTGCTGAGCTGAAGCTTTAAAAGACTTCCAGAACACCTCGGGGAGACAAGAGAGCCCGGTATGCCCCAGTGTGGGCTGGCCCTCTGCCCACATTTGGGTGAAACTTCAGAGACTGTACTGTTTTTCCTGGGGCATATCTCCCCTCTCCTGCTCTTCTCCTTTACTTCTGTGTTATCGAGAAGGGGAGAAGTTCCACAGAAATCAACAATCCCCTCCAAAAAATAGTCCCCTGTGCCCTTTCCTTCATATCGCAGAGCTTTTTAGTTCTACTGGTGGCCACTTCTTCTTCTTTTTTTTTTTTTTTTTTTTTTTTTTTTTTTTACATGGAGTCTTGCTCTGTCACCCAGGCTGGAGTGCAATGGCGCAATCTTGGCTCACTGCAACCTCTGTGCCCTGGGTTCAAGTGATTGTCCTACCTCAGCCTCCTGAGTAGCTGGGATTACAGGTGCCCATCACCACGCCTGGCTAATTTTTGTATTTTTAGTAAAGACAGAGTTTCACCATGTTGGCCAGGCTGCTCTTGAACTCCTGACCTCAGGTGATCCACTCACCTCGGCCTCCCAAAGTGCTAGGATTACAGGCATGAGCCACAGCTCCTGGCCTGTGGCTACTTCTTTAAATAAAATATTACATCATTCTTTCTTGAATTATCCATCTTAGGCATTGGCTATTGGAGTTCTGTCACAACTGATGAGAATTTAAGTCTTTCACAATTTGGAAGGTAGCACTATTCTCATTCCTCCTTTGGGTACCACTACAATCACAGTCTCTCATGACATACCTACATCTCCATTTCTATCCTACCACCTTGAATCCCACTCTAAAAATCAGTGTTAGAACTGTTAAAATCAGTGTTAGAACTGTCATCCCTCCCCCATCCTCCCCACTCATGCAAGTTCTCTCAGTGATACTTTTATGTTAATCTTTTGTAAACCTCTAGATTCTGGTTTGTGATTTGTCTAATATTTAATTCGAAAAGAAAAAAATTAAGTGGATCTTAATGACACCTATATAAATATAGTTCACTGCAGGGCTCGTAAGATAAGATCAAGATACCATTCTATAGCTTCCAATGTCATGACTGCTGTGCTCCTAGAATCCAGTGGAATGGATTTCCTGTTTTCGCGCTCTTCCAATTGTCTTTACTACATTCTGAAGGTCTCTATCATGCTTTCTGTTCTACTAATTCTTCTTACTGCCTGGAGATCCCTCTCCCAGAGTCATTAATCCTCATATTCCAAAGTGGACCAGTTGCTTTTAGGTCTACTGCACAGCTATCATTCTGAGACAGGATGTCACTGCTCTTGTAGATTGTACTGACTGTTTCTGAAAACTTCTTAATCACTTATTGCTACAAAAATGCTGTGTAACCGTAGTGCTATATAACAAGCAACCTGAAATCTCAGTGGTAACAACAAACATTTACTCTTTACCCTGCTTCAGACTATGGGTTGAGTTCAAGCCTGCTTCATTTATCTTTCATTCAGTGCCAGCAGCTGTCTGGAGCATGCGTTTCTTGTGGAAAATGAGAGAAGAAAGAGAGAGACCAAGACAAGCCAAATAAGCATATTTAAAGCCTCTGTTCATGTTGCATCCATTTGTAGTCCACTAGCTGAATCAATCATGTGAAGCAAATCACATGTCCAACCCAACACCAACTGACCAGAAGAAAATACTTCACCTACTCTAGGGGGAGGCAGGACTCTGTCACTTGGCAAAGGCATGGATGTATATGTTGACAACAGGGGAGAGGTGAACAATAAGGAACAATCATCTAATCCACCATAGGAACCTATGTTTTACTCACTCCTACCTTGTTTTGCTGGAGAGCATCCTCTAATAACTTCCTAAGGAGGGAGTATGGCAGGTAAACTTTCTGAATCATATGTGTCTATAAATATCTTTATTCTGCCCTCATAACTGACAAACATTTTTGAGACCCTTGCTCTACTACTTTCTATAATAGCATCCTGCATTGCTGATGAGAAGTTTCTCGTCAGGCTGCTTCTTGTTCTCTTTTTAGGCGATACTTTCTATCTCAATATTCTGTTCACCCTGATGTTCTAAAATGTCTCAATGACATAGATATAGGTAATTTTTTTCCTTATTGTGCTAAGTGTGCAGTGGGCCCTCTCAAACTGAGAATTCTGTATAGAGATTTTTAATAAACCTCTCTGTTTTGTTGCACAGCTTACTCCTGACCTTCTTTGTGTCTGGTGTTTCTAAGTATAAAGACTGAAGCCTTCTACCTCTTCAGGTACAATATACAGGATCGTGTGTGTGTGTGTGTGTGTGTGTGTGTACAGAATCATATATATAATATGTATGTTATATATAATATAGGCTGCTGCTTTCTCCAATTCATTTAATCACTTTTTTGTATTCCAGAATTTTTTAGATTTCTCTCTGTTTATGGATGGTCTTTGTCCATTCTCTTTATTTTGTGGAGTTATAGCACTTAAAACATTTTGTTTACTGTGATTTTATTGATGTCTCAGGAAAGAGAGGTAATAAAATGGTATGCCTAAGATATCGTGCTGATTTATTAGTCTCAATATTTATTCTGCTGAGTATACTTTACATTTCAGTATATTAAAATTACATTTTAATATATTTAAAATTACATTTCAATATATTTAAAATTACATTTCAATACATTTAAAATATTTGTAAAATGGCTGGCTGTATCAGACAGCATAACATTTAAATAACCTGGCTATGTTAAGCATCCATATTTTCAAAGGTAATTAATTTGAATGTGATTATTTAATTGGCAAAAGAATTTGAAATGTTACCAAAGATAGCTAGTTTCTCTAAGGCAGTGCTGTCCAACAGAACTTTCCGCAATGATAGAAATGTTCTCTCTCTGTGCCAACCATGACAGTAGCCACCAACTTCATGTGGCTATTGAACACTTAAAATGTAGTTAGTGCTACTAGGAAACGGAATTTTTAATTTTATTTAATTTTTATAGATTTAAGTTTAACTAGCCACAGGTAGCTAGTGGCTATCATATTGGACCATGCACCAGGGATCAAAATTGTGATTAAATCCCCCAAATTAAAAATATGTTTTTAGGCATAGGTCACCTGTGTCAAGAAAATTATACCTGAAAGGGATAGTCATGAGGAGTCTAATAAGACACAGAGCCAAGTATAAATAATCTTTAGAGTTTATACCAAAGAATATACTCATTCTCCCAGTAAATACATTCTCCCAGTAAATATATGAAGGGTATGTACTGTATATAAAGCACTCTGCCTGGCATTAGGGTTACAAAATTGCAGGCACACAAAGCACTCACCCTCCAGGATCTTTCCATCCATTGGGGAAGTAGGTGTGCAACCAACCAGTAAGTATAATAGAAGATTGCCTTACCTGCCTATGCTGAAGGGTGAGAGGAAAGTGATTACCCAGGACACCCAGTTAAGCCTTTACTTAGGAAGTAGTATTTAAGTCATGACTTGAAGCTGGGTAAGACTTTCCTGGGAGATTAATGGGTAGAATATTTCAGGCAGAGAAAGAACAGGAGGGCATAGACGTGGAAACAGGTACTAGAAAAGGCAAGCCACTTGACATTGCTGGAACCTAGAGTACAATTTTGGGAATATATTGGGAAATGAGATTGGCCAATCAGGCAAAAGTGGCCAAAAACTGTAGTGTGAGAAGAGCTACGCCACTTCCAGTGAAGGGAGATAAAGTAGAATCCTGACATAATGTAGATCCGTTGAGTTGGAAGAATAGTGAACTCACTGTGTGTTCTGACCCAACCCTCTTCATTCACTCAATCAAAAGATATTTTTCAATGTTCTCCTAGGCCTTTTTTATAGTGCTAAATGGCTTTAGGAACGCTTTTTAAAAAACTGGTAAAAGAGTAAATTTTAACTCAGTTGCTATGGTCTGAATGTTTGTGTCCTTCCAAAATTTATATGTTGAAACCTAATCTCCAATGCAATAATATGAAGAAGTGAGGCCTTTGGGAGGTAATTAGGTCATGAGGGTGGAGATCTCATGAATGGGATTAGTGCCCTTATAAAAGAGTGCTGAGGGAGCTCACTTGCCACCTCCATCATGTGAGGACACATGCAGCAAGAAGACACCATCCATGAGGCACAGACCCTTATAGACTCCAGATCTCCTGGCACCTTGACCTTGGACTTCCCAGCCTCCAGAACTGTGAGCAATAAATTCTGTCGTTGATAAATTACCCAATCTATAGTATTGTGTTATAGCGGTCCAAATGGACTAAAATACCAGCATCAACTGAAATGAAGACAAATCCCTAACTAGAGGACTCCCACTCAATAAAAATATTTAAAACAGTGATTAATATCATGCTACAGAATTTTTCCACTCCAGAAAACACAAAATTCTGAGTTAACACAGTCAAAAATAATAATAAAAAATACTTGCCAAGGTTTCATGACCTCATCTTATCATTGAGTTCAGTGTTTCCATTTTAAATCCCTACTTTCTGGTTTATAACTTACTCCAAAATGTTCCTTTTGACCTTTGAGTCTGATATTTCTCTTGCCTTCATCTCAATCCAAAGGCGAATTTATCTGCAATTTGTACTAAATCTCTTCAGTTATTTCAGTTACTTGAGTTTGAAGAAAATACCTGCTTTTGCTTTCAGAAAGTGTTCAGAATTTTTTTCCATGGTCAAATAGCTTTAAAAAAACATGATTTTGTTTTAAAACTATAGTATTGACATAGATGTACTAAAGATCCAATTCAAAAATAGTTGGTTAAGAAATTTGGATTGAAGAACCAGAAATGATGAGGCTCCATAACATGTAATTACATGGAAGCAGATGCACACCTCCCTCCCACAGCCATTGTGCGGGTGCATGTGACAATAATCACAAGGTGAGTGTGAGGAGCTCAAAGAGAGGTCAAAACCTACCCCCCAAAATCAGTTTAAAGTGTATATCTGACTTTTAAAGGTGTGAAATAGTAAACAGCCCCAACTCCCAAGCCCACAAAGGGGACATGTAAATTGTACATATTAATTCATCAAGCACATATGAAACATTAAAAGGTACATATTAATATATAGAACATCCACGGGACTTTTGCTAGAATTTGGAGAAGATGATGCAAAGGCAGTACTGGGAGTGGGATCCTCTGGAGTCTACCTCAGGTTTTCTTCTGACTTTTATTTATAACTCCAGGTTGAGCCTCTAATATTGCTTTAATATCCTCTCAACAAAATGGAGGCTGACCTGATATGCTAGTGTGCTGAAAAGAATTAACCCTCCCATCAGCACCTGTTGAGGACATTCATTTCAATAAATAACTTTCACATCTACTGAAACTTAGGCTGTATCTGATGCTGTGGCTATGAATATGGATAAGACGAAAATGCTTCCTCAGAAAATTTCTTGAATATGAGAAAGACTGATGAGATAAAATAACACAGGATAAGTATAAACAGAGGTTATTTTCAATAAGAACAGACAATAATTAGAGTCTACTGCTTTCAAGAAAAGAAAGAGAAATAACCAAGCAAACACATAGTATATGGATAGAGATGTATATTATGTCTAATAAATTCCTATATACCCCAAATGGGAAATTTTAAGATTCTACATAATTGCCATCAATCTTTCCCCACCCTCAGCCCAGTCCAAGCCCTTCCAAAGAAACATATGATCTAAATAAAATCAGTATGCTGGCTAAACAAATGCATTTTCAAGGCAGTTTCCTTAGTAACTCACCCAACTTATTTCCAAAGATTGTCACCTCCAAGCCCCTCTTACACAGGACTGCTAGGACTCTCAAAGAACAGTCCCTCCAGATAAAATTATCTGATCTCTCTGCCTGAAAATAAGTCTTTCTCCTACAAACTTCTGGAGCACTTTATATCTGCCTCTCCTGATATAATGATGAAATAATATTGCTATCTTTATTTCACTTAATAAATACATTTGTTTAATATGCTAATCTAGGTGAATTTCAGTTTGTTTTCAGAAAAACTAAAGACTTCAAAGATTTTTATTATGTGGATTATCAATATTTGAATTAAAAATTAAAACTGACACAGATGTCTTTAATAAATGGCATCTAGATTCTGATGCATTCTGTATTCCATTCATTCTGTTGTGTACCAGTCACACAGTTACGTGGAAACTCCACTGTTTATTTGAAAATCGTGAAAAAGGCTAAGTAATATCTTAGTGTCATTATGACAAGTTTTGACCTCAGAGGCACCTGGAAGAGCCTCTGGACCTCCAGGTGAAAGGAGCACACTGTCTTAATAGACCTGCCCATATTTCATGTCTTCTAGACTTCCTTATAAATTTCAGTGGGCAGCTGGCCACCTGAGCCATCTATTACTCTAATGGTACTTATGATGTGATTCTGGGGTGACGCATGAGAATTTGCAGTTCTAAACAGTTCACAGATCATTCAAAAGTCTTTAATGCTGGAAAGCAGACTTTTCTGTTCCCCTTGATTTACTTTAAGGAGCAAGGTTTTTTTAGAGGATTCAAAAGTGCCCAAACTTAAGATTTTAAAACTCTCCATGCTTATCTTCCAAAAATGGTGTATCATCCACTTTACTAACCCTCCTTGCTAAATAAGGGACTCAAATTAAATATTACATGCCAACTACCCCAAAGTCAACTGTGGTACCTCTTCTCTTCTGAAATCAGAGTTATTTGGAATCCTGAGCGAATTCTAACAAAGAGAATGCTGTTAGTCATTTATCAAAAGAGCAACATGTATTTTCTGAGCACCTGCTATGGGCCAGGCTCTATGCTGGGTACTTGGGTCATGTCTCACATTGCTTGAAGATGTGTATGTCATGACAATTTCAGAAGTTATCAAATGCTAGACAAATTAAAACAGCTCGAGAATATTGCTGCTAAAACTTGGATTCAAAAGTATTTGACTTCTTGATTTAGATTACATGTGTGTGTGTGTATGTGTGTGTGTCACTTTCTAAAATTTACAATGATGTCATTCTAATGGAGTTAGGTTTTGGAGCTGAGACACAATGAACACATTGCAGTGTGTGTTATGGTGATGTGGAGTGGCTATGCACACAGATGGTATTGATTTTCATTTCCTGCGAAGCTGAATCAACATGTTGTGGCTAATGTCGATGTAATTTAATGTATTGAATAAAATGTACCATTGCTCTCTACATGAGGATAAAAGGTCCTGCTTGGCTATGGTGTTCTTGTGCTCTAAAACCACAACAGACATATTTAACAATCCTTTTTTATTAAAAATACTTTCTTGTTTCTTATAAAAGAGACCATAATTTTTCTTTGATTAACTCATTTGTATTTTTATATCATAGCAGAAGGAAGGCAGCATCAATAGAATTTTCTTAGACTAGTTTTGCAGGGTATACTTCTTTATGGTGTCAACATCATCATAGCATGAGGTGACTGGAAGGATATATGGAAAGAGTCAAGCTAAGGCATCAGTACCAAATGAGATGATGTCCTCCCCGGGGTCAGTGGTAAGGGAGGCTGAGGGGGGCCCTCCCTTCCTGTGCCCCTCCGACACTTCTAGTTAGTCTGTCACCCCACAAGTGACTAGGGCTCTCATACAGCACTCTGGGTGTCTGAAATCGCAGCCCCAACATCACCTCACGAGGTACCAGCCTTCGTAGCTCCCGTTTCCTCATCTGTTTAACAGGAGATAATTCGGTTCTTCTCACCAACCTCACACTACTCTTGTACTTTCGTGGGGAATTAGATAACATGTGGGAACCCTAATAAGATTATCGAGTGCAGTATAAATATAGATCATGATTTAAATGGTATTGTTCTTATCATTGTTACTCAGTGTTGGAGGTATCTTATTCCAAAATGATCTGCCCTGAAAACCATCCACACTGCCATCCCTTTGAATTTGATTTGTCAGTGATTCAGTTATCTGGTTGTAGAAACTTACAATGTGAATAAATGATAATATTTAAAAGGGCACCAGAATGGAGAAAATCAGATAACATTGTGGGAGAAAGTGCTTTAATGTACTAGTGTGCTGACCATTTTACACCATCAAACAGTGGGTAGCAACACGGTAAGAGAGTTTTTACTCTGCCCACTCCATTTCTGCCCTAGATTCCTTCAAATGAGTGTCTTCCCTTGAGATTTTGTGATTTGAAATTGGGAGAAGAGGGAAGACTGAAGGGAAGAGAGGTTCTTTGTGTATGGCTGCAGAAGGAATTTAAGGACAGATTTTGGAAGGGGAGTCAAGTAACCGTCTGAGTGAGTGTGAGAGTAAAGAGGGTTTAAAAAGTGTTGCTGAAGGCTGTGTATCCTCTTCAAGGGGCTTGTTAAATTTAAGTAAAGAACCTGAGCAAATTGGATTGTTTAAAACATTTCCAGGTCATGTTTTTTTTTGTTTTTTTTTTATTGCTATCCTGCTATAACACTGGACCACATGGGTCACAGCTTCATATCAACAGTGATTTAACACTAAACTAATGCCACGTCATATATTAATAACTTTTTATGCATTATCTCATTTGATTTTCTTTTCTTTTCTTTTTCTTTTTTGAGATGGAGTCTTGCTCTGTCACCCCACGCTGGAATGCAGTGGTGTGATCTCGGCTCACTGCAAGCTCTGCCCCAGGTTCACACCATTCTCCTGCCTCAGCCTCCCAAGTAGCCAGAACTACAGGCACCCACCACCACACCTGGCTTTTTTTTTTTTTTTTTTTTGAATAGAGACAGAGTTTCACCGTATTAGCCAGGATGGTCTCGATCTCCTGACCTCGTGATCTGGCCGCCTCGGCCTCCCAAAGTGCTGGGATTACAGGCATGTGTCACTGCACCCGGCCAATTCCATTTAATTTTTACTCCAATCCTGTAAAACTTAATATTGCACCCACTTAATACATGAGACAATCTTATCTTAAAGAGGGGAAATAACTTGCCATAGTAACACAGCTAGTAAGTTTCAAAGTTAGGACTTCAACATCAGACATTCACCTCTTAATCACCCATTATACAATTTCATGCAAATCAGGCCGCCTCAGTGGGTTGTATGGGAGAAAGGATTTTGAACAGTTGTGATGAGAAATAGGAGGAGAAAGAAGTGGATCCTTTAGTTTTCCTTTTTCAATCAGGTTGGCTACTCGAGCTCAGAAAACAAGGGTCTTAGCCCTCATTTCTGTGAGGTTAGCAACAACTTTACTCTTCATTGTTAAAGCAACTGAACAATGGTGCACCTCATTATAAATAGTCTTTGATAAAACATTCAGAAGGAACAAAGGAGTCAGCACTTACATTTCCTGCAAGCAAAGACAGAAATCTGCCTTCATGAAATTAGGTTACCTGAGTATGCTTAAAGCACGGACATTCTCTGTTACAGATAATTTTTTAACTGGTAGATTAATTCATGCATAATTCTAAATTTATTTACATTGAGATCAATTAAACCTACAGTCAGGTTTAGATGTTTCTCCTTCATCAACAATCAAAAGAAATTATGTATTCTTGAAATTTGTAATTAAAGAGATTAACACACAGAATGAGGTGGTGATAAACTATAAACAAAATTGCCAGAAAGCTGATTGATAAATAGTCTGCTAGGCTTAAGTCAATTCTATTATAATTGGATTCCAAACAGCATTACTGGCTTACCTATGTAGGTGACTAGTGAACTAAAGAATGAACATGGAAAGCCAGCAAATTATAATACATATATATTTCTTCAGAAGAAGTGTGATTCTTAGATAACCACTAACTTCCTTGTAAAGGACAGCTGAATTCTTCTCATCCCTCTAGCTAGGCTTAAGGTCTCAGGGGTGACAATAACTTTCTTTTGTATCATTCTTGGGATCTACAATTGTCCTTACCTGGTAAAACATTACTTGTGGATAGCGTATTAGTAAATGGCTTCGTAAACACCCTCTAAATTTCTGGAAGTCCATTTTTTATTGTTCAAGTCTTTCTGCCATGATTGCTGCTGTTACCCTTTTCTTCATATTGTACTTCGTGCTGGGTTTGGACTCCCATACACATCTTACCCGCTGATTTATGCTCACTGGCTGTGTGTGTAAGAGCCATAGCTCTATATTTAGAAAGAGCTGATGCAAATCTTTCCCATTGAATATGTGTGTGACCTAAGAAAATTGCATATGTGCCTTTAAGCAATCGTTTTCTCATTTGCAAAACGGGAATAATAATATTATACATTTACTTTTACATGCCCTAACTCATCTTTGCTCATCTTCTGTGGATAATGTCTCTATGATACTAAAAACTTTTCTGCCTAAAACTTCACAGTGCAAGGGTTTGGTTGCATACCCGTAACCATCCTATTAAGTACTTTTTAAATGGAAGCACTCACAATAACTGTACATTCTACATGGTGAATTATCATTAAGTACCTTTTGCTCTATTTTCACCTTGGCTTTCATTGTTTTCAGAAAAGTTTGGAAAAATAAAGGTCTGGTGAGGATGGGCCATATTCAGCTACATTTTATCCAAAACAGGGAGAAATCGGAGACAAAGTGCAGACTGTTGTAATCAAGGGAAAGGCAATATCAGGAATTAGATCTAATTGGGAGGCCCCAGCAAGCCTAAGAGAGAGGAGCATGTGAAGTAGAGAGAGGACACCACATAACAGTAGAAGGAGAGTATGTTCACCCAACCTCTCTTTTCCTACTAATTTTACCAAAGGCTAGTCCTGACATGAATAGCAAGACAGCACCAGTAACAATAACAGCAACAGCTGTTTGTTGAGCAAGGGTTGTATTGCTCAATATAACATGGATTTCTATGGATCGAGTGCTTTATATGGATTATGTTATTTAGTTCTCACCACAGTTCCATGATGTAAGTAATATTATTTTACAGATAAGGATGTTGAAGGTAAGGGATGTAAATGACTTGTTCATGTCACACTGCTAATAAATAGTCGCCAGTTGGGGATTTGAAAGCAGGGGAGTCTAACAGTAGACTGGATAATTAGTTGCTTTTGCCATAAAACTTGAAATTTCAAAGATTCTATTCTTTCGTCCATAAATATATGGTCACATTTGTCTGCCCATATATCCTGATTTAAGATTCTGAAGACGTAGTCAATATAAGGTTCTGATAAATCAAGGACTTAAGCTTCCTGTGCTTTCGCAAGCCTATTTCACAAGCAGGATATACCAACATCCTGCATCAAGGCACAGCAACATGTGAAGACCTAGACTGTGATAAAAGAAAAGTCAACCTCATTCCATTTCCTCCAAAAAGATGGACTGAATTTTCATAGAAAATCATCCAGTACAGAACAAATAAATAAGCTGAATAAAATACGTAATAATTTTTAAATCTGTAGCAAAAATGAGAAAGGGATCCCTTCCCTCAAGGGCTAGAGAAGAGAAAACAAAAATCTACAGGGGTAAGCAAGCACTGGAGGCAACTTTTGACATATAGGTACATGCCGAAGCTTGTTAGTGAGAGCTGAGTTCTACAACCAGTGTGAGGATTGCATCAGCCCTTGGGGTGATCACCTGGGCCTGGGGCAATCAAGGCTTCCACCTGGCTAATCACCTTTGTCCAAACACAGCTTCTCTCAGGGCTCTGAGGAGGACTGCTCAGGCAGAATGGTGGTGGTCCCACAGTTCTTGAGGAGGGTAAACCCTATGAATGTCATCATGCCCTGTCCACTGCCTAAACTCATTGAGTACAGCCCAGCAGGAATTCTACAACCTGAACATCCACTCCAGCAGTCAACTGCAGACTGACCACTGTGGATAACAATCAGCCTGTGGAGTTGACGGAGGAGATTGTAAGCTTCATGCCCAAGGAACATGGCATGTGTCCTCGTCCATTTGCCTTGCTATAAAGGAATACCTGAGGCCGGTTAATTTATAAAGAAAAATGGTTTATTTTTTCTGTGATTCTGGATAGATCAGGCATCTGCATCCTGTGAGGGCCTCAGGCTGCTTCCACCCAGCAGACAATGAAGGGAAGCCAGTGTGTACAGAGATCACATGGCAAGAGAAACAAGAGAAAGGAAGAAGGTGCCAAGCTCTTTTTAACAACCAGCTCTCACAGGAACTAATAGAGCAAGAACTCACTCATTACCAGGAGGTTGGCAGGAAGCTATTCATGAGGAATCTGCTCCCATGACCCAAACACCTCCAATTAGGTCCCACCTCAACATTGGGTATCAAATTTCAACATGAATTTTGAAGGGTCATATATCCAAACTGTAGCAGTATGGAAACCAATATGTAGCTGTTTGAGGGTGTGGAAGGTGGAAAACCAGTCAAGGTCTACTGAAATACAAAACTCCAGAAAGTGTGTCTCATCCATCTTCATTCATAGAGGGTGTTTTAGTCTTCTTGGGCTGCTGTCCCAAATCATCACAAACTGTGTGGCTTAAAACAACAGAGGCCAGGCGCAGTGGCTCACGCCTGTAATCCCAACACTTTGGGAGGCCAAGGCAGGTGGATCACCTGAGGTCAGGAGTTCAAGACCAGCCTGGCCAACATGGCAAAACCCTGTCTCTACTCAAAAAAAAGTAGCTGGGTGTGGTGGTGGGCACCTGTAATCCTAGCTACTCAGGAGGGTGACGCAGGAGAATCACTTGAACCTGGGAGGCGGAGGTTGCAGTGAGCCAAGATCACGCTATTGCACTCCAGCCTGGGCAACAAGAGTGAAACTCTGTCTCGAAACAAAACAAAAACAAACAAACAAATTTATTCAAATTTAAACAAATTTAACCAAAATAATTCTGGGGGCTAGAAATCTGAAATCATGTAATCAGCAGGCCATGCTTCCACTGAAACATCTAGAGAAGAATCCTTCTTTGCCTCTCCATCACTTCTGGGGGCTCTCAGCAATCCTTAGTGTCCTTTGGCTTGTAGCTATATCACTCTAATCGTTGCCCCCATCATCACATAGCTTCTTCCCTATGCAGCTATGTATTTCTTTGTGCCTCTCCTCTTTTTATAGAAAACCAGTTATTTGATTTAGGGCCCACTTTAATCAGTAGGACATCGTCTTAACTAATCTATTTGTGAAGGTCCCATTTACAAAGTCACATTCTGAGATTCCAGGAGGACATGAATTTTGGGGGAGATACTTATTCAGCCCAATATGGAGGGTACTTGCGTCTGTCTTTGGCTGACATGCCATTTTTGTGGCATATCATTACTAACCTTTCAAAGTGGCTACTGTGATAATGCCCAAGCAGTCTACAAATTAGAGAAAACTTTGACTGAACTAGAATTCTTTTTGCACTGCTGCAAAATAACAAAAACTTCAATGTTACACTTGTCCGTGAAAAAAGAAAAGAATATGATCAGGTTTTAAAATAATATTATTTTTAAAAAATGGTTGAAAAGCTTTTGTCACTAAATTATATTTAAAAGTTTCTTGCTCAATATGATTATCAAGAATTTTAAGAGATTATAATTTGAAAGTCCTGATTAGGAATTGCGTATAACCATTTCAATCAAAAGGAAAATCTGATTAAAATAATTTGAAACTATTTTGTTTAGAAATTTTCTATTTAATATTTTAAGGTAATATGAACATAAAATGTAATATTTTAGATATTCTTGAATTCTCTGTTTTATTTTACTTATAGCTATCTAACTTAATTATAATGAATGGTTACACCAAGTACATATAGATATTACCAAATTCCCACCAGTTTTCTACGTGTTGTATAGATAATATCATTTTCATTGGTCATTGGTGCCTTATTTAGTTTGGTGGGGACATGTTTTCCTGGATGGTCTTGATGTTTGTGGATGTTCATCAGTGTCTGGCCATTAAAGAGATAGGTATTGACTGTAGTCTCCACAGTCTGGGCTTGCGTGTACCCAGTTACTACAACATGAAAAAGTTGGAAAGTGCTGTTACGACCATTAAGGAAAATGAATCCGTAGTAAAAGGAAAAATCTTCTCACAAAGAAAATATCAGAACTAAATTATTTTAAAGGGAATGTTTATAAATAATACTTATCTCACATGAAATTTTTTAGTAAATAGAGAAAAGAGTGAACGCTCTCCCAAAATGCTTTGTCAAATTAATATAAACCTGATACCAAACAAGGACAGACACTAGAAAGGAAAAAATAAGCCAATCTCATTCATGAGCAAAGATGAAAAAAATTCTCAACAAAATATTAGTAAATCAAAGGCAATAATATAATTTAAAAGATTATATATAATAATAATGTAAAATTTATTCCAGGAATACAAAGTTGGTTTACCATAATACAATGTATTAATATAATACATCATCATCACACTAGCAGGTTAAAAGAGAAAAATATCATTTCAATAAATGCAAAATAATACATTTGATAAAATTTAACATGTATTCATGAACTGAAAATAGACTCTCAGTAAACTAAAAATAGAATGTGCTTTTTTTTCACCTGTTGTGGTTTCTTTTACCTGAAAAAGGGTATGCTACGAAAAAATAAAGCAAGCATCTGACTCATAGTACAATTATATCAAGCTTTCAAATGTAAAATAAGTTGCCTACTATCAGCATTTCAATTCACCACTTTTTAGAAGTCTAGGCCAGCACAGTAACACTAGAAAAAGAAACAAAAAGTAGAAAGATAGGACAGGAAGGAGTCAAATGCCACTATTTGCAAATGATGAGACAACAACAAATCATGCACAGTTTATGAGAATAAATAAATTTAGAAGGTTGCTATTAAAAGATAACCATATGCAAGTGCCTTTCTGTACAATAGAGAGAAAAATATTACATATGTAATATGTTTATATCACATACATACAAATATATAGTCAGCCTTCCATATCTGTGGGTTCCATATCCATGGGTTCTACTTTCAGAGATTCAACCAACAGCAGATCAAAAATATTTGGGAGAAGAGGTGGAACAGGATGGCTGAATAGAACCCTCCAGCAATTATGTCCCACTAAGTTACACCAAATTGAATATCTATCCACACACAAAAGCACCTTCATAAGAACCAAAAACCAGATAAGCTATCACAGTCCCTGGTTATACATCATATAAGGGAAGGAGACACTGAAGAGGTAGGAAAGACAGTCTTGAATTTCCCACACCTCTCCTCCCCAATCCCTTGACAGCAGCCACATGGCACAGAGTGAGAATCTGTGTGCATGGGGGAGAGAGAGTACAGTGATTGTGGGACTTTGCATTGGAACTCAGTGCTGCCCTGTCACAGTGGAAAGCAACACTGAGCAGAACTCAGCTGGTGCACCCAGTGGGAGCACTTAAACCATCATTAGCCAAAGGGGAATCATCCATCCTAGCGGTCAGAACCTCAGTTCCAGCCAGCCCCACCGTCACAAGCTAAAGTGCTCTGGGGTCCTAAGTAGCCTGAAAGGCAGTCTAGACCACGATGACTGTAATTCCTGGGCAAGTGCTAGTGCTGTGCAGGGCTTGGAGCCAGTGGACTTGGATTGCAGGTGGCCTAGTGAGACATCAGCTGGCGCAACTAAGGAAGTGCTTTCATTACCCTTCCTCTTACCCCAGGAAGTGCAACTCACACCTCTGGGAGAGACTCCTTCCCTCTGTTTGAAGAGAAGATAGGGAAGAGTAAAGAAGACTTTCTCTTGCAACTTGGATACCTGCCCAGCCACAGAAGAGTAGGTCCCTAGGGAAAGTCCTGAGGCCCCCATTCTAGACCCCAGCTCCCAGATCACGTTTCTAGACAAACTTTGGGCCAGAACAGTACCTGCTCCCTTGAAGGAAAGGATCCAGTCCTGGGGGGATCCATCAACTACTAACTAGAGAGCTCTTGGGCCTTAAATAAACATCAATAGCCAGGCAGTACTCACTGTGGGCCTTGGGGGAGACCCAGTTCCATGGTGGCTCCACATGGGACCCAGCACATTTGTAACATGGTGGCTATGAGGAGAGACTCCTGCTTGAGGAAAAGAGAGGGAACAGTAAAGGGGACTTTGTGTTACAGCCTGGGTATTAGCTTAGCCATAGTGGGGTAGAGCACCAAGCAAGTTTCTGGGGCCCCTGATTTCAGGCTTTGGCTTTTGGATGGCATTCCTGGACCTGCCCTGGGCCGGGTGGGGTGGGAAAACACTATTCTGAAGACAGAAACCTAGGCCTGGCAGCATTTACCACACACTGAAGAGCCTTTGGGCCTTGAATGAACATTGGTGGTACACAGGCAGTATTTGCTGCGGGCCTGGGATGGTGGTGGCCATAGTGGCAGACTTCTGCTTGAGGAAAGGAGAGAAGAGTGGGAAAGACTTTGTCTTCTGGCTTGAGTGACAGCTCAGTACAGTAGAACAGAGCACCAAGTGGATTTCTAAAGTACCTGACTCCAGGCCCTGGCTCCCAGGTGGCATTTCTGGACTCACCCTGGGCCAGGGCACGGGGCTTGCCACCCTGAAGGGAAGGACATGAGCATGGCCAGATTTGTCATCTGCTGACTGAAGAGCACTTGGGCCCTGAGTGAATATTGGCAGTAGTAGGCAGACAGTTGTCACTGCAGGCCTTGGGTGAGACTCAGTGCTGTGTTGGCATTATGTCTGACCCAGTGTAGTCCCACAGGGGTGCTTGTATCACCACTCCCCTAGTTCTAGGAGCTCTGCATGGAGAGAGAGACTCCATTTGTTTTGGGGAAAGTAGGAGAGAGAACAAAAGTCTCTGCCTGGTAATCTGGAGTATTCTTGTGGATCTTGCCCAAGATCAGTAAGGCAGGACCTCTATTAGTCTGCAAGAGACACAGTGCTATTGGACTTGGGGTGCCCCCTAATGCAGATGTGGGTGCAGTGAACAAAGACTTAGATTACACACTCAATTCCCTTTGAATACTTGAAAAGCCTTCCCAAGAAAGATGGGTGCAAACAAGCCCAGACTGTGAAGACTACAATAAATACCTTTCTCTTTAATGCCCAGACATTGACGAACATCCACAAGCATCAAGACCATCCAGGAAAACATGACTCCACCAAACAAACTAAATATGGCACCAATGACCAATCCCTGAGTGACAGTGAGATGAGACCCTTCACACAGAGAATTCAAACTAGATGCTTTGAGGAAGCTCAACAAAATTCAAGATAATACAGAGAAGAAATTCAGAATCCTATCAGATAAATTTAACAAAGAGATTAAAATAACTACAAAGGATCGGGCAGAAATTCTGGAGCTGAAAACAGGAATTGACACACTGGAGAATGCATCTAGAGTCTCTCAACAGCAGAACTGACCAACAGCAGAACTGATCAAGCAGAATTGATTATTAAACACATTTAATAATCAAACTCCCAAAAGTCAAAGACAAAGAAAGAATCCTAACAGCAGCAAGAGAAAAGAAACAAATAACATACAATGGAACTCCAATATATATTGCAGCAGAATTTTTCATGGAAATCGTACAGGCCAGGAGAGAGTGACATGACATACTTATTTCATTATTTTATGTATTTTTCAAAATTTCAACTTTCATTTTAGATTTAAGGGGTACATTTGCAGGATTCTTACATGGGTATATTGCATGAAGCTGAGGTTTGGAATGTGAATGCTCTCATCAACCTGGCAGTGAGCACAGTACTCAACAGTTAGTTTTTCAACACTTGCCCCTCTCTCTCCCTCCCTTATCTATTAGCCCCAAGTGACTATTGTTGCCATCTTTATGTCCATGACTGCTCAATGTTTAGCTCCCACTTATAAGTGAGAACATGCAGTATTTGGTTTTCTGTTCCTGTGTTAATTTGCTTAGGATAATGGCCTCAATTAGCTACATCCATGTTGCCGCAAAGGATAGGATTTCATTCCTTTTTATGGTTGTGTAGCATTCCACAGTGTTGATGGGCATCAAGGTGGATTCCATGTCTTTGCTATTGTGAATAGTGCTACAGTGAACATATAAGTGCATGTGTGCTTTGGCAGAATGATTTATTTTCTTTTTTCCAGTAATGGAATTGCTAGGTCAAATTATAAATCTGTTTTAAGTTCCTTGGGAAATCTCCAAACTGTTTCCGCAGTGGCTAAACCAATTTACATTCACACCAACAGTGTATAAACATCCCCTTTACTCCACAGCCTTGTCAGCATCTGTTGTTTTTTGACTTTTCAATAATAGACATTTTGACTGGTGTGAAGTTATATCTCACTGTACTTTTGATTTGCATTTCTCTGGTGACTAGCAATGTTGATTATTTTTATTTGTTTGCTTTTTTTTTTTTTGAGACAGGGTCTCACTCTGTCACCCAGGATGGCGTGCAGTGGCTGAAGCTCATTGCAGCCTTGAGCTCCCAGGGCTCAGGTGAGCCTCTTGCCTCAGCCCCCGAGTAGCTGGGACTACAGGCATGTGTTATCAGGCCTAGGTAAATTTTGTATTTTTTAGTAGAGATGGGGTTTCATCATGTTGCCCAGGTTGATCTCAAACTCCTGGGCTCAAATGATCCATCCATCTTAGCCTCCCAAAGTGCTGGGATTATAGGTGGGAGCCACCATGCCCAGGCTTGAGCATTTTTTCAAACGTTTTTTTAAAGTGCAGAAAGAAAAACAACTTTCATCCTAGAATAGTATATTCAGTGAAAATATCCTTCAGTCATGAAACAGAAATAAAGAATTTCCCAGAAAAATAAAAGCTGAGGGATTTCATAAACACCAGACCTGTCCTACAAGAAATGCTGCCAGTAGTGCTTCAATCTGAAAGAAAAGGATGTTAATGAATAGTAAGAAATTATCTGAAGGTAGAAAATTCACTGGTAATAGTAACTACACAAATACAGAATATTATAACACTGTAATTGTGGTGTATAAACTGTATCTTGAGAAGAAAGACTAAAAGATGAATCTACTAAAAACAATTACTACAACAACATTTCAAGACATAGGCAATAATAGAAGATATAAATAGAAATAATAAAATGTTAAAAAGCAGAGGAGTGACATTAAAGTATAGAGTTTTTAATAGTTTTCTCTTTTCTTATTTGTTTGTTTTTGCAACCACTGTTAAGTTGTTATCCATTTAAAATAATAGGTTATAAGATATTATTTGTAAGCCTTATGGTAACCTCAAATCAAAAAGCACACAACAGATACACAAAAAATAAAAGGCAAGAAATTAAAACATACCACCAGAGAACATTAGCTTTATAAAAAGGAAGGAAGCAAGGAAGAGAAGACTACAAAACAACAAGAAAACAAACAATAAATGGCAGGAGTAAGTCCTTACTTATCAGTAATATCATTGAATGTAAATGGACTAAACTCTCCAGTCAAAAAATGTAGAGTGGCAGAACGGATTTAAAAAAAAAAAAAAGGACTTAGTGTTTTGTTGCCTACAAGAAACACACTTCACCTATAAAGACATACATAGACTGATAATAAAGGAATGGAAAAATATATCCCATACAAACATAAACCAAAAAAGAGCAGAAGTGATTACACTTATATCAGTAAAAATACATTTCAAGACAAAACTATAAAAAGAGAAAAGGAAGGTCACTATATAATGATAAAAGGATCAATTCAGCAAGAGTATATAACAATTGTAAACCCATATGCACCCAATACTGGAGTATCCAGATATATAAAGTAAATATTATTAGAGCTAAAGAGAGAGATAGACCCCAGTAAAATAATAATGGGAAGCTTTATAGATCCCACTTACAGCATTGCACAGATCATCCAGATAGAAAATCAACAAAGAAATATGGGATTTAATCTGTACTATAGATCAAATGGACCTAATAGATATTAACAGAACATTTTATCCAATGGCTACAGAATACACATTCTTCTCCTCAGCACATGGATAATTCTCAAGGATAGACCATATGTCAGGCCACAAAACAAATTTTTTAAAAATTCAAAACAATTGAAATTACTTCAAGTATCTTCTCTGACCACAATGGATTAAAACTAGAAATCAATAACAAGAGGAACTTTGGAAACTATACAAACACGTAGGAATTAAACAATATGCTCCTGAATAACCAGGGGTCAATGAAGAAATATAAAAGGAAATTTAAAAATTTTTGGAAGCAAATGAAAATGGAAACACAACATACCAAAACCTATGCAACACAGCAAAAGTAGCACTAAGAAGAAAGTTTATAGAAATAAGCAACTACATCAAAAAAGTAGAAAAACTTCAAGCAATCTGATGGTGCCTCTTAAAGAACTAGAAAAGAAAGAGCAAACCAAACCTAAAATTAGTAGAAGAAGAGAAATAATAAAGATCAGAGCAAAAATAAACGAAATTGTAATGAAAAAAAAATCATACTAAAGACCAATGAAATGAAAAGATGGTTTTTTGAAAAGATAAACAAAATCAACGAAACTTTAGCCAGACTAAGAAAAAGAGAAAGAAGACCCAAATAAATAAAATCAGAGTGAAAAAGGAGACATTACAACTGATACCACAGAAATTTACAGGTCATTAGAGACGACTATGAGCAGCGATATGCCCATAAATTGGAAAAACTGGAAGAAGTGAATAAATTCCTACAAACATACAACCTACCAAGACTGAAACTTGAAGAAGCCTAAAACCTGAATAGATCAATAACAAGTATTGAAATAGAAGCTGTAATATAGTCTCCCAGCAAAGGAAAGCCCAAGACCTGATGGTTTCACTGCTAAATTTTACCAGACATTTAAATAACTAATGATAATCCTACTCAAACTATTCCAAAAAATAAGAGGAAGGAATGCTTCCAAACTCATCCTAGAAGGTGAGTATTACCCTGATAACAAAACCTGACAAAGACAAATAAAAAATAAATAAAACTTCAGGTCAATATCCCTGATGGATATTGATGTAAAAATCCTCAACAAAATACTAGCAAACATATTAAAAAGATCATTCATCATGACCAAATGGGATTTATCCCAGGGATGCAAGGATGGTTCAGCATAACCAAATCCATCAATGTGATACATCATATCAACAGAATGAAGGATAAAAACCATATGATAGTTTCAAGGTTGGTGCAGGGACTCACACCTGTAATCCCAGCACTTTGGGAGGCCAAAGTGGGTGGATCATATGAGGCCAAGAGTTCAAGACCAGCTGGCTAACATGGCAAAACCCCATTCTACCAAAAAATACAAAACTTAACCAGGCATATGGCACATGCCTATAGTCCCAGGTACTCAGGGGGCTGAGGCATAAGAATCACTTGAATCCAGGAAGCAGAGGTTGCAGTGAGTCAAGATCATGTCACTCTACTCCAGCCTGGGTAACAAAGCAAGATTCTGTCTCGAAAAAAAAAAAAAAAAGTGATCATTTCAATTGAAACTGAAAAAGCATTTGATAAAATTCAACAACCTTCATAATAAAACCCCTTAAAAATCTGAGTATAGAAAGAACATACCTCAAAACAATAAAAGCCATATATGACAGACCCACAGCTGGTATCACACTTCATGGGGAAAAAATGAAAGCCTTTCTTCTAAGATCAGCAATACAAGGATGCCCACTCTCAACACTGCTATTCACCATAGTAGTGGAAGTCCTAGCTAGAGCAATAGAACGAAAGGAATAAATAAAGGGCATCCAAATTGCAAAGGAAAAAGTCAAATTGTCCTTGTTTGTGAATAATATAATCTTATACTTGGAAAAACCTAAAGACTCCACCAAAAAGCTATTTGAACTAATAAACCAACTCAGTAACATTGCATTATACAAAATCAACATACAAAAATTAGTAGTATTTCTATATGCTAACAGCAAACAATCTGAAAAAGAAATCAAGAAAATAATCACATTTCCAATAGCCACAAATAAAATAAAATACCTGGGAATAAACTTAGCCAAAGAAGTGAAAGTTTTCTACAATTAAAACTGTAAAACACTGATGCAAGAAATTGAAGAGGGCACAAAACATGGAAAAATATTCTATGTTCATGGATTGAAAGAAAAAATATTGTTTAAATGTCCATAGTACCCAAAGCTATCTACAGGTTTGATGCAATCCCTATCAAAATACCGATGGCATTTTTCACATAAATGGAAAAAATAATCTTAAAAGTTATATAGAACCATGAAAGACTCAGAATAGCCAAAGTCATCCTGAGAAAAAAGAATGAAACTAGAGGGATGACATTACCTGACTTCAAATTATACTAGAGATCTATAGTAACAAAAACAGCATGGTTTGGCATAAGAACAGACACATAGATCAATGGAACAGAATAGAGAACCCAGAAACAAATCCATACACCTACAGTGAACTGGTTTTCCATAAAGACGTCAAGAACATTGGAGAAAGGACAATCTCTTCAATTAATGGTGCTGGGAAAACTGGATATCTATATGCAGAGAATGAAACTAGACCTATGTCTCTCACCATAAACAAAAGTCAAATGAAAATGGATCAAAGGCTTAAATCTAAGACCAGAAACTATAAAACTATTAAAAGAAAACATTGGAGACACTCTCCAGAACATTGGTTTGGGCAAAAGATTTTTGTGTTCCAAAATCTTTTGTAAAAGCACAGGCAACCAAAGCAAAAATGGACAAATGAGATCACATCAAGTTAAAAAGCTTCCACACAACAAAGGAAATAATCAGCAAAGTAAAGAGGCAACCCACAGAAGGGGAGAAAATATTTGCTAACTATCCATCTGACCAGAACATATAAGGAGCTCAAACAACACAATAGGAAAATAAACATAATAATTTGATTTTAAAATGGGCAAAAGATCTGAATAGACATTTTTAAAGAAGACATACAAATGACAAACAGGTATATGAAAATATGCTCCATGTCATTGATCATCAGAGTAATGCAAATCAAAACTACAATGAGGTATCATCTCATCCCGGTTAAAATGGCTTTTGTCCAAAAAACATGCAATAACGAATGCTGGCAAGGATATGGGGAAAAGGGAACTCTTATACACTATTGGTGGGAATGTAAATTCACACAGCCACTGTGGAGAACAGAACAGAGGTTCCTCAAAAAACTAAAAATAAAACTATCATATGATTCAGCAATCCCACTGCTAGGTATATACCAGAAAGAAAGGAAATCAAGGCCCAGTGCAGTGGCTCACACTTGCAGGCTGAGGCAGGAGGATAGCTTGGGCTCAGGAGTTAGAGACCAGCATGGCCAATATAGGGAAACTTCATCTCTACAATATAAAAACAGAATAATCATCTGGACATGGTTATGTGCACCTGTGGCCCCAGCTACTTGGGAAGCTAAAGAGGGAGAATTTTGCTTGAGCCCAGGAAGTCGAGGCTGCAGTGAACCATGATCATGGCGTTGTACTGTAGCCTGAGCAACAGAATGAGACCCTGCGAAAGTAAGAAAGAAAAGGAAGGAAGGAAGGAAGGAAGGAAGGAAGGAAGGAAGGAAGGAAGGAAGGAAGGAAGGAAGGAAGGAAAGAAGGAGTATGTTAAAGAGATATCTGCACTCTCATGTTTATTGCAGCACTATTCACAGTGTACAAGGTTTGGAAGCAACCCAAGCATCCATCAGCAAATGAATGGATAAAGAAAATGTGGTATATACACACAATGCAGTATTAGTCATCCATAAAAGAGAATGGGATCCTGTCATTTGCAACAACATGACTGGAACTAGAGGACATGTTAAGTCAAATGAGCCAGGCTCAGAAAGACAAACTTTACATGTTTACACTCATTTGTGGGAGCTAAAAAACTAAAACAGTTGAACTCATGGCGATAGAGAGCAGAATGATGGTTACCAGAGGCTGGGAAGGGTAGTGGCTTGCGGGGAACACTGTTCATCAAAAGACACCATAGAGTAAATTAAAATACAAGCCACAAACTAGGCCCAGAGATTTATAAAACATGTAATCAACAAAGAATTATATCCAAAATAAAAAGCAATAAAGATAAAATGAACAGCCCAATTAAAAATGAGCAAAAGACATGAATAGGCATCTCAAAAAAGAAGAAACATGAATGACTCGCAAACATGAAAAAACACTTAGCATCATTACTAATCAAGAAAATGCAAATTCAAACCACAGTGAGATACCATTTCACACTAAACAGAACAATAAAAATCAAGAGGTATGTCGACGAGGATGCGGACAACAGCAAATCTCATAAACTACTGGTGAGAATGCAAAATAACATAAACATTATTAAAAATATTTGGCTCAAATTTAGAATGTGCATGTTCTATAACCCAGTAATTCCACTCTTAGGAATATATGTTTAAGAAATACTTGTGGGTGTGCCCCAGAAATTCAGAGCATGTAAATATTTATAGTAGCATTGTTTCTAATATTTTAAAAAACTGGAAACAATCCAGGTATCCATCAACAGGAGAAAAATTGAGGTTGAATAATAGAAAACTATACATAATAAAAAAATAACTGAACCTCAGCTATATACAGCAACAAAATTAGTCTTAAAAACATAAGGTTGATCCAAAAAAAAGCAAGTTGCAGAAGCATACATGAAGATATAATTCAGTTTATATCAAATTTATACACTCACAAACTAGGTGATTTATTACTTAAGGATACATACAGTATGTGGTATAACCATAAAGGAAAACAAGGAAATCAATAACACAATATTCAGGAACGTGATTACCTCTGAGAGACAAGAGATGGGATTGAGAAAAGGCTTACAGTATCGGGAAATTTCAAGGTATTGCTTGCTATCTCTTTAGCAAGGCAGTGGGTACATGGCTGTTTATTTTCTTATTTTTCCTGCATATTTACATTGCATGCACTCTTCATTTATTTCAAAAATTAAAAGTCATCTTACAAAAGGGGGGCATCCATTCAGTAGGAGCTTAATGGCTGTCATTTTTCCTCATATTCTCCATAGCTGATCCAATACAGAGATTATTGTAGTATTATTAATTAATTTCATCCTACACTGAAAATGAAGGGTAAGTATAAGCGGAAATAAAATCCTGAGAGCTTAATGATACCATGATAGCGAGACTTAGGGAAGTCCCATGAAATCCAACTACCATTTCCCTGGTAAGGTGAGCAGTGACTGCCTAGTAGAAATAAGACAAGGAAATTAACGGAATGGAGCTGAGACTTCATTATCAGAAGGGATTAACAGAAGGCATCTTGCACCACTTCCTGTTATTCACTACCCAACTCCAGAACTTCTTGAGCTTCTCCCTATCAATTCCCCAAGTTGTTCATTGTTGAAATAGGTAGGGCAAAACAGCCAAAGGCAGAGAAAGATCAGTTTAAAAGGAAATGATCCACCACCTTTAAAAATAACTCTGGTCAAACCAGCACAGAGAGACAAGGTCACAGGGATCCTGGCCCCAGAGAAGGTTTTCCCCTAATGCTCCTTGTCTTGATGTCAGGGTTCCTTATGAAGTCGGAGAAGCCGATGCAGGACATTTAAAAAATATATAAAGTTATGTCTCAAAGTAGTTTCATTGTCTAATAAAATAGATAAATTCAAAACATCTATCGGTCTGCCAACAATGCTACTATCACAAGCTCACCCTCCCCAAACTGAACCAATCTCTATAGTTCTATTATACACATTTATTAATGTCATGCAACTGGTAAAAATGCCCAAGAGTGACATGAAAAAAATCTGGTGCCAAGGTGGGAATATATACTTTCAAACCTTATTTTAAATCAAATTCTTTCACAGCTTGGTTTCTATTCAGTTTAACTTAATTTCTTTCAGGACCTGGGCCAGCAATCACACTAATTTGCATGACCACCACTATTAAAACAGACTCCTTAGTTCTCCATGAATGACCTTCTATATACTATCAGATTTTTGGTGCATAAATCAATTGCCTTTATTCTAGTAGAACTGGGGCAGGGGTAGAGAGAATTGACTGTAGCTACAAAGTTGCCAAACTAAAAGAGAAAGAAATAAAAAGCAACACTGTAAGAAGTAAAGCAAAACTAGTGAAATGAAGTACACTGGTAGGCCCTAATCCAAGCAGGGGCATTATTAGGCCATGTGGTTATAACTTTTTGATTGAGCAGTTCTATCTAGGAAGCAATATTTTTGGTTGTAGTTGGCCTACTGCCACTTCCAGCCTGATACCATTGTCTTGAAGGTCAGTAATTATTCATTTATTCTAACTGGGAGGGAGATCTCAAAGAAGAAAAGATACCTGTGCTTCAGCAGCTTACAATCTAAGAGGGAGAATATATGTGATGACCCAAAGGCAAGGTGAGAGTCTTCTAGCTAGTTGCAGCCTTGATGACTTAATACATTTTGTATCTTAAAACCACTGCTATTCATGTCTTAGTCATTTTATCCCTATGGATCAAGAGTTGTAACACCATTGTTTATTTAGCACAGTTAAAGCTCATAGGAGAGGAACCTGGAATGAATATACTTGTGTAAGTCTGGATCTGTTTTAAGGACTCATAAATATGACTACAACAAGGAACATCTCCCCGTGTCTCTGCTATATCAATGAACAGGGGAGAAAAAGGCATGCTTCTTTCTCTCTTCATCTAATTGCATTCTTCCCCTAGCAATATAAAATAGAGAAGAACAAGGCTTTACAGGCAGGCATAACTAGGTTTCTAGTATGAATCTAGTTGAAAAGCAACAAGATTTTCCTTATTCATTCTACAGTTGTGGGCTAAGGGTGGGGAAGTAGAATCTTCCAGTGGTGAGTAAATGGATGATGCCAAATACTTCATCTTCTCTTGTCAAATTTCTGGTTGGATTTTTTTAACCACAACTAAGAGAGATCCTCCTTGTTAAGAGTCAAGAAATCTATCAAAGAGATGTTTTATCAATTGCTAATGAGTGGAGAAACTCAGAATTCCTACTGTTAGAGTAGAACAAATACCTCCATAAGATGAATTAAGTTATTAAGTCAGCAGTTTTCAAACCATGGGCTCTGAAGACCCAAGAGCTCTACCAAGGCACCTTTGCAGAGTCCTTAAAAAGCAAACACTGTAGTCATACAAGATATTTCAATCACAATGGCCTCTGTTTTGGACTCTGCAACAAGAAATGGAATCAGAAACAAAAAAGCAAGAAACAAAAACAACAAAATCTAAGACAGAATGAATGCTTCCACAACTTGGAAATGTTTCATGGGCTTGGCTGTCATTTTGAAGAATCCTGTCCACAGAGTAAATAGTACTTACACCCGATTTGATTTCAAAAATAATTGAGGAAAGGATAAAAATAATGAAAAGTTTCAGTCTACTTAGTGTTGGCCACTTCTCAAATACTATATGTTTTGCTACATAGTCTCTCAAATTTTAAGGCCACTTTCAATTCCAAACAGCTCTTCCTCTAGATTCAAGAAGGTGGTCCTGTTACTTCCATAGTTTGTGTCTGAGGTCTGAGAAGATTGACATTCACCATAAAATATTGCTAAAAATATTTTAGATTTGGCAAATGTAATCAAATTTTTGCCTTCTGAATGGTTTCTCTGAGTTTTCATTCTGAGGACATTTCAAGAAAAATTTATTTTTCACTTATCTGATTAATTCGTACTTCATCTTTCATAATATTTTCTAACAGCTATTTCATAGCCAAGAAAGAAATGAGCCTTTTAATACTTTGGGACTGCAAATGAATAAGCCATATTTTCCACAAAATGAATATACTAAAATTAAGTAAACTTGGTGACAGGCTCCCAAACTCAAAATACTTATAGAATTGATACTTAGCAAACTTAACTTATTCATCAAAATGTTTTAAAATCACCTAGAATGTACAAAGCCCTATGCTAATATACTATGTGGGTACAGAAAAATGAGCAAAACTACTGTCTTTTCCTTCACAGAGATTACCACCTATTGGATAAGGCCAGTGATACAAAACTAAAACAAAATGTGATGAATGTGAAAGAAATGGGATTCAAAAGGTTCTGTTGGGGGGCAGGGGTCACATGTGTAAAACTCCCAATCACAATTGGGGGTACCAATGTCAGTTTCCTAGAGAAAATATCAGTTTATTTGGGAATTAAAGATATGCTGAGTTTTTAACAATAAAATAGGGGGTAAAATATATTGCAGATGGAGGCTAACATGACTAAAACTATGAAGGTGTGAGAATATGTTCTGTATTGAAGGAAGCATAAAATGATTGGTGTGGCAGGAACAAAGGGTGCTTGGCATGAGTAAGGTGTGGTAGTAAAGAAGTACAGCTAGCAGGTTAGTCCAGATTATTAAAGTCCTTGAATGTCCTGCAAAGGAATTAGAACTGGTCTTTAGCAAATCATAGCAAAATTAGAACACATCTTTAGCAAAGCTCAGGCACGGAGCAATGTTGGCCTGAACCAGCATAATGGTAATCAGATGGGAAGAGGTCAGGGCAAGAAACATTTGGGAGACTGAAATAATCAGGGTAAATGGACACTCTTAATGTGTATTCAACAGGATGCATTGGGGGTGCAGAAGTCTAGGGTGATTCCTAGGTCTCTCTGTAGCCATTATATAAGATAGGGATCACTGTAGATCAACAGACTTGAAGGAAAACATCACAACTTAGATTGAAGTACTTGAACTCCAGATGCCAGTTAGATATACATAGGTAATGGTAAAAAATACAGGTGACAAGCGGGCCTGTTCTCCAGAAAAAGGAAAAAAAATGACCAAAATTAGAGCCAAAGACGTGGAAGGGCCAGATTAAGGCATATGGGCATGAGAACTAGGCTAAATTGTGGCACACTCTTTTAAATCAATATTCTTTTAATACCTGATTGTATTAGCTTTCTAGGGCTGCCATAACAAAGTACCACAGTGGCTTAAACAACAGAAATTTATTTTCTCACAATTCTGGATGCTAGAAGTCAAGCTCAAGATGCTGGCTTCTTCTGAGGCCTCTCTCCTTGGCTTGTGGGTGGCTGTCTTCTCCTTGTGTCTTCATGTGGTCCTCCTGCTAGATCCTGTGTTCAAATGTGCTTTTCTTATAAGGATACTAGTCATATTAAATTAGGACCAACCTTAATAGCTTCGTTTTAACTTAGTTACCTCTTTTAAAATCCTATGGCCAAATATAGTCCCATTTTGAGGTACTTGGAGGTTCAATGTCAACAAATAATTTTGGAAGGGACACAATTCTGCCCATAACACCAGTCAATGTTTATTGAGAGAAGACTTGGAGCATTGTGTAGGAATTAGTGGAGAAGGAAAACCGCCAGGAACAAATGAGTTATTCACCTTATCTTCAAATTGCGCACCTTGCTCAGCAAAACAGAAATGCTGGAGATAACAAGACTCATTCTCCTAGGGTGGCAGTTGAAAATCACATTTGGTAATTGAGCGTGCTAGACTGTTTGAAGGACTTAATATACTGAATCTAATATGTATATGGATGAACATAAGGTGCATGAATAGACTACCAAATATTAAGCCATACTATAAAGCCGGAGTCATAAAAGCAGTGTCGGTACAAATAGACCAATGGAATACAATACAGAGCCTAGAAACAGTGGGGATGTGACATATGATAAAGGTGGCATTACAAGTAGGTGGGGAAGTAATGAATTTTTAGCAAACTTGATAGCAAACCTGTTGTTCTATGGAAAAAAAATTAATTTGTCTGATATGAAAAGGTGAATTCCAGATGGCTTATAAAACTTACCTGTGAAAGGTAATATTATATGGTTGAATAGAAGAAAATATAGGTTCTTTCCAGCCAGCACACATTGATGGGCAGCTCTTAAAACAACTGGATTAGTCTTGTTTCAATTTAGAACTTGTGAGTGTTTGATTTCTGCTGGGACTTTGACTAAAGTAGTAATTGATACCAGGAATGAGGTATGACAAGTAGGTCCTCAAAATGGGATTCTGGAATTGAGTTTTTCCTATTTGAAGAGTGCGCAGAAATCCTCCTTGCCTAAGGACAGCAAACACTGGGAATCCATGGCATACGGTAGCACTCAGGTATAGAGGTCACTCAAGTGGTCACCAGAGGTGGCATCAAGTGAATGTAGAGACCAAGGCTCTAGCAGACAGGGTGGCTCTTAATTGCTATGGTGACAATGGTGATTATTAAAAATGATAGGGTGGAATGCTCTGAAAAGTATATTTAAAGAAAAAGACAAGCATGAAAGCTTGAATTTCCAACCTGAGGGTTAAGTTTGTATCATAGGCCAGATGCACCTGATGGCGATAACTTAAGCATACTCTGAGAATGACCCTGTATGGCAGACACATCTGAAGTTGGGTTCAGAGTTCAGACAATGGCCAAGCTGGAGATGTATTCCTTATCCATGAAGAACACACAACCCCCTACACTTTGCCGCAGCTTGGCCTGTGGAACGTGGTTCATACAGGGATCGAGGTTAAATGTTTTCGATTAAATGAAGGTTGCCAGGTGGAGGTTGTTAGGGAGTGCTAACTGATGGTGCTTGATAAACTGCTACATAAAGTGTGACAATGGATAAGATATTTGCATGCTTTGTACAAGTGGCAACAGTTCTCTTGTCCAGCCTGCTGTCACTGGACCAACATATATGTAGGTTTCCTTCAACAAACCCCATGTCTTGTTGGCTAGCTCTGGGTCTCTTAGTTGGCTTCTCAAACCTGGTGCCATCCCTATTGGAGTCAATAAGAGTCTAGCACAAAAGGTGGAGAACCAGAGATCCTCTGTGGTGCTTTATAGATTTTCTTATCTCTGTACCTTCAGGGCAGATATGGCTGAGAATCAGGCCAAGGTTTGATTGCAAGAGTTGGAATTGCCAATTCGTTTAAATATACCAACCACCAGGTCTCCTTTTACTAAGATTGGAGACAGGTTGAAAACAATTTGGCTTCTAATGATTGGGATGAGATAGTTGGACAAACACAGGCAAGGCTGGTAGCTTTGAATCCCCGGATATCTCTGAATTACTTTCACAGTGATCTTGATTGAATTGTTTTTCTGCAGAACATCCTGGTCCATTATCTTGTGATGCTATACTAATTGGATCTGATGTTTGAGCAAAAGCAAGCACCTCAAATGCCTTAATAAGATATGTGTGCTGGAGAGAGCCAAATAAAGCGAGGAAAGTTTAAGGGCCCTGCTCCATGGGGAAGTTTCTATGAAACCAGTGTTCTGGAGCATATTGCGATATTCCTTCTAAAGGAGAGAAACATATTGCTGAACTTTGGGTTTCCCATCTTAACGAAAGAGGTACAACACCAGGTAGACCTTCTTGGATTTTGGAGGCCACATGTATTTGAGCGTTTTACTCTGTTATTTCATTACTACTCTAGAACACACCAGAAAGAAAAGTAAAACTGTATAAGCTCATTAAAAGTGTGATAGTAGACAGGATTAGTTTAATCCATTTTTAAGACTGACAATAATAACCAGAATAGTTGCCTCATTCTCTATTGGTTGGTCAGTTGTTACATTTGTGTATAGCCAGCAGGATGAATTTAAACTGTATACACCTGTTTGTGTGTGTGACAGAGACAGGGACAGATGGTGAGACAGAGACACAGAGACACAGAGAAAATTAGAGAATGTGTTTTAAGTAAATTATTTAAAATACTGAAACTTTCAGGAAACTGATCTCCCTGAATTGAAACTTCTTTACCTACTTTGAGACCTTACTGTCCCTAAAGTGGGGTCCTCAAACCACAGGGATAGGGATCACCTGGGAGCTTTAAATGGAGTATCTCAGGACCACCCTGACCTACTGAATCAAAATCTGCATTTTAATAAAATCCCCAGGTGATTTTTATGCATATCAACATTCTAGACGCATCAAGTTAAAATATGTGTTTATTTTGGAAGATGTATCTGATGTGGGGGAAGTCCAGGTTTGCAACCTCAGTAGCTTCAAGGGTGCTGATGTAACCTAAGAAGTTCCTCCTTCTTACTCTAAGTAAAGCCTTAGGCTTCCACCTGTGTACATTACCAGGAACCCTTTGGGTTAAAAAGAGAAAATTTGAATGAGACCCACTGATAACTATAACAGATACCATTGGTAATCTTATCTCTGAAGTTTGTCTTTAAAGATTCTAGTTCTAGACAAAACCCTATATCTTTCTCTGTCTCAAAACACATATATATGGGGCTGAAAGACCACTGGAATGAGTCTTTGCAGATCCAGTGCCTCTGGGTCTTTACATACGCATTATCTCTGTCTACAGCACTCTTTCCACAACACTGCCTGCCCTTCCACTGGCTAACACCTACATAAGCCTCTGGTGCCAGTCTTTACACCTTCTGGGGAGCATTCCCTGATCCCTTCCACCCCCTTATCCTACCCACAGAACTCAGATAGGGGACTCTCTGCCTAAAAGCTTTGTATGGGTAAGGTGTTAATCTCTAATTCCAGTACATATTCAGCTCCCTAGGTGTGAAGGAATACATAAATAATGAAAATAAATGACCCCAGACCATACAGCTGGGGTTGGAGCTGAGCTCTGACTCAACCTCTAAACCCCTTGAGCTCTCCACTACCCCATGCTGCCTCTAGGTCTCCTACTAAATCACCCAAAGTAAAAAGAGTACAAAGCAGGGTTGTGACATATAATTGTCAAGCTTATTTCATGCAGAAAGTGCAACTTCTTACAAA
This sequence comes from Piliocolobus tephrosceles, assembly GCF_002776525.5. NCBI lineage: Eukaryota > Metazoa > Chordata > Mammalia > Primates > Cercopithecidae > Piliocolobus > Piliocolobus tephrosceles. Next base: position 75,300,320 of record NC_045441.1, on the reverse strand, counting down.
TATAATCACATGAGCATCACCATACAGAGAGTTCCAGTACCTTCAAGTGAAGAGTGGGAAGAGACACATCAGAAAGAAAAGCTGTGCTTAGAATAAAATAGTTGTAAGGAAATGGTAGTTACATACAATCCGTGTTATATGTATGTTATACATATATATGTGTTATATATATGTATGAATATATATGAACTTTATTTTATATATATTCATATATATATGAACTTTATTTTATATATATTCATATATATATTCATATATAAAGTTCACATATATATATCCCATTCTTCTCTTATGTAGAAAAAACTCTAATTTTCACTTTATTTAATTACTTAAATTTTTAGATTTGTTTCCAGAAATGAGTGCTTGTTTAGGTGGCAGTTGACATTTTATTGCTTTTGGCACAAGTAAATATTTCTTCCATTTTATGTTTAACTTGATTGTGGTAGCCTAAAGGCTGAGGAATATAATTATTTCTCTCTCACTCTGGTACCCCTTGCTTTCTCTCTCTCTCTCTCTGAAATTCTAGCCCCGTTAGTTCTTCTTGGTCTGATTGCCAGACTCTCCAGTAATCACATCTGTATTTTTTCCAATATGTGGGCAATTTTCATTATTTCAGTCAAGCAGTGACCTTTAGAATTCCGGGATCATTTTCCCTCCCCTTGCTGGTGCCCCCATGAGACCCAGAAGCACAAACATCTGAAGGACCTCTTGGCATCTTCACATCTGTTGGGACAGAAGGTGAAGGCCACTGCATGGTAGATTTTCAATGACAGGTATTGAGCTTGGGGAAGAGTTTGTTGGTTTTTGAGGGATGGACAGAAGCAATGTGTAATTCTTAGTTTCTAGGCCCTTTGGAAACACTTAGAAAACAATGTTAATCTGTTTATACGAAGATTACATTGAGAAACCACAGTAAGCAATTGCTAAGCAAAAGTCGGGCAGGTTTTTGGTTACAAAGTATGACGTTTATATCAATTTTCCATCCAGAGCAACTCAATCTTTCAGTCTGGGGTTATGCTTCCTTGATGCACCTTGAGTTCATGAAATGTTATTTTATTCAAGAGGTAGTTTGCTTGTTGTTATGCCCAGTTTTCAACAGTGTAGTACACAGACATCTGAAATTATTTCCAAGACTAATTAGCCCAGTGGAAGTTATTCAGCAAGAACAATGCAAAAGTGTGAAATACCATCTATATTATCTGGCTTACAGAAGTCTCTGGAATCGTTGCTTTTTTTTTTTTTTTTTTTTTTTTTTTGCTGCTCACTAGTAGTAAGGACTCTAAATTACAGAAACAATAGAAGCACTGTGTTTAACCCAAAATATCACTGAACTCCCATTTTAGGAAAATCTGTTTCTTTCAAATTTTCTCTGAGAAGTACAAAGTGTTGCTTGGTGTGCAGTTATCTGCCGGTATAAATGGTATAAATGGATGATTACTTAAATACGGCTTCTTTTAGAAGGGAGTTAGAGGACTTTGCAAAAGCATCAAGCTGTGCTTGCCATACAGGTGAGCCTCTCTCAAGTAAATAATTTGACTTAAAGGATTGTTAGAAACTTTTCTTGTCTCTTTATCCAGGCAATAATTGCTATATTTCTAATCTGTTTTCTAAAAATCAGTTGGGGTTTGATTCCTTCCTAATATCTTAAAAGTCAGGAATTATTTAATGATGCTGGTAGGTGAGAGTATCAAACATAAATGGTCATCACCATCCGAACACCAAGGGGTATTACCTTTTCTACTCTTGCAGCGTGGAGCTGTCAACAACCAACACCTGTCCCCAAGGCCTTGCAATAAACACACCTTAAATGCCCCATAGGTTTTGAATTCTGAAGTGATGTTCATCTCAGAAGATCATGTTCGGAAGGGCCTCAGTTTATCAGCCCTACTGATCCTGGAGAAATTACTTCCAAATCAAACACTCTGTGGCACTAAACCAGTGAGCTGACCCTGTCATTGGATACCACAGAAATCTTTTGCAGAAGATGAGCTTATCCTGATTCACCATAGTAAAACAATCTTTGTCCCTTGGGGTTACCCTTTTAAAGTAAACTTCTGATCTCTGTTGACTAAAAATGTTGCTTACACTATCAGATTCTCACTTCTATTTTCAAGTGTACAAAATTTATTATTTTTTGCAGATTCTCAAGAGTTTACATCAGATTTCAATAAATATTTGCCTAAGAGATTTTGCAGACCTTTGTGATCAGCCTTGTTTTTGTCTCTTGGCTATAATTTGCTTTTCATACATCAAAGTACTACACATTAATGTATTTTCTTTCTTTTACTGGAAGTTTAGCTAACCCTGCCAGTCACCAAGCAAGGACATTGTACTGTTGGAGAGAAAGACCAGGTAGGAATGTGGGTGGCTCAATAGAAATCCACTAGAGAAAAAAAAAAGAAAAGAAAAAAAACATTCAGTGGCTCAAGCCTGTAATCCCAGCACTTTGGGAGGCCGAGACGGGCGGATCACGAGGTCAGGAGATCGAGACCATCCTGGCTAACATGGTGAAACCCTGTCTCTACTAAAAATACAAAAAACTAGCCGGGCGAAGTGGCCGGCGCCTGTAGTCCCAGCTACTCGGGAGGCTGAGGCAGGAGAATGGCATAAACCTGGGAGGCGGAGCTTGCAGTGAGCTGAGATCCGGCCACTGCGCTCCAGCCTGGGCGACAGAGCAAGACTCCGTCTCAAAAAAAAAAAAAAAAAAAAAAACATTCAAAGCAAATGTCTGGCTGATAGTTCTGTGGTCTCACCTTCTGAAGACAAAGGCCATGCCATCATGCCATAGATATGAGGGCAAGCCAATCCAGGTACCGTAATTGCAACTTCCAGTTGGCATTCAGAAAGAACCATGTATTTGAAAATTGCTTCCCAAACATTTTCCTTAGCTTTGCTTTACTTTGCGGTGAGGCAAGGTTGAAGTGCTGCTCTCTGTTTTACAGAAGGGGAAAGTGATACCGAGAGAGAGTACCAGGCCAGCAGAATATAGCCCATCCCTCCTGGCCGCTCAGTGTTGGCATCACATTTCTCTTCTTTCTCACCTAACTGAGCCAAATGACCTCCACTTTTCTGTTATTCCCACTGTCACTGGATTTTTGTAATAAAAATGAATCTGTTTCAACTAAAGGTGTAATTCCAGACCTTCTGGAAGGCCTGAGGTTAAAGAAAAAACAAAGGCCTGCTAATGCTGTAGTAAATTACTGGAGTTTCCATGCAGTGGAGGTATCATTGACAAATGAGATACCTTGACTCAAGGAGTCAAATGATTATTAGGTTTTTTTTAGCATAATAGTTCACCATTAGTCATCTACTAACAAACAATACATCTATTTTTACCCAAAATATCACATCACCAATCTGACAAACCATTTCAGAGTTAAAGGTACTGTGACAATGCATTCCACAGATGACCATCCACAGTATTTCTGGTTGCATAAGATCTTCTAAACCTCCCATATTAAGAGTCAGTTCAGTCTAATTCTTCTTCCTTGTTTCCAATAAAATGTAATGCCAGTGTGCATGACTACTGAGCCTAAGTCAGAAAAAAAGTTATATCTTCTACCTTTCTTGATGGAACATTCATACTGGAGTCCTGAGCCACCACATAAACAGTCAGACTGTCCTGAGGCCACCATACTATGAGAAAGCCCAAACTAGTCCACCAGGAGAGACCACACGGAGAAGCCTGAGACAATATGAAGATGATACACAGATAGATGGATAGCTAGGTAGGTGGGTGGGTGGATGGGTGGATGGATGGATAGATAGATAGATACATGATAGATAAGATAGAGATAAATAGATGATAGAGATGATGATGATAGATGATAGAGATAAATAGATGATAGATAGCTATAGATGATTGATAGGTAGATAGATAGATAGATAGATAGATAGATAGATAGATAGATAGATAGATA
>NC_045441.1:75272270-75296390 GCF_002776525.5 Piliocolobus tephrosceles | reverse complement strand
ATAGATAGATAGATAGATAGATAGATAGATAGATAGATAGATAGATATGGAGATATGCCTGGCCAGCCTCCAGCCCCTCTAGGCCACTGTTTTAGTACCAGCTACTATTTGTCTACAACCATGTAAAAGACCCCAAGACATGTACCTGAGTCTGTTCCAAATTCTGATCCACAGAAACTATGAGATAATAATGATTAATGTTGCTTAAAGCTACTAACTTTTGGGGGTGATTTGTTATGCAGCAGTTATAACCAGAAACCATTCCCTATGACAGAAAAAAAAAAAAAAAAAAAAAAACAGCCTATGGATTTGTTTCCCTGAGACTTCTGTAATCACTGGCAAGATAAAAACTGAAGAATGATGGACTGACCACTATGATGCTCATTTCCTTTTGCTCCTTTAATTTGAATTGGTTTCATAGAAAAAAGTTGAGAAATAATATGGCTCAATAATCTACCAATTGAACCATATTATTTTGGCATAATATTTTGCCAGCTTATGTTCACCTGATAGCATCATCTTCAAGGTCTGCAATGCTTTCAATATTGGATCTAGAGCTAATTATACTATATCGGTTCCCACTACCCTTAGAAATAGTGTCGCTTTCCGGATGCAAGAGCAAAATAGCATCATGTCTTCTTCTCACTAGTTCGCAATAAACTTTGAAAAATATGTTTCTCTTGTTGCCCTTGTCTTATGTCTTTTGAAATGTATTTATTTTTATATAAAGTTGAATGCACCAACACACGCTGTACCTTTCCCTTAGAAAAAGTGCATATGCTTGACCTGGCAGTGGTGTGTTTTACTGGTGCAAAACAGATAATTTCTACATTTTCCAGATCCTGCCTTCTGACTAATTTGGCAAAGTGGGGGTTTAGGATTGCTTCTTCTTTTTTTTTCTTCTGGCACTTTGCAAAGCTTGGGTGTAGGACAACAGAGGAAGCAACACTAAGACAATTTTGAAAGGACAAAACCAAGCCTGCAGACAACTGTGCAAAGAATCTGCTCTTAGATGTTCTGCTGTACTGGGGTGATGGTGCTCATTACATGTTATACATAGTTGCCATCCAAGTTTGTGGCAAGTAAAACCATAATCTATAACTTTTACTTTTATATTTTTCACTAAGATGAGGAGAAATTGCTTTACGATGTTAATCAGTTGTGCCCTTTAAAAAGGGTAGATAAGAGTGAGTATTACCTACTTGAATATCATATTGTTTTAAAAATCAAGTGGGCAACTCCAAGGTTAAAAAGTTTAATGTTTTCTGAGTAATAAAAATGTAACATTGAGTATGGCCAACTTCATTGTAACTAACTCATTCAAAGAGTTCGGGGAGTAGAAAGAACTTGGTTTTGTAGAAACTTGGAATTCTAAACACCGTCCACCTGCTTTAGAATGTGGCCACATGATTTTTTGGAAACTTGGTCACTTGTTATTATGGACTTTCTATAGGTTTATTATTATTATTATTATCCACAGTTCTTAAATATCCCTCCAAGATTCTTGAACTGTTCCCCACTTTTGTTACTTGAGCTGTGTCCTTTCAAAGCAGCTCAGTAATTTATGTGTACTTAATATTCTTTCTTAGGTAATGAATGCATAGCTTCTATCCTGAGCAGGGCCTTATTCATTTCCTCTTTTGAAAACACTATCAGTATAAACTACCCACATTCAATCTGCCTACGGTTTTGGCAGAGCTTGAAAACGTTATGATTCCAATATACACCATTAGCTTAATATCTGATCTCATTAAGTTATGTTGCTTTCCAAGCATAATGTAAACAAAGTAGGATTATTAACAACTTCCCTGAGTCATATGTGTAATTTATTTTTATAGCAGCTAGTTGTTAAATGAGTGTGTCTGTCTTTGTATAGTGCTTGTATTTCATTGTGGCCTATGTCTTTGCTGTTCATGAAAAAAAATTCTGCTTTCAAGGATATGAAAGAAATAAAGAAACAAACTATAAGGTAAAAAACCTTATTTTTACTCTCACGTTGTCAATGGTATGAACAGGTTTCTTTTTTTTTTTTAACCCACAGGACTATTTTCTTTAAAGTTATTGTTCATTAATGTGCTGTGTTTTTTATTTGCCACAAAATAGAAAAGTAATTCAAAATTAAATCTCAACTATGTAAAATATATCATAACTACATATATAGGTATTACGAACTTCTATTTAGATATTTAACTTTTATGATACCAATATTAACAGCAACTGAGCTTGAGGTTAGTATTATTAATTTTTTTTCTCTTTTTTTCAATAACCGAGAAAATACAAACCAACTCTTTTTTAGATATAACCCGTTTTAACTTAGGTTTTCCATAGCAAATTATTCCTGAGTTTGCCTTTTTCTATTTCTCTATTTTTCATTAACAAAACCTAAACTAGGGGAAGTTCTGTGCTTTGCAAAACAAAATGAGGCTTATTATGAACAGAAAATGTAGCTCTCCCTATTTAGTTTTATACTTGCATTTAGAGAGTGACTAAAAGTCAACAAAAACTTTTAAAAAAAATTAAAATGTTCTTTATTTGTGCACCATGCTTTGTTGGTTACTTGGATAAGAAAGACCTTTAAAAATATTGCGTTAATCAAAATGCTATAGATTTTGATTAGGTTTATAATATTTAGATATCTAAAATTTTCTGCAGGCTTTGATTTCAGACCACACATGGACTATTAGGAATTACTGAACTTGGCTTCCGTAGGATGGTTTCAAGTGGGGTAGACCTACTTAGAAGCAGCCTCTCCTGGATGATAGCTAGCAAATTCAGTGGGACAAGACTAGGAAGCCCTCCGTAAGGGACACTTGGCTCGTTTTATATCATGCAATGAAAAAGAAATTAAGTAATCTCAAAACAGACAATTCCTAAGAAGGGCTAAACATTTATATCTCTTGCCCCTATTATGACATTACTAATAACATAAATAAAAATTGCCCTCCTAGAAAAAAAAAATATTGAGGCATATTGAGGCAGTTGTTATTCTGAATATTACAATAGGCATACCTCAGCAACTAACTGCATTTCTTAGAGCAATATAGGTTGCCCATCCAGCACAAGCCCCACTAAATGCTTTCTCAAATTGCAAATAGAAAGCCACGATTCTTAACAATCTGAGCTCACTGCATTGTTGGATGGCAACTGTGTTAACTTTGTTCCTGATATTATAGTAGCAAATGGAGTACATCTCTTATCTAGCAAGATGAAAATCTTGAGATAAATGGTTTATTTTCCATGTCTCTACATGTTTCCACGAACATGTAAGTAGCTTCACTATTTTTCTAAAATAGGGAATTACTTACAGACATTTTATGCAAAATTCTTTGAGAAAACTTTGTCCCTCTAAGAGGTTCCCTAAGTTGCTGCCTTCTGCCCATTTTAAATGCTGAGTTTGGCACAGAAAACGTTTAAGAAAATGACAGAAAAATGAGCGTCATCAGCAACTTCAAAGTAAGGCCATACAATTCAGAATTTGTTACTAAAAGTCTTTCAGGACTAAACCACACATGGAGGTATTTTTCCCCTCATTTCTCAAAGCAGAAAAAGCTGTGTTGTAGATCGCCCTAGTTTATTAATTTTGCAATTGATTATACTGATTGCATGAAGATTTCCATTACAGAAACAGATTTTTAAGGACTAAAAATATGGCAATTATGCAGGTTACTCATTTAAGTGAGTAAGTAAATACAAGTTTTTAAAGTAGCAGACATTTTAAACACAGGGAGTCATTTGCCTCCTTCCTTGAAGTACCTGAAATTTCTATTCATGTTTTTTTTTTTTTTTTTAAAGAGGAGCAACACATGTTAAATGATAGCAATCAAGATTTTTCATGCAATAGTTTAAATATCTAAAATGAATGATTTCTGAAAGCATTATAGATAATTAAAATACAACATTGTCTTGATAAAATATCTCTTTGAAATTAAAAGGGCCTGGTCCTCAGAAGAAGAAACCAAGAAATCCTCTCTACCAGCTAAAAAGCCCTCAAATGTTGGAGCTGAGGCTCAGCGGAGCACCTCTCGCCGGCATGTGTCTACCTCAGTCTCTTCAGGGGTTCTCAACAGGAAAAGGAGGGGATGGGGGACCTGGGACATTTTCATTTGTCCCAGTGAGGTAGTACTCATGGTATTTAGTGCCGAGGGTCAGGGATGCTAAACAAGCTCATACAACGAAAAATTGCCCCACCCAAAAAGCCCTGGCTCCTTCTCAAAAGACGACCTTTTGAAATTGCTTTCATCTGCTCAAGATTCTCTTACTGCTCACAACAAATCTGAGAGAAAGGATGAAGGAAATCACCCTTGGATCCTAATTCTAACTGAATTACAGAAACCCGTGTCATCACAGTTTAATGCAGGATTGCTTAAACTGGCTTGATGTCCCACAGCAGGGATACTGATCTGCTTTGCTGAAAGCACCCCAGCACCTAGAACACTGACTGATATATATTACATGTTTCATAAATATATGTTCAATACATGAATGAGTCAAAGGGATCCAGTGGGTCACTTATTAAAAATATGAATCACTGGGCTCAGCCTAGACAGCTGAGTGAGAAACTCCAGGGGTCTGGAGAAGCCAAGGATCTGTATTTCTAACAAAGAACTCAGGTGAATCTTGGGATCAAGCCATTTACAGTATTTGGCTTAGAAGCCAAAAAGATCTGGGACAACGCCTTGCTCTACCACTTAATAGGGTGTGACCTTAAACAAGACACCTCATGTTTGATTCATTCATTAAACAAATGGTCTAGGATGCCTACTCTGTTTCAGCATTGTACTACTGCTGAGAATGCTATGCTGAAGACAACAATGCAGGTTTTGCCTTCATGGAGCTCCCGGGTCCTTATCTTTAAGATGGGAATAAATAATGCCAATGCCTAGGGTTGATGTACAAGTCAAAGGAGATAAAAAATGTAAATGCAAATTAGATACTAAGGCCTCTGCATGGATTTGTTTCTTTACCAAGTCCCATTTAAATGGCAGCAAAGGAGATCGCTCCCACTCAACACACAACAAAGTTTTCTGTAGACTATATTTCCTTTTCTTGCTTTCTTTAATTTCAATTTTTATTTTCGATTCGGTGGTTACATGTGCAGGTTTGTTATATGGGTGTATTGGATAACTCTGAGGTTTGGCCTTCAAATGATCGTGTCACCCAGGAAGTGAGCATAATAGGTAGTTTTTCAGCCCCTGCCCCACTCCCTCTCTCTCCTTTCTAGTATCTATTGTTCCCACCTTGGGAAACCATGTTTAACATCTCTCTCACCCAGGTGCCACCCTCTGTTAGATTCCACCCAACTCTTCTATAGGTTAAGTAATCAGACCAGTGAGGTATTTGTGTTTTAAAGTTTTTGTCCTTCTCCCATTTGAAATTCCTATAACTCAAGACTCCACATTTCAACTAAAGTGTGAAATTAGTAATTATCACTATCAATATTAATCATGCTGCTTTTTATTTGCAGAGTTCTCTCACATGCATCTCATATGATCTTAACAACTCATTTAAAAGAGGTGGAGTTGACATTATAATCCCATGTTTAAAATGCTGAAAGTGTTGAAGCTCCTTTGCCCAAGGCACTACATGGAGAATGAAGAATCTAGATTACGCATAGGTCTTTCTGTTAGACATGATCTCTTAAGCACAGTCATTCAGAGCAAGAACAAGGTCTCCTAAGGCCTTCACTCTTACAGTGTGATCCATGGGCCATCAGGATCACCCAGAATTTGTCAAAAATACAGCATCGCAGGCCTCATCCCAACCAATGGAATCAGAATCTGCATTTTAACCAGATGCCCCAGATAATGTGTATGCATGTTAAAGTTTGAAAGTACCTTTCTAGGAAAAATAACTGTTACATGAAGCACAGGTTGAATCATTTAATAACTCTTGGATTTCTTGAAGTGCTAAACTAAACTTGTGATGAATACGTTGTATAATACCATCTAATATTATTTTTCATGAGTAGCTTGTGAATGTTATTTTTCATAAGTAGTTAAGTGAATGAATGCGTGCATATATACCACAGTGAATTTTATAGTGTTTTCACTTTTTCTTGCAAAAAAAACAAAAAAGCATCAAGATTTGACTGCAGTCAGTCAACTATTCACTCTTGAATCCTTCAATATAGTACCTGGTTGCAGAGTTTGAAAAGACATTTCATTTCCATAGCATGCATTCAAACACCTAATTATTTCCTCACAACCCTACATATAGGACTATCTTATAGCTACTAGCAAGGCTTGAAGGTCAGAGGCTAAAGGAATGCTGGGACACAAAAAATAATTTATTTAGCAATTATTTTTGCATCTCTACTCATGCAAGTTTCAGATCAGATCCAGAGAAGACTCAGAATTTTAACTCCTTCCTTTGTAGTACTGCATGTAAACCAAAGATGAAAAAACTACTGCTACTAAGTAGGTGACATCTTAAAATTTGAATAGTTATAAGGTATAATGTGATAAATTCAATGACAAAGGAAAAGATCAAGTTCCCTGGCTATTCAGAGAAAGGGAAGTTTCTCCTGAGTTCTGTGGTCAGGAGTCAGGAGGACAAGCAGGTTTCAATAGGCAATGTATTCCGTAGTAGTAGAGTTTCAAGGTGATGGAGTCCAGATGAGGCCCCAGGCCTAGAAGAATATCAGCTGTATCTAATTGTCAGGGAGGAGGCTCAAAGACCACAATCTGGGTGTGTTTTGGAGGACATGGGTACCAGGGAGCTTGGTTGATAACAACTATGGCTGAAGTCTGTGCCACAAGATCCTGGTGCAAGTTACCATTACAAAGCCTCCCTCTTTCACTACAGAGCTTCTGCTACAATCCCTACCTCAGTGAGGATAGATTGGGGAACTGGGGTAGTGTGAGGACAACCATATGCTGATTTTCTGGAGAAAGCAAAGGGAGAAGGGAGGAGAAGGGGAATTGGGTTGATGCTACATTCTAGTTAATGTGAACTTTCTAGAATGTACATTCTGTAAGCCCCTGGCCCACACACACAAAAAGATCCTGAGAAAGCTGACCTCTACCAAGTCCTAGCAGAGCCTCATACACACAGAGGGTGTTCAAAAGGCACTATCAAGTGATAATGGTTAACAGTGTCGAGCAGTTGGCTCTCCTATGCTCCTCCTCTCTAAGGGAATTAAAGTAGATGCACAGCCAGACTAGAGGGACTTTCCTTTCTGTGATATGGACCATCACTCAAGCGTGTCTTCAGCCAAGCTATCTATCTAGTCGGGCTCTCAGACTAGATAGTCCTCATTCCTAGAAGCTGGAAGAAACTTAGAAAAGATTAGCAGGAAAATCTGTACTAATTCCTGTGGGTTTCCCATGTATTTTATTTTTAGTTTGTTAATTAGAATACATTTGTGGTTTCTTATTCTGCTTCATTTTTTAAAATACAATCAGACTGTGTGACTTCTGGTTTCATATTTCTTTCACACACAGTAAAAAAAAAAATAGTGGATTCTTGGGTACTGTGTGTTTACGTGTATTATTTTGGGTTCAGTTGGGTTTCCCTGTTAGGCTTGCCTGTCACTACTTCTATCCAAATGACTATTTCATAACACTCAGGAAGAATCAGAAGGACATACCTAATATTTCCCTGCCCTCCCCTCCCCTTCCACGCAATTCCATGCTGGGCAGCCTCTTTTATGTCTGAAAACCTTATACATTTTGCCAAAGGAATCAGTACTAACGGGAGCATCTGTAAATTGGTTCTTCTCAGGTTTGAGATCTTGAGAGAGAAAATGGAAAAGTTAACACTGAAGACCTCAGGTGACTGGGATTTCTGAAGGTCACAGAAACAAATTCAATTTGCTCTACTGTCCCTCCTGACCAAGGCCTACTCCCTAGACAGCACTGGCTATTTTCCCCAATCGCTTCAGCTGAACACTAATGTTTTGGTGATACCAATTCCATAGAGAACAGCGGTGGGATTTCACTAAGATGGGAAGTTACTGTGTTCACCTGTCATAAACATGAAACAATAGAGCAGGTATTCACCCATCTGTTATTCAAATCAGAGACATTCTCACAGACCATATCCAAACTAAAGAGGATTCTGAATATTTCTTTTTCTTTTTTTTTTTCAATTTTTTATTTTACAGACAGGGTCTCACTCTGCTGCCCAGGCTGGAGTGCAATGGTGCAATCACCACTCACTGCAGCTTCAACCTTCTGGGCTCAAGCAATCCTCTCACATCAGCCTTCTGATGAGCTGAGACTACAGGCATCCACCCCATGCCTGGTTATTTTTTTCTTTTTAGGGATGGGGTCTTGCCATATTGTCCAGACTGTCTTGAACTCTTGGCCTTAAGAGATCCTCCAGCCTTGGCGTCCCAGTGCTGGTATTGAGGCATGAAACATCATACCTGGCTGATTCTGAATATTTCAAACTGTACATTTAAATCCAACTCAGATGGCATGGCACACCCTGCTGTGAAAGCAATATACTTCAGGCAGAATCCTAGAAAGCTCTGAGCACTCAGCATAATCCTAATTGTCATCAGGTTTGTGACCACTGCTGTTTCTTCACAAAGTCAATATTTGGGCCATTTTACTCAAAGTTGACTGAGTTTCAGGAAAGGTATGAGACATAATCACTATCACTTGTATTAGTTTTCATTTGAATATCATATTGTCCATAAATTGTTAGCCACAGGGTGGGAGGAAGTAGGGGGACCAGTTTGTGCCCACACAGCTGCCATTCCTGGTTCAGTTCTCCATGATAAGAAAAGGAGAACAAACTAGACCTTTCTGTGCTGATTCGATTAATACTTTCTCTGTAGGTGACTCAGAACCTTCCTGATAATATTTACTTACAATTTTCTACAGGAGCTTATAATCTGTATCTGTTTTATGAAAATATCCATTGGTTTCATAATTATCCTGCAACCTGATAAATTATCTTAAATTGATCACAAGTTGCCCAGCTGTGTTTTAACTCCTGACCCCAAACTAAAGCTAAAATGTAGCCATTTCAACTTTAAAACTAATAAATGCTCCCCAAAAATCAATGTCTGTCTCAAGTAAAAACCAAGAGCAATTAATGGCAATTAAAGTGACTGTTATATGTTTCCATAATTCCTTTAAATACATTACATGTAGACATTAAGTACATTGAGAAAATTGTGATTTGGGTTTTTCACTTTCAGAGAAATGGAAATTATCCTGACCCTATCATAAAGATGCTTTGAATTTTCTCACCTATGTGAAATTTCACAGATTCCTATTTGATTTATTGACTGTTGCATTATACAAAAATACATTTTTTAAATAAAATAAAATTTCATTCATTCATATGCACTCATAGAAATCTGTACCCAAAACTCCACTGAAAATAACGTATCTTCAGTTCAAGTTACACCCTTCTAGATGGAGAAATGAACAGATCAGTATTGTACATAAGCTGAATACTTAAGCCTCACCACACAGGGAATTAACCTCAAGTAGTACAAGAACTTTCATGTTTCTTTTCTAAATTTTGCCTCAGGTATTAACCACCCAAAAAGTAGCAGGCTGCCTTTAAACATCTCTGGCAAATAGCTGGGTAGAATTTCACATGACATAACAAGAACTTTACTAACATAACTTCCAAAAAATTAAAAGCTAGTTTGAATTGCTGTTGTTGTTGGGTGCTTGGGGATATTTGGAGTGGAAAATTTTCTGCAGCTAATTAGAAATTACACACGATCAGGAAGCAGAGTCTGGCATTGTTCCCCTTCAAGTGTTGGGCTACAGCTAGTTCTAAAAAGAGAATATGTTGAAGTTTACAAAAGCATTGATATCCATGGTTTGAGTCTGGCTAACTTAGCCTCAATGAAGAGCATTCTAATTGTCACTGAAATCAGATATGACCAACTGGAAACAGGGTTTTCTTAGACCGTCTTTAAAATGATCTAAGTGTGCAAATTACCATCCTAAGTCCTGAATATGCAAAACTGTTCTAATTAAACAGGAAGATATAGAAGAATCAATAATGACTGACTGTCATTCTTCAATGTCCTGGAATAAAGTATCTTGTAATAAATGGATTTTCATATTACTTTCCCCTTTGTGATTAGCCATGGCTGACATGTGGTGTGAAAGAACTCTGCTCAGTAAGAAGATAGTATTTAGCTTAGTCATTTAATCATATTAGCTCCTTTCTGAATGGCAAATAAAACATATAGGGAAATGCTATGGTCCAAATGTCCACCAAATGTCCACCAAAATGTATGTGTCGACATGTAAATTCCCATTGTGGTGGTATTAATAGGTGGAGTTCTGGGTGAAGTGATTAAGTCATCAGGGCTTCTCTCTCATGGATTAATACCTTTTCAAAGGGCTGGAGGGAACTAGTTAGGCCACACAGAGTTCATCCCATCTGGAGGATGCAGCAACAAGTCACTGTCTTGGAAGCAGACATAGGGCCCTCACCAGACACAAAACTTGCCAGTGCTTTGGTTTTGAACTTCCTGGTCTCCAGAACTATGAGAACTAAATTTCTGCTTTTTATAAATTACCCAGGCTTGGATATTTTGTTACAGCAGCACAAGTAGACTAAGACAGGAGAACTAGACAGTCAGTAGTGGCAAGAGCATGACTCAGATGCACTGGGAGAGCCAGAGACACCAGGAGAGAGCCACTGGGAGGGAGCAGGAGAGTTTGTTTCTAAGGCTGCCTCAGAACCTCGTAATTAATGAGCTCTTTATATGTCAGGCCTTGGGTTGAACACCTCACATGCATCATTTTATTTAATCCTCACAGTCATGTGAGATAGATTCTCTTACTGTGCCTATTTTTCATATAAGGACATCAAGATTTAGAATTGGAAGTGGCTAGAACTCCAACCAAATAGATCTGTAATTGCAGTGCAAAGCCTGGCTGTGCTGGCTAAGACCACAGCCAGAAAGGCTATGGTCTACTACACTAAGCATCATTTCCCCTGGTTTCAAAGACATAAAGTAGCATTTTCTAAAGAAACTAAGCCTTCTCGGAATCAGTGTTAATTCTACTGATCATGGAATGGAGAAGTATACTACTATTAGATGAAGGTGAAAGTTCTTAGTTAATGGAATTCTTATGTGGCTTTCAGAACATCAATGTGGAAAACTGAATACAAATATTCTGTGGTACTTCTCCAACATCCTAAAAAGCACTAATTACTTACTGCCTCCTTCAAGACTGCTATTGTCCAACAATCGGCATCACTAAGAACCATTAGAAGTGGCTTGTACATATTGAGACAATAGGTACAAAGACAAAGTCAAAAGAAATCTAAATCCCTTTGTTTGCTGGTCCCCAGACAACAGGATACTGGGACTCCCAGATAACTACTTCTAAAAAACAATAAATAAAATAAAATAAAAAACAGGAGAGAGTGTGTTTCTCACTGCTCCTGACCTCCCCAGTAAGATGGTTTGACTCCTTTCTCTCAGCATGTGGGAAACCCAAGGTTGATGTCAAACTCATCCTGGAAGCCTCTGGGCTTATGTTAAATCTCCTGGAGATCTATTGGATGTAAAGAAAACTTACTAGAGGGCAAGACATGTATTGCTAATACATCAAAATCTCTTTCCCAACCTCAAGTATCTGTGATATCTGTGGGTGTGTCTATACATATAGATATGTGTGTGTGTATGTGTATGTATATATTCTCCACTCTGTGTGTGTGTGTGTGTGTGTGTGTGTGTGTGTGTGTGTGTGTATGTGTGTGGTGCCAAATTTCACAAAAATCTCCAGTTTATAGTTCAATTCCCCACTTAGGCCGTCAGTGTTCCCACTGACATGACAGGAGGGATCTTTCTGCATCTCTATCAATATGACAAGAAGAGAATTTGCTTCTATTGGTATCCTTACTTTGAAGTGAAGTGAAACCCCACCGCTTTTATTTTGTTGGTAAAAATCCCTAAGAACCCTTCTATCTTTGACCCCATATGGAGTCCTATAATCTAGTCTCACTTGGGGCACCAGAACCTTTTAGGCCATCACTGCTGAAATTGGTACTGGAAAGGAAAATAATATCTCTTAGAAAAGTCAGAGAGACTAACAGGAAATTGCGTGAGGAGAATATTAGAAGGAAAAAAGCAGAGAGAGATTTTTGTGTTTTGTTTTTACTCACACTTTTAAAGTTAACTCTTTGCTGTTTACAGTATTCTTGCTTGCTTCGCTTTGGCTCACTGGTTTTTGTGAATCAGCCTTAGGACTATTATAGAGCATTGAGAAATCAATTCTTTTTTAAGGAGTTTCTTTGACGCTATTATTTTGTGTATAAGACACACCATCCAAGAGGCTTTTGCATCAATGACTAAGAAATATAAAATGAGAGATATTTTTGAGACAAAAGATAGATAGATAGATAGATAGATAGATAGATAGATAATAGAAAACAGCACTAAGGCTAATAAGAGTTATTGATATAAAGTAGGGAAGAAATGTCTCCATTTTTTATTTATGTATTGTACAGATATCCTTTATTTCAAAGTAAATTCTATGTACACATTTTCTAATGTGTATAATTAAAATAGAAATAAATGATCAGAAACCAAGAGGAAAGAAGATAAAAATAATTTGTCCAGAAAGATGCCACACTTTATTCCTAATGTGACTTTGAGCCTCTGAAAATCAGAACAAAACCAAGGAAAGAAAATGGATTACATTCTTATTATCAAGATTACTGAGAAAAAAAAAAAATGGTTTTTTCTGGCAATAAATGCTAGTAGAAATCAGTCCCTTAGATTCTTATGTAAGGGTCGTTTGAAAGACCCATATGCAACTTTCAATAACTCCAACTGAAATTATATTGCAGAAACAGAGCTTAAAGTATGCAGAAGAAGGAAGAGTTAACATATCTTTTTTCGATATCTGTTTTGTAAATTGGCTTTTAAGAGGTGCTGGACAACATGCATTCAAAGTTTTAATTTCCCAATGAAGATCTGAAGTGGGGAAATTGACATTTTGTCTGGGAAGCTTGTATGTGTGCTCTAAGAGGGAAGCTTGTATGTGTGCTCTAAGAGGGAGCAGAGGTGACCTTCAGAGGTATCAATGTGTAGGTCAAAAGTCCTTCTGTCTCTGTATGGACATAGTGCAGCAAACACTCTGGGTATTTCCAGTAGAAAGAGATTTAATGCAGGAAACTAAGTGATTACACACTCAGCAGAAGAGCTGGAAAAGCCTAAGTCAGGGGATTGCAACAGTTCTCTTGGCTTCAAGGTCTGCTCTGCACGAGATTTCAGAAAATTACTGCTACTGCTAATACTACTGCTGCCATGAACATGGCTGCCTTCCACTCATGATGCTGCTGACTAGACTGAGAAATGTGGAGTCCAGACCTTGGTTGTCAGCTGCCACTGTTGCAGGAAGACAGCCTTCAACTTTCTTCCACTTCTCAAATCTCTTCCAAGTGCCTATCACAATATATTCAGAATCTTAGTTGCAAAGGAATCTGAGAAATGCAAATTTCATCCTTCCAGGCTTTCAGTATTGGGGAGGGATAGAGAGAGAGCAAGACATAAATGGATGCCAAATGCCCAAGGACAGTATATAGCATACCCCTCCAAAGAGATTAAATTATGCTCATGTTTTTGGACAGGTCTTCAATTGAGACCTTTAAGTTCTGTGTCATAGAATATGAAATATGTTATTTTGTCTAGAAAATGTTAAGTGTTATGTGTTGTCACCTCTTCAGTTCCTGAATCGATCCTGCCTGAAGTGAAAGGTACTTGAGCTACTCCAGCCCTCACCATCTTTCTTCTTAAGAGAGAAGGAGGAAGTGAGTAAGGATGGGTCAGGGTAGTTTCAAATAAAGGACAGAACCCTTGGGAGTCTCTGTGGTTCCTGAGCTGACCTTGCTGTCTCCTCGGCCCAGAAGACAAGATCCCTGGAACCAACAGACCCAGTTCCAGCCTCTCTTGTCAATTCTGTTGTGCTGCAAGTGAGTTGTGTCATGCTTTAGGGATGAATCTTAATATACAGAAACAATTACTTGAATGAATTCATTTAATTGCTTGGTGAATAATATTGGCTAAAAAGTAATTTATTTTAATAGAGCTGATGTTAAACTACTGTTTTCTAGAATAAAGGGCCAACAAGTTAAAGCCATTCCTGAGATGGCATAGATCTGCATCCTATGTTTGTTACAGTAGAGAGGAATTACTTCTGAATTGAGTAAGTTTATTTAGATTTGTTTAAAGAAATGACCTGTAGACCAAGCCTTCTTTTCCACCATATACAGTTGGTATTTGATTAGTCAGAGAGTCATTTTTGCCTCTTTGGTTCTGACAGTAGAATTTGAAAAAGGATTTGAAGATGCTTTAATAGTTAGGCAGCTTAGACTCCATAATTGTTCCTGTCTATAATAAAATAGAATGCAAATCTATTCTGCATAATCTGAAACCACAAATGTAAACATCCACATCAGAGAGATGGCTGACAACACAAGGGCAAGCTTCATGTTGGCATAAGTCAGATTTACCATGTTGATACAAATCAGATTAGGCTTCAAATTGTTACTGTCAAAAATGCTTCTTGGAAGAGTTTGTCATTTTGAAAAGCAAGGAACAACTATGTTTTATTAATTTTATTTATTTCCTAATTTAGCATGTTTAGGCTTTAGGAATACGTTCTCATCAAATAAAATGATTGCTAAGATGTAAAAGTTATTAGTCACACTATTAGGTCTTTAGTGTAAAGTAGCAAACACCTGTCTCTCTAAATAATCTGCAAAGTGGGATGTGCTAATCCCATGGAGTACTTTGGATTTCTTTTTCTTGTATCATACTTTCCCAGTTTATGTTCTGTGTCTCTTTTATAATGTATATATAAATCTGACCATATATGTATATAACTTATAAATAAATATGCATATATTCATAGTTTGTGCTCAATTTTTTAATAATAGAGGTGCAAAATCAATATTTTTGAAGATTACCATTCTACACAAATGTTGGCCTGCAAAACCTGCAGTAATCCATCCTTTTCTCAAACTTTATTCAATCAAGAGCTCAGCAAGCATCTTTTCTTGAATTCTTAATATTTTAATGGATATTGGAAGATGGTCCTTGAAGTCAGAGAATCAGAACCTTATTTCTGAAAGGGTACTAGAGATAATATTATCCAACTTTCTCATTTTTTTCTGATGAGGAAAATGAAACCAGGGTAAGTTGACAATGTGACCTCCTTTTACCTATAGAGGAGGAAAGCATGGTGCTTTTCCTGTAGCCATCAAATCTGCTTATACTCATCCAAATCATAACATGAGTGCTGCTGATGTCAATGCCTGTAATCAGCCATGCATATTACAGGCAGTGATACAGACTTCTAGTCAAATGTTACTGCGTGTGTCTGCTTCAGTTCATGGTAGCTGCATCATCACTGTCATACTATTAGTGCAGGAAAGGTCAAGTAATGCTTCTTGGGCTAAGAGCACATAATTTTCATTCATCATTAACATTTGTATTTACTATTCTTTCAAACTGAAGTCTTTGAGCCTATACTCTCTGGCCCTAAATCTTACATTCATGAAAATTTACATAACTGCCTTTGCTGAATCTTGGAGATGTGTTGATTTGTTGTGTTAAAATACACAGATTAAAAATCATAACACTAACTATGTGTGATTAACTTTATATTATAAGGCCATACGATTTCTCTTTTGGTTCCAAATTTTGTGCTCTTTATTTTGCTTAGTGGTTAAAGAATACTAACATTATAGAATTGGGGACTTTCTATCTCGAGTCTATAATGAGATTGCCATGTTTGCCAACCCCTTTACCACATGATACCCCACTCTTCATGGCCACCCATGCTAGTCTCAGCTTTATACTAGGGTAGCATTCTAAGCTCTTTGCCTCCCACTACCCCTGTTAGAGCCAATTCCTCCAGGACACCAACATAAACAAGGTAGACCCTTTCTTTCAAGTACTCTCCCTGGCTGATCAGTACTTTCCCCATTGTTAGATACAATGGTCCTGCTCCTGCACAAGTTTTTTGAAGTTGGCTGACCATCTGTTTTTTCCTTTGGATTCCCTTACAAAGCCTTCATCTGGTTCTCCTGTTTTATTTCTCATAAGCTTAACTATCTCCTTTCAGAGCTCCTGTCCTCTTTCCATCCCTTTGTATGAGCATGACACAAGGCTCCATCCTGTCTTCTCCTCTCTTTTAGTTGAAATCTCTTTCACTCACAGAACTTCAGCAATCACCACTCTATCCCCAAACTTGCCTCTTTCATACTTCTGCTGTAAAGCAACAGATTCCTGCTATACTTACCTGAAAAGTCCCATTGACATCCCAAGGTCAATATATTTCATCCCTCCTTCTTACTTCTCTCATCTTATTATAGGTAGCACCATTTCTACAATCTCTTAGGCTCAAAACCTTTTTACAGTCTTCTATCACCATCTAATTAGTTACAATATCCTAAGTTTTCATTTAGAATGCTACTTACTTTCAACCTTTTCTTTCCATTTTAGATGCTGACACCCCTCTTCAGACCTGCACTGCTCCATCATGGTCAACATCATAGAATGAAATATCTAAGAGCATGTCTGCTGCAAGACAGTAGAGATTTTCTGTCTAACACAGAAAAAGGCCTGGATCAATGGCTTGAAGTCAAACATGTGTGAGAAAATGTGTTCCATCCAATCATGGTACCCTTGATAGGACTATACCAGGTTAAATCATTAGGTTACTTCACCTCTAAAAAGCCTAGAATAGCAGAGCCCAAAGCAAACTCATAAGTGGAAAATCCAATTCAAACCCACATGGATTTACAAGAAGCAAGGCACAGTAGCTAGGGCCAAAAAATGGCTAGCTGAATTGATGCACATAGCTCTTGTCATGAAGGAAGACTTATGAAGGGCAGAAGTTCTGTTCCACATTCAAAAGACAGGTCTTTGGAAATACATATCTGCCTTTTTTTAAATCTCCAATCATTATCCCAGAATGGCCTCTTCATCATTTTTCCTGACCTGCTTTTCTCTCCATCAGTCTCCCTTAACTATCTTCGCTGGACAACCAAAGAAATGTTTTTGTTATTTCTTTGCCATTTTGATTCCCTGACAGATATTACTTTTACCTCCCCAGGAAATAGGGTTATCTCTAAGCCCTCTTCTATTCGCTCTTGGTTCCTGAGCCAATAAATCTCCCCACTTGCTAAACTAGATCTTGAAAAAGACCTCCTTTCCAAAATGCTGTTGATTTCTGCAACGTATTATATCACTTTTAAAAGCTACCTTCAACAGCTACTGCAAAAAGTAATTACTAAATAATCACTCAACTCATAATGTAGTTGCTAGCACATGTTCTCAGGTGTGACTAGACCATTCTAGTCTTGTTAATTTAGTTGGTTTGAGCAAGTTTTGATAAAAACAAAATCTAAAGATATTGATTTTAAGAAAAAACAGTAAATGTCAATGAGCTTTAAAGAATCAGCCAACCAACCAAGCCCAAATACTTAAGTATCCTCTTGAAAAATGTATAACAAAATTACAAAGGCAACTTTTACCCAAACTACAGGAAACCTATGGAAAAATTTTATTATGCTAAATGTTTCTAATGAGTGCCTCTTTAAAAACCTCCCAGGAACAAAGCAGGTGTTGTATTTTATTCCTAAGAATTATTAACTGTGACAGAATACTTATATATAATCTCTTTCACTCAAGAATAAATTATTTGGGGTCAGTGAATGTGTCCTTCGTGTATTTAAATAAATGCAGTTAATAAAGTCACATAATTAATGGACCTTATTCAAAAGCTGACTCCAGCACTTGCTAGCCCTGTTATCTTCAATTAGTTACTTGGTCCCTCTAGAACTTGGTTTCTTCGTCAGTTAAATTAGAATGATAATCACTATCCTATAAAGTTGTTGAGAGGATTGAATAAAGTTTTGTATGTGAAATACCTGGCTCAGCATCTGGTCCATGATAAATATGTACTGAGTTCATTCTCTATGTCAATCTCTGTTCTTGGTGCTGAGGGTATAGCTATGACATAGATGGCCATGTGGCCCCTTCTCTCAGGGAGCACAAGGTCTAGTGGGATTCAGGCTCTGAAGGACAAGGGACAAAGTGTTGCAGGTCAGGAGGTTTCCTAATGTGGACCTATGGACTCTGGGCAGATTTCAGAGACTGGAAGGATGAGAAAAACTAGGTTAGATGACAGATATGATATGAGTGTGTGTGAGTCTATGGCTGTGCTGTGTGTAATCTGCTGTAGTTATACATGTAAAATTCAGTGCTGTTCACCAGAAAGTTTTAATTCCTCTGCGGATGGTAAACATTTTATAGCAACTTAAACATTCAAATATGGCATAACTAAATACCCTTTCCCAAAGTGTTGTTCTAGTTTAGCTCCTCCCACATTGTCCAGGGCTCCTCTGACTCAAAACGAGTTAATTTGACCAACCTAGAATTAGAAAATCCTACCTTATTTCAGTAAAGAACACATTGATCCCAGAAGTAAATGAATGTATTTATTATTAATTTACAATGAAATATGCTAACGGCCAACCCCTTTACCTCTAGAAGAAAAAACATATTGCTCTGCAACCCACCCCAGGCCTGTCCAACTTATATAAATATCTGAAGTGATAATAATTGCTGCTGGTTTTAAGTTAGAAACTTAGCCCTAATGAGAGAGATTTTTATTATTTTATTAATATTTCATATGACAACCAATAAAGTTCCTTTGGATTTGGATTTAGCACAAAGTGTCTTAAAATGTCTGAATGCAAAGGCAGGTTGGAAATTCGCCAGTTGGGTATGCTGGGGTTCCCCAACTAGCTGCAGCCCCCGATTCCCATCAGCACAGGTGGCTGGAACCCACTATTGCGGTACAAAAAAGCAAACACCAGCTACTGGCCTCTCCTTTGGGGACTGTCAGAATCCACTCTCCCACCCAAGGGAAACTTCCTGGCAGACCCTTGTTTTTCTCCTCCTCACAGTGACCTTGACACCTCTCAGAAATAAAATGTTACTTCTTCTCATAGGCTTTCAGCTTATAAAAAAAGTAAAAAACATTTTATTGAGGTATAATTGACATATAAAAGGCTGTACATATTTAATATACACAACTTGCTGAGTTTGGTGACAAGTATATATCCATGAAACTCTTACCACAATCTATGCCATAAACATGTCCATCACTTCAAAAAGTTTCCTCCCACCCTCTTCTTTTATAATCAGTAATTTGTTTGTGATAGGAACAGAACATAAGATCTACCCTCTTAGCAAAATTTTAAGTATACAATGCAATATTGTTAATTATAGGCATTATGCCATACAGTAGATCTCCAGGACTTATTTATTTGTATAACCAAAATTTTTTACCATTTGACTAATACTTCCATTTCCTTCTCACCCCAGCACCTGGCAACCACTATTCTACTCTCTGTCTCTATGAGTTTGAATTTTTTAGATTCCTCACATACGTGGTATATTAGCAGAATGAAGGATACAAATCACATGATTATCTCAATAGATCAGAGAAAAAGCATTTGACAGACTTCAACACCCTTTTATGATAAAAACTCTCAACAAATTAGGTTGAAAAGGAACTTACCTCAACACAATAAAAGCCGAGTAAATAAAAATAAAGCTCGGCCGGGCACAGTGGCTCACGCCTGTAAGCCCAGCACTTTGGGAGGCCAAGGCGGGCAGATCACCTGATGTCGAGAGTTCGAGATCAGCCTGACAAACATGGAGAAACCCGGTCTCTACTAAAAATATAAAATTAGTAGGGTGTGGTGGTGCATACCTGTAATCCCAGCTACTCGGGAGGCTGAGGCAGGAGAATCACTTGAATTCAGGGGGCAGAGGTTGCAGTGAGCTGAGATCGCGCCATTGTACTCCAGCCTGAGCAACGAGAGGGAAAGTCCATTTCAATATATACACACATACATACAGCTCACAGCTAACATCACACTCAATGGTGAAAAACTGAAAACTTTTCCTTTAAGATCTGAAACACTGCAAGGATGCCCATCTCACCCCTTCTATTCAACATAGGACTCTAAGTCTTAACAATGAGGTAAGAAAAAGAAACAAAAGGCATCTAAATCAGAAAAGGGGAAGTAAAATGATCTCTGTTTGTAGATGACTTGATCTTAAACGTAGAAAATCCTAAAGACACCACCAAAAAAACTGTTAGAACTAATAAATGAATTCAGTCAAGTTGCAGGATACAAAATCAACACATAAAAAATCAGTTGCATTTTTGTACACTAATAACAAACTACCCAAAAATAAAGTAAGAGAACAGTCACATTTAAAATAGCATCAAAATAATAAAATACTTAGGAACAAATTTAACTAGGAGGTGAAACACCTGTACACTGAACACTATAAAACATTGATGAAAAGAACTTTTATCTTCTCTTAAACACATTATGTATGAGAGGAAGCCCTGAGAAGTTAGGAAACTGACTTCAGGTTATACAACTATAGTTAGTGAGGCAGTCAGGATTAAAACCCATGGCTCCTGAACTCTGGTCCTGGGGACTCTGTCATGTCACACTGCCTTCCACCCAGCTCGAATCTACAAGCAGCAGCGCTGGTCAGCCCCAAAGGGGTCAGGCTTGGATAGTGGTTCCATGTGGGAATGCCTTCCTAGTATTTCTTGGGAAATTGTTGTGTTTTTCAAAATCCCAAGAAGAAAACTCTCAAGACATTTTAAAGACGGGAAAAATCTTTGACATTTGCCTGCAAGAATTAAAACATTGATTGCTAAAACACAGCAATCAATGTAGAGATGTTGCTGATTTGAAGGGCTCCACTGACATCAGGTGGAAAGCAACAGAAGGAAATATGAACACACAAAGTGGAGGTTAAGGTTGACCAGCATGTCTAGGAATTGAGACAGGAGCACAGAAAAGAGAAGTGGTCACTATATTATGGGTCAGTCTTGTCTATAGCTGTTGCAATGTTATAACTGAGTGTTCATAGCCATAGCTGGTACTAACAGTAAGTCAAGCTTGCAAATAAAATAATTATTAGTATGTCTATACAAATAGAATATTTTAAACAAATCCTATGAGTGGTATTCCAAGAAATAACAAGTTTTAGAAGCAATACAAGTTTTCTAATTGGCAATTTTGAGGCATGATTCTGCATAGTGCCAAGAGATCTGAACTCTTATATTAATCAAATAGTACCCAATAATCTCTGCTGACATTTTACAGCATTTGAATATTTGCTATGGGAAAAAAATTTATAAATACTACTAAAAATAATATTTATTTGTTAAAAAAAAAACCCTTTTTAGATATCTATGGCTACGATTTCTTTTCTTTTTTTTTTTTTTTTTTTTGAGATGGAGTCTTGCTCTATCACCCAGGCTGAAGTGCAGTGGAGCCCGATGAAGTGCAGTGGAGCCCGATTTCGGCTCACTGCAAGCTCCACCTCCCAGGTTCACACCATTCTCCTGCCTCAGCCTCCTGAGTAGCTGGGACTACAGGCGCCCGCCACCACACCCGGCTAAGTTTTTGTATTTTTAATACAGACGGGGTTTCACCGTGTTAGCCAGGATGGTCTCGATCTCCTGACCTTGTGATCTGCCTGCCTTGGCCTCCCAAAGTGCTGGGATTACAGGCATGAGCCACCACGCCCAGCCCAATCTATGGCTATGATTTCAATGTTTGTTTTCTCTCAAACTTACGCTAAAATTTAATTACCATTGTAATAGTATTAAGAGGTGAAACCTTGAAGAGGTGATTAAGCTGTACCTTCATGAATGAATTAATGCTGCCATTATACAGGACTGAGTTTCTTATATTGAGAGAGAATTCCTATAAAAGGATGAATTTGGCCCCCTCTTGCTTTCTCTTACCCTCTCTTTGCCCATAGGATGATGCAGCAAGAAGGCACTCACCAGATGCTAGCCCCTTGAACCTGGATTTCCAAACTTCATAATCATAAGCCAACAAATTTCTGTCCATTATAAATTACCCATCTGTGGTATTCTGTAGCACAAAACAAACTAAACCATACAAAATAATATTTAAAGAATATGAAGAGAGTTGGAACTATTTTAAAGACAAAAACAGCTTATGATTTAAGAAATTATTGAGATTTCCTGGGAATACGGCTTTCTTACTTTCATATCCTATAGATTATTATCTGATAGAAATTTAGAAATACTGGGCTTAGGTCATGAATGGGACATAGTACCAAACCAGTATGGATTATTGTTCTAATTTAGAAACTTCCGTAAAGAGAAAAAAGTAAGTTTTTCTTGTATTAAGTGAACTACTTAATACTGGTTTGAAATTTTGCATAAAATATTTTGAAGGACAAAAAGTAGAATTCACTAAGAATTAAACCAAATATTCTGCAGAAAGATAGCTGGTTAAGTATTACTTCCCCCCAAATCATTCCATGCATTTTCTCTCTCTGTTCATTGTGATAACTACCATTTTTGACACAAGTTTTATTGGAGGTTCTATTTCCAAAATGTTGTCATAGAATATCAGCCTTTCTTCCAGGTTGAAGAAACAAAACTGCCTATCCTTGGTGGTTTCCTTTGGGACTTCAGATGTTGCTCAGACACAGTGGGCCTTCCCCAATAATTCTAATCCAAATGTGGATGATGGGAAAGTTTAACGTTTTAAAGGTCAAAATATGCAATATTTCCTTACTAATAACTCTATTCTTATTGAAACCACTTTCAATCTGGTAATAATTTTATTTAACTGAAGGATCGTTCACATCTAGAAAACAAAGAACTAGGATGGAGAAGAATATTTATTACTTTAAACAAATTCATATCAATAACAAAAAGATTGAGATGAAATATTTCATTTGGATGAAAAGTAATAGAGAAAAATCTACTGCTATCTCAAAGCCTGATGGGGAAGATTGTGCCCTAAAATAATCTCTTCTTATCTACAGAAAGGGTCCATTATTCTCCCTGGGTTATAGTGCTACTTGGGTATGCATTCTTAATCCAGTGCTGTCAATAAATGGTTCTTTCCAAACCTATTAATTATGTATCATGACAATTTGTTTCTTAAAAATCCAACAAACTCTGGAACTGTGAGAATATACCTTTGTCATATAGACATTTTTTTTTTTAAATATTTTTACATGATGCCACATGGTACCAAAAGCAGGTATAGGGGTAAAAATAAAGTCCTTCAGTTAGAAAAGGAGCAGAGTCACATTGCTTTTTGGTATTCTGTATCCAGATCTTCAGTTTGATAAATCCCTTTTATGGCTCTCAATGTACACATTTTCAGAGGACTCAGAAGCCTTCAGAAAAAAACGAAAGCAACATTATATGTCATGAAAGTTCCCCTGTGCTAAACAAGAAATGGAAGAAGTGGAAAACAATCAACAAAAGGAAAAGTTAACATCTCATGAATATCTTTACTATACAGCATGCTGAATATTTTTAATATATAATGAATTTTTACAAATCAATAAGAAAAAAATAACACAAGTTTTAAAAATAAGACAAAAACTGTATAGGTTACATGAAGGAAGAAACAAATGTACAACAAACACAAAGTCATGTTCAACACAACTAACAAGTCAATAAAAAAACTAAAATAATGTGTCAGTTTTTACATATCAGATTAGCAAAACTTATAAAGAATGGTAATACTTTACAAATAAAAAAGTATAGGGTTGGGAGGAAGGCACTCCAAAGAGTGACACAATGGTTCTGGGCAAAAATTACCCAAATATACCAAAACCTTTTAAAGTTGCAATTTTTTGCCAGGATTTTTTAAAAAATTTTTTCTAAGGAAACAATTAGACAAGCAGACAAAGAAATAGTTACAGAACATTTCTTGCAGCCTTGTTTATAATAGCAAAATATTAGAAACAGCCGAAGTATCTAATAATAATGAATTTTTTAAAATAAATAATGGTCATCCATATAAAAAATTGTGTGCAAGTCACAGTATAATAAAGATATTATTTAATTCCTATAAACACATAAGTGTGGATATGGGTATCTAGATGCAATAAAAGACTCAGGAAATAAAATGAATATACCAACAAATATTTCTTGAGTGAATGAGTCAATGAATATGGTAACAGTGATTATCTCCAGGTATCAGTATTATGGATGATTGTCTATGTTTTGCTGATTTATGTCTTCCTTCCTTCCTTCCTTCCTTCCTTCCTTCCTTCCTTCCTTCCTT
>NC_045441.1:75229029-75272260 GCF_002776525.5 Piliocolobus tephrosceles | reverse complement strand
CTTCCTTCCTTCCTTCCTTCCTTCCTTCCTTCCTTCCTTCCTTCCTTCCCTCCTCTGTTTCTTTCTCCTCTTTCTCTCTCTCTCTTTTCTCTCTTTTTTGATCCCATTCTTCCTTGTTTTCAACCTACACTGGCTTTCTCAGCCATGTCTGAACTTCTCTCTCCCTTCACCTACATGGTAAAATGTAAAAAGTCTTATATTCTACTCAAAAGGAAGATATTACTGACTTAAGTACAACTTTTTTGAAGCAATATAGATGCCTTGCATTCACCCTTAGGTTGTACCATAACAGGAAAACCAAATGAAGCCAAAAATCCAGAGCATGTGTTAAAAATCAGATTTCATCATTAACAAATATCATCATAACTAAAATCCAGACATATAAAGGTTGCCACCATATGGCTAGAGCAAAGTTTATTCTATACCTATCACTGTGTAGAACCACAAAAAGCACTGGGAATACAGAAATGAACAAAAAACAGTTTCTAAACTTGAGAAAGTCACAATCCCAAGGGGTCATCGAATGTGCCAATGTTAGTCTTAATTTAAACAAAGCTCCTCACGAGTAATCAGTTCTGCCTGAGGACACAGAAAAGGAAGGGAAGAACCTAAAGGTGGAATTTAGAAAGTGAGTATGCATCCCTCAGGTATAAAAAGACTGGAAAGGCATTTCAAGTAAGCAGACTAGCCAGCAAAAAGATAAGGACGCAGAAAAGTTCCTGCAATAGTAGGTGTGGCAAAAGTTCCTGCTCTGCAGAAGAATTTGGAAGTAAAGGTGGAAAGTGCATTTGACCTGAATGACAATTAACAGTTACCTGGATAGTTCAGTTTGCATGTGGCTGAGTTTTACAGATTCAAAGACCCCTACATTTAAATGATAGTGTCTCAAACTATTAATAGCTCCTTGTTCAGCTATGGCGGCAATTGCCTTTGTTCATTAAAGTGCAATATTTTTGTTTTCCTTGCCAAGAAAGAAAGCAATGATTTCACTTTTGTCTCTTTTCCCTTTCAGTTCTTTCCATTTATGTTTTTCAGACACAGAGACACACCCGTTAAGCCAGGGTTTCAATGAAAGAAAACTAGCCAATCCAGTTACGACATCGTCATTGGTGGTGTGAATATGGAGACAGTTGCCTTCTTGTTACTCAACAGGGTGAGACTTTGAAAAAGGCTTGGGCATGTGCGTGGAGCCAATGTGTCTGGCTTCAGCCACCTCCTTCTCTCACATTGCCAAAGAAATAGAAGCAAAGAAACCATCTCCTTATTGTTCTCTTGCATAAATAGGCTAGCTGCCCATGGGGGAGGGTAGCGTCTAGGCATTTTATGTGACCTGCTATGGAAGGGTGGGGTTACTGTCTCAAAATTCCCGCTCCTGAAAGTGGGGGA
Organism: Piliocolobus tephrosceles; assembly: GCF_002776525.5. NCBI lineage: Eukaryota > Metazoa > Chordata > Mammalia > Primates > Cercopithecidae > Piliocolobus > Piliocolobus tephrosceles. Next base: position 75,270,874 of record NC_045441.1, on the reverse strand, counting down.
AAAGGCCGCTTCCAACTAACTAAAGTAAAAGAAAAAGTACTGACCTTCAAGCATGCTGACTTCTGTTAATAGAGAAGAATGCCAGAACATTTGCTGCCAGCAATGACAACTGCAAAAAGTGCAGCTCAGATCGTCATAGGAAACTTGAAGATTGGTAGTTCCTCACCATGCTGTTCAGCATCAAAAGGCCACCCTCCACCTTTGTTTTGTTTTGTTTGTTTTGTTGTTGGGTGCTTTTTTTTTTTTTTTTTGACCAGATACACACAATTGAGCCCTTCTGAATTTGGCATCACAGACGTTGAGATGTACTTTTGCAGGGCAGTTTATGATGACATTTATGAGCTATGCCTCACAGTCATCTCTCAAGGTGAGTGAAGGCAATCCAACATATGGGGAAACTGAAGTGTTGGGAGCCCCGGTGCAGGCCCTGGCAAGTTGAAGCCTCAAGAGATGGAGTGACAAACCAACAAACTGTTCAAACCAACACATTTAATTCTTGAATGGGGATTGTCTCTTTTTGAGTGGGAGAGGGAACGTATAGTTAGGCAGACAAATTGAATAAAGTTAAGTTTCACGGGAATAAATACAGGAGGCAAATCTAAATTAAACCTATCTTTAGTATGCAGCCAACTCAAAGCATGAATAAGTGGATCCTAAGAATATTACAAAGGAGCGATATCCTATTCCACTAAAAAGGAAGCTGTTTCTTCCAAAACTAAAAAGCAAAAGTAATTTCAAAGATACTAGACACATAGACTAAATTCAATGTCAGCCAAAGAAACAGCAGAAGTTCAAGGTTAGATCATACCATGAAACAGCCAAATGTGTACCTGGGGGCTACAAGGAATGAGCTATACATTGTCCCAGTAGGTATAAATGGAGGAATATTTGTCAATGGCCTGATGTCATGGAATCTTCTGCATAACCCTTTGGCTCAGAAAGCATAGATACACAATTTACTCTCTTTAAAGTATCATGTCTCATTGCTATCATAGAAGATTCTAGGTAAAAATCTAGTTTTCCGTGAAAACGTTTAAATATTTATTAAACTCCCCCAGTGAGATGACTGTTTTTAAACAAATTATTTTCAGAGGCAGAATAAGCAAACCTCTGAAGCAAAGGTTGAGAGGCTTCATTTTACTTTTTTTATAAGGACATTTTTAACAGAAACTTTTTTTCTTTTTAAAAATCTTAGTTCAATCTTACTTGCATCAGTGAGATATAAAAAGGTTGCAGAGCATTGGGAAAAAAAAAAAAAACATTGACTACCTTGTGAAAGGAGGTCATATCTCACCATGCTAACTGTGGTCAAGAACACATTTCAGGTGCTGGGATTCTACTTTTTGGATCTTAGCTCATGTTGTTCTATTGTGAATGTAGCCTACTCAAAGCCATTTTCTTTCTGTTTAGCCTTATTAAGTTTTGCTTTTGCCTGGGGCATTGGAGGCATGGTCTGAGAACTCGGGCTGACCTGAATTTGGATCCTAGCTCCCAATTTACAAGCTGGAGAGCTGGAACTTTCCTCCTTTTCTCTCTTTGATCTCTCAGAACTTTCCTATCTTTATTAAAAATGGCATAAGGGGCCAGGTATGCTGGCTCATGCCTGTAATCCCAGTGCTTTGGGAGGCTGAGGTGACAGAATCACTTGAGGCCAGTAGTTCGAGATTAACCTGGGCAGCAAAGCAAGACCCTATCTCTACAAAAAATAAAAATTAAAAAATTACCGCATGCCTGTAGTCCTAGCTACTTGGTAGGGTGAGGCAGGAGGATTGCTTGAGCCCAGGAGTTCAAGGCTACCATGAGCTATGATCATGCCACTGCACTCCAGCTTGGTGACAGAGCAAAACCCTGCTCCTAAGTAGATAGATAGATAGATAGATAGATAGATAGATAGATAGATAAAGGCATAAGGTTATTATAAAGTCTAAACAAAGAACTATGTTAAAGCAAATAATAAATGATGAATTGCACCACGATTCATCCAGCTGCCAAAAAAGAAACTTGGACACCATCCTTGACTTCTCCTCCTTTCTCCTATTCACAAACAACTGGCCATCAAGTCTCATCAAACCCTTCCTCTCTATTCTCATTTCCACTGCTTCATCTCAGATTATCAGGCTTCCATGTCCAGCCTCACCTTGTACTAATGTGTTCCCTTTGCTGCCACCATATCATGCTTTCTCAGCCACAAATGTGATGCTGTCACTGCCTGCTTTGACTCCAGTATCTCCTGCTGCATCTGGGGAAAAAGTCAAGGCAACTTATTACCTGGTTCCAGCACACCTGCCTCTCCAGTCTCATCTCTGGCTCCTCCCCCTACCCCAACCCCTTTCTATCCTTTCTCTAGCTCTCTCTGCCCAACCATACTATACTATTTTGCAGCAGCAAATATGAGAATCAGAATTATTTAAGATTTAGTTTAAGTGCTACCTCTTCTTGGAGATTTTCCTAGACTCACCCTTTCATCCCACCTAGTCTGAGTTGAGAGCTTCTTCCAAAGTCTCCCAAGCGCCTTTCATCATAGCACATGTTTCTCTGGGTAGTAATTATCTGTGGGCTCCTTAAGGATAAGGACTGTCTTTATGGTCTTTGTAACCTCAAGAGCTAGCACAGTACTTTGCATGAAGGATGTGTTTCATGACTGAACGAATAAATGAATGAACTCATACACCTAGCATAGTATTAGATGCATTGTAGGCATTCCATAATAGCTAGGTGGGTTTCCTTTCCTTCTTTCTCAGATCAAGTCCAGAATCAAGAGATTTCTGAAATGGGGGCAGGCATGGTGACTCACACCTGTAATCCCAGCACTTTGGGAGGCTGATGCGGGTGGATCACTTGAGGCCAGGAGCTCGAGACCAGCCTGGCCAATATGTTGAAACACCCATCTCTACTAAAAATACAAATATTAGCCAGGCATGGTGGTGGGCACCTGTACTCTCAGCTACTTGGGAAGCTGAGGCAGGAGAATCACTTGAACCCAGGAGGTAGAGGCTGCAGTGAGCTTAGATCACACCATTGCACTCCAGCCTGGGTGACAGAATGAGACTCTCAAAAAAAGAGAGAGAGAGAGAGAGATTTCTGAACTGGTAATTGTTTGGCAAGGACTTCTTTGAGGTGTGAGGTGAAGTTTTATCTTTCTTTTATACATCCCGGGACATAACTGACTACTTTCCATTCTTTTTTCTTCTCACCTCTCTCTACACACACACACACACACACGCACACACACACCACATTCCATAGAAGTATCACTAGCATCTCAGAGGGGTCCCTTGAACTAATCTACCCTTCCATGGCACCTCTAGATATTGGAACCCTTCGATTTCCATAGAGTCACTTGGGGAACTTTTTAAGACACAGATGTCTGTGCCTCACCCCCATCCCCCAGCAAGTGTAAGGTGGGACACAATGGTTACAGTTTTCAAAAGCAGTCCCCAAAGTAATTCAGCAGATCTTCCAGGGTTGGGAACTACTACTCACAGGCCAAACTTTTAGTTCCAAAGGACAAAAAGAAACACTATTCAATCTCTGACCCCTTCCCAAGAGCCAATTCAACAATAAGCCAAGCATGCTGTTGTTACCGGGGGGGGGAGAAACAAAAAAGAAAGTTTGTATTTTTATTGATATACTTATTTATACCTGTGTTGCTCCATAACAGTTTAGGGTGCCCTAGGGCAATAGTATTCTCTCTGTCAACAAATGGAAAACTATGAAACCTCACAAAATCTATATTCAACAGATAACCAGTCCTTCCTAATTTAAAGAATTTGTTTCCTGTGATTTTGAAGGGGGTCCTTCTGCAATGTTGAGTCTCCCTTTCCTGACATCCCTCAGGGAGCTGCACAACTTTGGGGCTCATGATCCTCCAAGGAAACTCGGGTGTTTCTCATGCTGTCAGTTTGCATTTCCAATGACATCCCTTACACTGATACAATGTCAGTCAGGCAAAAGTACTATGGGAAGAAGAGGGAAAAGTACTAGAACTAATAGGGACTGACAGGTTTTTTGTTTTTGTTTTGTTTTGTTTGGGTCTTTTTTTTGGGGGGGGGTTCTTAATGTCAGTTAGATTTGGCACCTGTTCTTTTTAGCTTATAGCAGCTCAAAATAAATTAGTATTTATTTTTTAAAATAACTAAACCAGTTTTTGGGTTTCTCCCACTTGCAGTCTGGAAATCACCTCTAATTTTCTGCCTGAACACTCAAGAAAGGGTTAAGTTCCCAGTATTTTTCATTTCTCCATTTATTTCACTTCCAGGGTCTTTCTTCAAGGGAGTAAAGGGAGAATGTAGTTTTACTTCAGTTGTATTACATTCAGAAATCCCAAACAGTGTTGGCTCCTGCCTCATTATTTCTTTATTTTCTCCAGAAGGAACAAAGGTGGCAAAGTTCTAGCAAGGGGGTTGCTTTCTGTATTATTTTCAGGCAGTCTAGAAAAGGAAAAGATGAGAAATCTCCAAGAAACTGAGCTGCTCAGTTCTTTTTTCTTCCTTTTGGTGCTACCAGCCTGAGTTTGCCACTGTGATTTTCACAGTTCAGCTGGAAGACCTCCACCTACACCACCATATCATTGACTCTTTCTTGGAATTCCCAAGTCCATGGGATTTTGGATTGTTCTTCTTGCAGAGTGACCAGGAATCCTAATCACACCACTCGGGAAAGGAGCTCATTTCCTCCAGTGCTGCTTGTTAATACAGAAGCAGGAGCTACATGATGTAGACCCTGGAAAGGCCTTCCTTGGCTTGGAAATCCTTTATTGTAAGTGGGTTCAGGACTCTTATTTTCTCCCCATTCTGACAGTGACCAACAGCAATATGCATGACCCAATGGTACTTTCTCAGAGCACACCATTCTTGGTATAACAAAGCCCTACCAAGAAAAATAATATACCAGTTCTTGAATCTTCCCCACACCAGTTAGACGGCGGGTAGACTATTCAACCTAAATCCTTCCACTCCTAACAATAACTCTGTAGTCCTAGGGGAGAATCCTTGTACAACTGCACAAATCAATCCCCTGCAGCCCTCCTTAAGACACAGCTACCAGAAGAAATTCTTGGAGCCACTACTCTGCTATTTCCTATGAGGCCATTTTCCCTTGATATGCCAATAGTTCCCAAACTGACGTGAGTGTGTAGGGAAATATCCTCCCTTGACAGCATCACACCCTATTATTAGGCCACAAAACAGTGCTGCCATGTAACTTGGTTTTTCATTAGCCCTACTATTTTTCCAACCCTATCTCCTAGGACACTTGCCTAGGTCCAAAGCGGGAGTGGTCAGAAGCAATAAGGGTGCCAGCTTCCTTTGCTGCACTTGTTTTAGACATTTCTTCCCAAGATGAGTTACTTTGTCATATAGAACACTGTAGCAAGGCTTGAGGGTGATCCTTAGCCCCTAGCAATTTAAGGCTGGGAGGCTGAGGGTCAGCTAGGTAGCTCTACCCAGCCATTTCTCCTTCCCACAAGAGTGTTTTGGGTTTTAGGAAGACTACTCATGGGAATACATACAGTCACATGCCACATAACAATGTTTTGGTCAACAACAGGCTGATATATGACGGTAGTCCCATAGGACTATAATGGAGCTGAAAAATTCTTGTCGCCTAGGGACGTGGTAGCTGTCGTAATGTCTCAGTGCAATGCATTACATGCATGTTTGTGGTGATGCTGGTGTAAATAAACCTACTGTGCTGCCAGTCATCGCACATGCAATTATGTACAGTACATAATACTTGATAATGATAATAAATGACTATGCTATTGGTTAATGTATTTACCACACTGCCCTTTTTATTGTTATTTTAGAGTGTACTCTTTCTACTTATTAAGAAAGAAATCAACAGTAAAATAGCCTCAGGCAGGCCCTTCAGGAGGTATTCCAGAAGAAGGCATTGCTATCTTAGGGAGTGACAGCTACATGCATGTTATTGCCCCTGAATTCCTTCCAGTGGGACAAGATGTGGAGGTAGAAGACAGTGATATTTATAATCCTGACTCTATGTAGGCCTAGGCTAACATGTGTGTCTTCATTTTCAACCAAAAAGTTTGAAAAGTAAAAAAAAAAGAATTAGACATTTTAAAAATAAAAAAGTTTATGGAATAAAGATATAAAAAAAAATCTGCGCAGTTGTACAGTGTGTGTTTTAATCTGTGTTATTACAAAAGAGTCAAATGCTTAAGAATTGTTAAAGTTCATAAATGTTACAGTAAGCTAAAGTTAAATTATTGAAGAAAGAAAATTCTATAAATAAATTTAGTGTTGCCTAAGTGTACAGTATTTACAAAGTCTATAGTAGTATATAATAATGTCCTAAGCCTTCACATTCACTCACCACTTACTCACTGACTCACCCAGAGCAACTTCTAGGCCTGTAAGCTCCATTCATAGTAAGTACCCTTATGGGTGTACCAGTTTTTATCTTTTGTACCATATTTGTACTGTGCCTTTTCTATGTTTGGATACACAAATACTTACCATTGTGTTACAATTGCTTACAGGATTCAGTATGGTGGCATGCCATATAGGTTTGTAGCCTAGGAGCAATAGACTATATACCATCTAGCATAGGTTTGTAGTTGGCTACCCCATCTATGTTTGTGTAAGTACAATCTGTGATGTTTGCATAGCAATGAACTCACCAAAGGATGCCTTTCTCAGAATGTATCCTGGTCAATAAACAACATATCGCTGTATCTGAATTTGTGGTAGGCGTACAGCTCAGGTCTTCATCCTGTGGTTTCTTTCATTCTACTCCCCACTTCACCATTTACAACAAAAATAATAACTTCATTCATTCATTCATTCAACAAATCTTTTGTGAGTCCTTAGTATATGTCAGCCACTGTTCTAGGTGCTGAGGCTGTGTCAGAGAACCAAACATTAAAAATCTTTGCCCTCATAGAACTTCATCCTAGTGAGAAAAACAAGAAAAAAATGCAAAAGTAAATGATATAGTAGTTTAGAATGCATAGGATAGACCTGTTTGAGGGGGAACAGGCGTGACAGCAGATGTGGGGAGCTGGGTGCAATTTAAATAGAATGGGCAGATTAGACTTACTAAGAAGGTGGCATTCCAGTAGCACTAGAATGAAGTGAGTGAGTTAGCCTGTGGGAGAAGAGCAAAATACTTAAGCCAGCACAAAATACTTAAGGGGGCATGTTCTATAAATGGCAATGAGACCAATATATATGGAGTAAGAATGGGGAAGGCAAAGAGGGAATGGGAGCCAGATTAGATGGTGCCTTGGAGGCCATTACCAGGTCCAGGGCATTTGTTGTTTGCAAAATATATTCCCATCCTCTAATTGCCTCGACCCTGTAAAATGAATTCCACAGTAGAAATAATGGACTCATAGATGATCCAGAACTCTTTTTAACCAATAGTGTCAATGAAAGCTATGTCCAAACAGTGATGTATAAATAATGCTGATAAAGGTAACTTGACATTTATCTCTTTTTCCATTCTACCCCTCCTATCAGAACCCTAAATGGCCCACTGGCAGAATATCCACCCCATAGAGCTAATGTTTCTCTCTAGTTCTGGAGAATTGGCTTCAACTCTGAGGCCATGCTGAGATGAAATTTCATGGGATGATTTTGATCGTTTAAAAAAATAAAGTTTTACATGTGTAGCCTTTTAGTTTGCCATGGAAGAAAAATGCCTCCAGAGAAACAGAAGGTCCTAGCTAGGAGTAGCCATTAACAACACTTGACAACTTGGAGAAGCCGAGGAGATATAAGGCCAGAGCCTACAGCCAATCCTTCCTTAAGTCCTATCAGCATTTCCCTCAAATATATCCCCAGTCTAACCACTTTGCCCCACCTCAACACTACTAATCAAGCCTTCAATTCTCACCTTGACAACTACCACAGACTCCTAACGGGCATCTTACCAGCTCCACTCATTCCCTCCTATGGATGAGCTGAGCATGGCCGTGGAAAGATAGGCAAGGGCCAGATGATCTTGGGTATCCTCGAACGTCACATGAGGAGTCTGGACTTTTTTCTAAGTGGGATAGGAAACTGCTGTAAAGCTGTGATCTGGGAAACAACATGATATAAGTTTTTTGAGTGTTTTTTTAAAGCCCGCTGGTTGCTGCTTGGGGAGTTGACCGTAGTAAGAGGCAAAGCAAGGAGATAAGCTAGGAAGCTGCTATGGCAATAGAGGTGAACAAAAACCTTGAGAATCTCTTCCTTTTCCTCAAAAATTCAAAGGTCCTTTTCTACCTGAAGAAATTTGATGTTACTCTATTCTTGGTCTTGAACACAGATCATCAAATGCCTGTCTCCCTCTATTTATTCTAGTTTTGATCTAAATACCACTTGCATGGAGGCTTTCCCCAGCTACTCTATCAGAGTGAGATAAATCGCCATCTTTACCAGTCTCTATCCTCATTTTTTTCTCTGATCATTTATTATTTCCTTACATTATATATCTCTTTTTTGTTGTTTAGTCTGTCTCTTTCACAAGAGTTTACATTGTATGGGAGCAAAAACCTTTTCTGGTGTCTTTTAGTTATAGCTCTAGCACCAGGAACTATCTGGCATACAATAAACATAACAGGGACTCAATAAATATTTGTTGCATGGATGAATATGTTTATCTGTTTATAGCATGGCCTAAGACAATTTAAATGGCACCAAGTTCAGTTTCTTAGAAAACACTTACATTTCCAGAAAAAGGAGACAATGTATTAGAAGCACCAAATACATCTGACAAAGGTCTAATATTCAGAGTCCACAAGGAACACAAATAAATTTACAAGAAAAAAACAACCCCATTAAAAAGTGAGAAAAGGACATGAACAGACACTTCTTAAAATAAGACATTTATGCAGCCAAGAAATGTATGAGAAAAGCTCAACATCATTGATCATTAGAGAAATGAAATCAAACCCACAATGAAATACCACCTCATGCCAGTCAGAATTGCAACTATTAACAAGTCTAGAAACAACAGATGCTGACAAGGTTGTGGAGAAAAAGGAATGCTTGTACACTGTTGGTGGGAGTGTAAATTAGTTCAACCATTGTGGAAGACAGTGTGGTGATTCCTAAAAAATCTAGAGGCAGAAATATCATTATATAATAATATAATAGCATTATAATAGCAATCCTATTACTGGGTATATAACCAAAGGAATATAAATCATTCTATTATAAAGATACATGCACATGTATGTTCACTGAAGCACTATTCACAACAGCAAAGACACTGAGTCAACCCAAATGCCCATGAATGATAGACTGAATACATAAAATGTGGTACATATACACCATGGAATACTATGCAGCCATAAAAAGGAATGAGATTGTGTCCTTTGCAGGCACATGGATGGAGCTAGAAGCCATTATCCTCAGCAAACTAACACAGGAATAGAAAACCAAACACTGCATGCTATCTTTTCAACTGGGAGATGAACGATGAGAACACATGGACACATGATGGGGAACAACACACACAGGGGACTATAGCAGGGGCAGGGGGAAGGAGAGCATCAGGAAGAATAGCTAATGGATACTAGGCTTAATATCTAGGTGATGGGTTGATCTGCGCAGCAAACCACCATGGCACACATTTACCTATGTAACAAACCTGCATATCCTGCACACGCACCCCGGAACTTAAAATAAAAGTTGAAGGAAAAAATAAAAAAACAGGCCGGGCGCGGTGGCTCAAGCCTGTAATCCCAGCACTTTGGGAGGCCGAGACGGGCGGATCACGAGGTCAGGAGATCAAGACCATCCTGGCTAACGCGGTGAAACCCCGTCTCTACTAAAAAATACAAAAAACTAGCTGGGTGAGGTGGCCGGCGCCTGTAGTCCCAGCCACTCGGGAGGCTGAGGAAGGAAAATGGCGTAAACCCGGGAGGCGGAGCTTGCAGTGAGCTGAGAGCCGGCCACTGCACTCCACCCTCGGCCACAGAGCGAGACTCCGTCTCAAAAATAAATAAATAAATAAAATAAAAAATAAAAAAACAAAAGCACCAAATATTCCTGGTACATAATAACCACTTATTTTTATTGAAGGTTCACTAGACAGTATTATGAGTTTTTCTTATCTGAATCCAACAGCAACCCTGAGAAGTAGATATTACTATCCTGATTTTACAAGGGAGGAAACTGAAACTTGAATACCTACCCACTGCAAACTCTTACGAACATTTGAAAGTTCATTGCCTTCTAACGCCGAGAAGCCCTTGAAAAGGTGGTTTTAGCCTTGAGAAAGAAAAAGTTGCTGATAGGCTTGTTTAAAAGCCAAGAAGTTGTTATAGTTTTAAAGCCTAAATTGGGCCTGGTGTCAGCTGATCCAATGACCTTCCCCTTTTTATCCCTAGTAATCCGGTAATCTCCCATTGATGAGCAAAGCATGTGTACTCTATTAAATACTCGGTGCAGTTTAGGCAACGCTGCCTCCGCCTCAGGTGCCCAGCAGGAAGTCGTAATTGACAATACAGAGCTGAGTAGGGCAGCATGGTGGCAGGCCAGGTCACCTTCCCCATCCATCCCTCCTCATGGAGCTTGCTACACTCATTTACTGTGCAGCTCCTCTTTGACCACTGGCTAAGGCCCTGGACTGGACATTGTCAAGTCCAATTCTGTTCCTAACACAGATGATTGCTGCGGTGAGTCAGAAACACCTCACTGAATCTCACCTGAGAAGTTAAATGGAATGCCCTCTTCATTCTTGACTCCCAGGATGTACTAATTCTCCATAAATATATGATGTTCCTCAAAGGAAGAACATGTGTATTGTTCAAAGTGATATTGTAAGTTCCAAACTCAAAATTTAAAAAGGCACTGGGAGAAGCAAATATTTGCAGAGAAGCTATATCCCTAACAATATAATCAAAATATAATAAATTTAATTTTCATTGAAACTATTTTATGTTGCCAAGCATAGAGACAAGAAAGATGGGCCAGGCGTGGTGGCTCACGCCTGTAATCCCAGCACTTTGGGAGGCCAAGAAAGATGGATCACAGGGTCAGGAGTTCAAGACCAGCCTAGCCAACATGGTGAAAGCCCATCTCTACTAAAAATACAAAAAAAATTAGCTGGGCATAGTGGCACACACCTGTAATCCCAGCTACTCAGGAGGCTGAGGCAGAGAATTGCTTGAACCAGGGAGGCGGAGGTTTCAGTGAGTCGAGATCGTGCCACTGCACTCCAGACTGGGTGACAGAGTGAGACTCCGTCTTAAAAAAAAAAAAGAAGAAAAAAGAATGATGGCCTTCCTGAAATATCGACTATATATAGTTATATTTTAGATTTTTCACAGTGACTTCGGTGTTTATGTTTATCCTTTTAAGTATCAATGAGAAAGTTTATATTTGTGCCTAGTGTCATGATAACATTAGCATGCGCCCTTTTTTGTGAGTGAGAGAGATCAGATGATTTACCTCTTCTCATCTTTAGGGCTTATATTCTAAATATTTTTATCATGAAGGAGTTATTTTTCATAAAGATTTGGCATGCCTTTTATTTTATTTTATTTTATTTTTGCTCTTCTTTGTTTAGGAAAAAGCAAAACAACAATGGATTCTTTTCTGAGATGCACATTAACTTGTAGGAAGGCAGTCTGAGAAGCAATTTGTCTATGAACAGAGACTGTGGTCTGTGCAGAAAAATGTACCAAGATATCTTTCCAGGGTAAGCTACGGAGGATATGTGGGCCTGATCCTGCACAGTCTAATGGGCACAAGGCTTTCTTTTACGTCAGAGCCTGAGTCTGTTTACAAATAAACCCAGACCAAAGTGACATTCTGCCCAAGATAGGAACAATGAGGGGAACTACGGAATCTGTCCATTAATGACCTATCTGAAATAATACACCACCCTTGATTCAGGGGCAGAATTTCCGCTGATTCTATGCCGAGTTGGGTGGGCCAGCACTGAGTACTATGATGAAAGCCCTTCACAATGGTTTCCAAAGAATGGGAGCCAGAAACACTAAAACAAAGTCATACTTTCACAGAGCAGCAAGAGAAAGGACTTCCAGCGATGAGCGCCTATGGAAAAATCTGCCCTGGCTTCATGGCCCCAAGCACAGCCCTGGGAACCATTAAAGAGAGGCTCTGGCAGATCTCAACTGACACATAGGCGAATGGCAGGAGGCAAGGGAAGGAAGCTGGGGCCCACCCCAAGTCAGACTTCGGAGATGCAAGCTCATCACACACATATGTGTGCACACACAGATATTCACTGTCTTAGGAAGGCATATTTCACATTTTAATGATAAGCAAAACTTGTAACAGTAAATTGCCTCCTCTTCTTCTAGAGATGGGAAAGATGAAAACTCTGGAAGGAACAAAGAAGAATAGAGACCTGGATTCCCAGGTCTGAGGGTGCTCTGTGGATGATCAGGTGATGGCCACGGCCAGCTTTCCCAGTTTTCGGTTTCACTGTATTTGTTGTGCTTCAGGAAGCTCTGAGCATGTTACTTAGCCTGTCTCTACAGGAGAAGGTATATCAGTACCTTAAAAATCACCCCTGCTCTACCCTACTCCCATCCCCACACACCCCCATCATTCCCTCAGCATCAGTCATCCTGGGTGGTCTCCTGGAACTCTCTGTCTGCTCAGTCACCTGTTTCTTCATTACATTTGCCCTTCACATGGGCAGTTTTCTATTTAACAGTGCTCTTTCCCTGAATGCCTTTATGGCTGGATCTTTCCCATCACCCAATAGGAGCTAAAATGTCACCTCCTAATAGAGACTCTTCCTGTCTAAAGTATTGCTTGCCTCTCTTTTCTAGTCTGCACATGTTTTATTTCCCTCATTGCCCTTTTCCTAATCTGTAACTCTTTTTAATTGTTTAATGTCTCTCTCCTTCATTTGAACACAAGCTTTTTTAGATTAGAAACCATATCCTCTTCATTACTATACCCCACTCAGATCAATGACCAGTATATAGAAGGTAGTTGATAAATATTTGTTGAATGAATGAAAAACTTAGCTGAAGTTCACCTTTTCCATTTCAGTCCACAGTGACCTTTGACTTTCTGGCTTGATAAAGCACTTGAAGTAAATTCTGCATTCACATGGCACAGCACTCTATTGTGTGGTCTTGATGCCTTCAGTCAGGTAATGCCATCTTAATTCATTAATATGCTGTGCATATTAATATTGTTTTCTACTCATTGTTTTATCCAAACTCTCAACTCAGCATAGATCTGGATTCATTGTCTTAAAGCCAGTGTAACAGAAATATTAGCTTTGGGGAGAAGTCATTTTCTCCAGAGTGATCTTTTTCCCATAAGCCCTCTATAAAGCTATAGACCTACTGTCAAGATTCTGTTCTTAGAACATTCTTAGAACATGACATGAAATCCCGGGTCTTAGTTTCTGAGTGTTGGGAGCAAGCCATCACCTTCAGGGGAGCAGATTTGCTTGTAGAAGTCTTGAACTTCATATAAACATCGTTCATTTCAGGCATACTGTCAAAAAATCTAAACAGTCCTAAATTAGGAGTGTATTATAAGTTATTACAGATTTCCTCCTGTTGCTTCCAGATTGTTTGTTTAAAAGGATCTGGTACATACCAGATCTTTAGTATGATGACTAATGTCCTGCCAAAATAAGGGGGGAAAAAACCCCTTCAAAGTTATTCTGGAAACGCAGGTGGCTCTGTTCCACAGAGATCTGCACCCCCCCAACCCACCCCCACGCTTAGCCCTCTTAGACAGCTTGTTACTTCTAAGCCTTGGAAACAGCTCTTTTAAGATTGGGAGTTACTTTCAAAATTGCTTAGACTAAGAAGACAAAGCCTGTTGTCTTGCAAATATTTGCTCTGCGTTGTCAGTCTTTGGTGGTCAGCAAAATGACCCCCAAATGTCAGAATTCAAATGAATAATTCAGTTGTTGAACATTAAAATAGATGCTTAATTCTTCAAGATAGAACTCTTAACACCTGTCAGATGCTTGGAATGGGATAAGGCAGAAAGTAGACGGCAGTGTACAAAATGCAAAAAAAAAACAAAAACAAAAACAAAAACAAAAAACATTTCGCTGAACATGGACTCCAGATTTCCCTTTCAGCCAAAATGGACACTCAGAGTCTTGACTCAATTTTAATTAGCATAAAAATTGTGAAAGAAAATGAAAGAAGCATTAGGTTTTTTTTTATAAGAGCCTTTATTATGCAAGATGTCTTAACGTTTTGATTCTAATGAGCATTTTCCAGACTTAAGCTACTTCTATTTGCAGTGTGCTCTCTGGATAACATTCCCTCTCTCCACATACACACCACTACCACATGTCTCCAGGGATTAAATTAATATCAGCCTCTACAAGGAGCTCCGATCAATACCTAAGCTACTTTTGCTCTGGAGATTCCCTCAAGAAATCTCAATTGAGCTTAACTTTGGAATCACTTACAAGGTCTTATATCCACATAAGATAAACCAGTGTACTGAGTGGACATGTCATACAATGAAATAATTTTTAAATTTACTGTTTTTGAGCATCGTTATCTTTTGAATTCTGTCCCCCTTCTCCCTCAATTTCATATGTTGAAGCACTAAACCTGAATGTGACTGTATTTGGACAGAGGGTCTGTAAGAAGGTAATAAAAGTTAAGAGAGGTTGTAAGGGTAGAGCCTTTATCCAATGAAACTGGTGTCCTTATAAGAAGAAGAGATACTGGAGAGGTCGCTGTCTCTCCAGGCACACAGAGAGGAAAGTCCATGTGCGAGCACAACAAGAGGGTAGCCATCTTTAAGCCAGGAGGAGAAGCCTCGCCAGAAACCCACCCCAACTGCACCTCGATCTGATCTTGGACTTCTGGTCTCCAGAATGGTGAGAACATTACATTCTGTTGTTTAAGCCACCCAGTCTGTGATATTCTGTTATTACGGTAGCCCAAGCAGACTGATAAGTGCTTACTAGTGCTTGCTGATCCCCAAGTGCTTCATATACATTATCTCATTTAATCTTTACAATTCTATAAGGTAGACACTATTATTATTCCCATTTTAAATATTAGTAAACTGAGGCTTAGAAAGGATGAACAACTTTCCAAGAGTTACAAACAGTGTCAGAGCCCTCTGATTCCAGACGGATACTATATTAAGTAAATTAAAATAAGTTAAAACATCTTTAAGGTAAGTTAAGGCTTAAAATTGTGGCTGGTGTGTGTCATTTATTCGTCCCATTCATATTCCTGGATTTTTTTTTTTTTTTTTTTTTTTTTGTCACTGGTACCAAATTAAACCTAACTTGAGTTAATCTCAATCTAAATTAACTGATGTAATGAAACCATAATGCTCACATTTGATCAATATATACCAGGGAATGGTTACATTATCATTTTTCTCATACTATTTGCCTTTAAAGGTTGGCATAATCTGTTTTTGAGTATAAAGTTGTAGGTGGATTTGAATCTTTTTATTAAGCAATGCTGTCAAGTACTGCAGTTGAAGCTGCAAATCGTGGTTCATCTGGTGGGAAACGTACTCTGGATTCTAAGAAGCCTGCTCCTTCCTCAGTGTATATAATTTAATGGGAGGAACAAGACAATCAAGAAAAATGTCTTGAAATATCTATTTTTATTTAGTGCACCATTTATTTGCCAAGAGCATTAATGGGATATGTAGATTGTATATATGAAGAGCCTATGGAAAATAGAAACTTTGAGGATGTAAACCCATTGCCAGGACACTGAAATGATGGCAAATACAGACTTGGAGTTAAACAAATACTGGTTTCATTCACAGCACTGCCACTTACTTCTGGTGCAGTCTAGACAAGTTACTCAACCCTGCTCTATCTCAGGTTCATCATGTATAAAATAGGAATAACATATCAACTTCCAAAGGTTATGAAAATTAAATGAAATTATGTCTATAGAAAGTTCGGCATCTTGTCTGCTGTATTAGTCATGGATCTTCAGAGAAACAGAACCAATAAGATGTATATAGAGAGGGAGACAGAAATATTTATTACGCAAAATT
Source organism: Piliocolobus tephrosceles (assembly GCF_002776525.5). Classification (NCBI taxonomy): domain Eukaryota; kingdom Metazoa; phylum Chordata; class Mammalia; order Primates; family Cercopithecidae; genus Piliocolobus; species Piliocolobus tephrosceles. The sequence goes on along the minus strand of NC_045441.1, from coordinate 75,254,921 downwards.
GGCTCACATGACTATGGGGGCTGGGAAGTCCTATCTGCCGTCTGCAAGCTGGAGACTCAAGAAAGCAGGTGGTGGTGGTTGTGGTGTAATTCAGTCTGAGTTTGAAGGCCTGGGAGCTGGCGGAGCCTATGGTATAAGTCTCAGTCCAAGCGGAGGAGCAGTTCAAACAGTAAGGCAGGGGGAAAATGAGCACATTCCTCTTTTTTCCATTTTTTGTTCTATTCCAATCCTCAGTCTGTTGGATGATGTCCACCTACATGGGTGAGGGCAATCTACCACACTGAGTCCACTGATTCAAATACTGACCTTATCCAGGAACACCCTCACGGACACATTCAGAAATAATGTTTAATCTGGGCACTTTGTGTCTCATTCAAATTGACACATTTTCAATTTATGAGCCATTGTTATTGACATCTTCCACAGAGGTGAGTTTTTCTTCCATAACATATTTATCTAGCCACTCAACATCCTGGCAAAACTCCTTTTTGGCTCATTGGTATCATCAAAGCAGACCCTCAGAAGGTATAATATGAAAGAAGAAGAAACAGAGCTAAAAGTAGAAAAAAATCATTTTTCAAAATGAAGAACTGTTATTTTCCAGCTCCCAGGAGACTTTCCAACAATAAACAGCAAAAAGTAGAAGATGATTATGCTTTATGGAAGAGATAGCTATTTATAAAATATTTTAAACGATGTACCACAAACACCACTGGGCCCACCAGCACAACACAGACAGGGATACAAGCCAGTGTGGAGTTGGTGGCAATGCCCTAGGAATTCCGCAGAATTACTACAGTGAGTTTGAATCGCAGTTACATAGACCTAGGCATTAAATTAGCATCAGCTAAAGGCCTAAGAAAAGTCAGACTTAAACAACAGAAATTGATCAAGGAGCAAACACATGCATACCGTGACACTCAGAGTGGCTACTGTTGTTCATCAGAGCCCAGGTTGCTCTGACATCAAATCATTGCCTTGATGACCTCAGTGCGAGAGGACAAGACAAGTTAAAATCTCTAAAGGATAAGATCAGAAAAGCCTAACTACGACTTAGGCTATCAGGCAGTGACAGTTAACAGTTACCAAAACTGTTTCTTGTTTATGGCACAAAGTTGGGTAAAATAAGCTGTTCAGCCAGGACTATAATTTCTAAGCCCCGCTGCACCTTAGCAATGCCGTAAGCCTGAGTTAAAGCCAATGGGATAGGAAAAGTGATGGGTGCCACATCCAGACTCAGCTCATAGACCCTCCCAGACTTTCTCCACTACACTATCCTCCTCCAGCCACCAAACACAGATAATCATAGTGACCTTGGAAGCTAAATGCTGAAGACTGCAGAGCCTCCACCAGCCTGCATCCCTGAATGACTGGTACATCCCCTCCTTCCCACTCCCCCTTAAACGACTCAAGACATTTTACAGGTAAGAAATAAACATGGGCTGGGCGTGGTGGCTCACGCCAGTAATCCCAACACTTTGGGAGGCGGAGGCGGGTGGATCACAAGGTCAGGAGATTGAGACCATCCTGGCTAACACGGCGAAACCCTGTCTCTACTAAAAACACAAAAAATTAGCCAGGTATGGTGGCACGTGCCTGTAGTCCCAGCTGCTTGGGAGGCTGAAGCAGGAGAATCGCTTGAACCCGGAAGGCAGAGGTTGCAGTGAGCCGAGATTGCACCACTGCACTCTGGCCTAGTGACAAAGCGAGACTCCGTCTCAAAAAAATAAAAATAAATAAAAAAGGAAGAAACTTATATTGTGTGTAAGGCGTTATGCATTTTAGCACCTACTTAGAACAGTTAGCATTGCCCTCACTAATACAACTAGCATTATCCTAACTAGTAAAGTTATAAATATTCATCGCATGAATATTGCTAGAGAAAGAGGGCACAGGAACTTGAAGCATGTTTTCTGTTCTGTTTTCTTTTTCTACTTTTTCCTACTCTGACGTGTACTGGGCATATATCAGAAATGGTTTTTGAGTACTGAATGAATGAATACCTGACCTGACTGATCTATGATAAATAATCTAACTTCTTTTTGCCTTCAGTACCTGAAGCCATAATTAACATCACAATGTTTGCCACTTTATTGAAATGCAATGAGGATTAATAAAATATCTGAGATGCCATTCTGAGTTCCTTTGGGTAAGAAATACAATAAATTAGGTATAGAATAAGCACAATCAGTATAGTAAATTAAGTATAAGTACAGGATAAGTACAATGTGTACCCATTAAACACAAATCCAGTAGAAGTCAGGTTATATAAAATATAAAGTTATCTAGAATCCAGTAATCTCAAATCACTACAATAATATATACAAGTGAGAGTGAGTAGTATTATCTAGTATATTAATCAGGTAAAGTAACTTCACTCCTCCTTAAGAGATGCCTTAATAACTAAGAAGAGTCATTAACTAATTACTCACAAATAATTTATTTTATAGAAATGTGAACCTCTGGTTTTATTGTTAGCTGGACATATGTAAATTGATGTGATCTTTCTGTTAAAGGTGGTGGCACCTAACAAATACTGTTATGAGTGTTAGTCTGAGAGGGACAGGAAATTCAGTCCCCGATATATTTAAAAGACTCACCTAAAAGGAGGTACCACTGATAGGGTCTCCAGCTTTTTGTGCTGATTGTGAAAATGAGAACTATATTTCTAAGCATACTTTTTTTCTTTACTTTTAATTTAAGATATGGGGTCTCACTATGTCACCCAGATGGAGTGCAGTGGCTATTCACAGGCACAATTCCACATTTGATTAGCACGGGAGTTTTGACCTGCTCTGTTTCCACCCTGGGCTGCTTCACCCCTCTTTAGGAAATTTATAGCCCCCTGTTTCAGGGAAATCATCATATTGACACCATACTTAGTGTGGATAACCTATTGGCATAGTGCAGTACAGCCCAGAATTCCTGGGCTCAAACAATACTCCCACCTCAGCTTCCAGAGTGGCTGGGGCTGCAGGCATGCGCCACCACACCCAGATGAAATTTTTTTTTTGTTTTTTTGAGATGGAGTCTAGCTCTGTCGCCCAGGCCGGAGTGCAGTGGCGCCATCTCGGCTCACTGCAAGCTCCGCCTCCCGGGTTCACGGCCATTCTCCTGCCTCAGCCTCCCAAGTAGCTGGGACTACAGGCGCCCACCACCGCGCCCGGCTAATTTCTTGTATTTTTAGTAGAGACGGGGTTTCACCATGGTCTCAATCTCCTGACCTTGTGATTTGCCCGCTGCGGCCTCCCAAAGTGCTGGGATTACAGGCGTGAGGCACCGCGTCCGGCCGAAAATTATTTTGACTACTTTGATTTTACATTAATATCTGTTAAGGGTGACCTTACATTATATATGATCCAGGTCCCATAAAGGAAGACGAACACACGATGGCTGTCTGAAGGCTTAAGTTAACCAGAATTGGTGGGTGAATTATTTTTCACCTAATGATCTGGACTGAAGGAAAGGCCCACCACTGGAACTTCGGTTAAGTTTAACACCATGTCATTCAAGATGCATCCCTTCCATGTCTACAATCTCTTCACGACACTATGATTCATTCATTCACAAAATACATACTGAGCACCTGGGCTAGAAGCTGGAGATTCAAAAATGCCTAAGATACAGTCCTTGTTTTCACACCGCCATAGCCTAATTAAAATATATATATATATAATACAGCTGTATTAGATATCTAAATGCATTCCAAGCTCCATCTTTGTGTCATAGACTATTATGAAATAGGAACTAAAAAGAAATATTCCATGTTTCACCGTCTATGCTGCAAATATAATCTAAGTTCCTAAAGTTTATGAGTTCACCTCAACTATTTATTGTTCTGTTTCAACCTAGCCAGCCAGCATAACACCATAGGCTTTTTTTTGTGATGCAGAAATTTTAGATGCCCAAATTAAGAGGATTCCATCTCGAATTTACCAAAATTCTTGTCACTCTCATAAATGAAAAAGCCTTATTTACATGACTTTTAGCCTTTAATTTGCCCACTCTACTACAGTGTTGGAAGCCCAATGTCTCCTTCTAGTTTTCCTTCATATTCCTGCTTGGGCCAGAAAACATTAGTAGGGATATAGAGGTGATGTAGTAAGTGGTAGCCAATTGGCCAGGAAAACTTTGGAACAAAAATCTTGTAGTAGCTCCTTCTTTGGATAACACCTGTGCCCCCAGGGAAAATGGGGTATTATGAGCAGAAAAAAAAATGCCATCCTACCACTTGGGAGTAACTGTTAGCAGGCAAATGATCATGTAATACACAGCAATTGTGGATTGTAAGGGCAAGATTCCAGACCATGATACAAGCCCACTTGTCTGCCCAAGGTTAATGGGGTAATATCCTTGCTTACTGCAGCTCAGAGTCAAATTAACTTTATAAACTCTGAGAGTAGGTTCTGTCTCCTGTCTACAGAAGTTAAGATGTAATATTCTGAAGGGGACCAGATGATTTAGTGTTTCATGGAGTGTTTGTCCCTCTTTACAACAGACTGCTAACACATCCCCCTTTCTAAGACGCCCTTCTGAAAAAAAACCCAGACAGGTGAGACTCTTTGCCGACAGCCTTTTTCACTTTCTTTTGGGAAATCTGTCAGACACTATGTGAAGAGAATACCCGGACTGGTTACAGGTCTGCTTCACTGAGGACTACTGTGCATCATCCGGTTTAAAACAGCAGACTCCATGAGGCGGCCAGGGTTCCACAGTTTTTTGCTGAAGCTCTCTACAAGCTGCCAAAATGGCTTCCAATACTGTAAGAGGAAAGCTGTTTAAATGAGTTTGGTTTTATAGGGTAGGGAGGAAGAAGAATCAATCATGTATCAAAGGAGTGAATTGATTGATTGCACTTTTACTTTTCAATTAATCGTTTTGGCAGCCTGAAAGAGAAGGTCAGAAGATCTGTCCCCAGTTGAATGCTTTTGTTGTCAGAGTGAAGCGTGCCACTTTCAATGACTGCTATGCCGTATTTAACATCTGGTTGCTTGGAAGCACAATGATTATTTCCTGGGAGTAGCAATTTTCAACTACTACTTTTGTGTGATATTTACATAATATCCCTTGCTCTGTGGAGATACTGACTGAGACAACAGTGGTGCTCCAGGGTAAGTCTTAGACAGAAGCAGCTCCAGAGAAGCAGGTGCACTGACAGATTGCCACTGCCCTGGGATTCAGAAATGTTCCATGCTCATCTTCTCAGATCACCGCCTTCATGTTTACTGGTGAAAGTACCTGCTGTTGAAAAATGCTAAGTCAGCAGCCCAAAGTTGTGGGCCCATTTCACACACTTACCAAACACACTTCTAGGCCAGACTCTCACACCTGCAATCCTAACACTTTGGAAGGCCTAAGTGGGAAGTTTGCTTGAGCCCAGGAGAACCCCTTCTCTACAAAAAATAAAAAATAAAATATCTCAGCATGGTAGCTTGTGCCTGTAGTCCTAGCTACTCAGGAGGCTGAGGTGGAAGGATGGCTTGAGCCCAGGAGGTTGAGGCAGCAGTGAGCCATGATTACGCACTGCACTCCAGCCTGGGTGACAGAGCAAGACCCTGTCTAAAAAATAGAATAGAATAAAATAAAATAAATAAAATAAACACTTCTACTATGAGATATGTTAGCACTATAACATGAAATGTAAATCAAAAGATAGCCTGAGGAACCAAGCACTTGAACTGGTATTGGTACCAGATTTGCCATTCACAGATGGTAAATATCAGATTTTGATATTATAAGAAAATCTGCTATATCATCTCCCTGCTAGAGAGCTCAGGAGCTAGTCATGAAGGCAGATATGTAGCACACACATGATTTTGCCACTGTCTGCTAAAAGTTAGTAATGCCACCTGGGCATGGTGAACTTGTTTGAGGACCCTTTCATTTTGGCTGCACATCCTTCAGGATCTGTCTAAACAACCTTAAACTCAGGCGCAATAATTAGTCAATCCAGGATGAAATTCAATTGTAATGATGGCTACATAACTCTATAAACTTACTTTTAAAATACTGAATCGTGCACTTACAATGGAAGAAACTTATTGTATGTAAAATAAGCCTCATAAACATTAACAACGTTTGTAATAAGCAATAAATATTGTTAAATAAACTAAATATAAACAAATAGCCAATGTAATATATTCAGATATTTTGACAACTGGTTTGAGTTAACTTCATGCCCAGCACATAATATATTTATATTATGAATATATATGCCATTAATGTGGCCTCCTAATTTGTCATAAAAAATGAGTTGTCAATATCCAATTTGGGCCAGGCACGGTAGCTCACACCTGTAATCCCAGCACTTTGGAAGTCTGAGCCAGGTGGATCACTTGAGGTCAGGAGTTCGAGACCAGCCTGGCCAACATAGTGAAACCCCGTCTCTACTAAAAATACAAAAATTAGCCAGGCATGGTGGTGGATGCCTGCAATTCCAGCTACCCTGGAGGCTGAGACAGGAAAATCACTTGAACCCGGGAGGCGGAGGTTGCAGTGAGCCAAGATCGCTCCACTGCACTCCAGCCTGGGCGACAGAGCCAGACTCCATCTAAAAAAAAAAATATATATATATATATATATATACACACACACACACACACTCACATACACACATATATATACACACATATACACATATATACACATATATACATATATACACATATATACATATACATATATATCCTATTTGGTTTACGTATAATTAACTATTTTTAAACCAAGATAAACATTTGTTTGCTCTTCTCTCCAACTAAACACAGAATACATTTTAAAACCAAAAATATATTTTAGATCTAGACAGTATATCAATAAGCACGAGTATTTCCTGATCAATCACTGAGAAATAATGAAAATAAGAATAACTTTATAAATGATCACAGAAAGAATGTCATAACCATACCCTTAAGAATAATTGTCTGATATTCTGAGAAAATTATATACACAAGTTTCTCTCATAGGAAGATAGTACTTAATACTTCAAGAATTAAATTCTTCATATGTTATATAGCTATTTTCCTATTGTTGGTGCCTTACATAGAGTGGGTTAAAAAGCCTTGATTCATTTTAGCATAACTACTAAATTTTTCACTAAAAGATAACTACCCTTCTTTCTTTAATGTAACTTCTATTTTCACTGGTTTGAATAATGACCATAAAACTTTAAATAGTGGGATACCTTACAAAAGCCAGTTATTCTTTCAAGCTCTATGATCCTTGCCAGTGTATCTAAAACTGGTTCAGACTCAAAAGTAACTTCCCATAGAAAAGTGCTGCTTTCCTTGAGGTTTAGGGAATGGATCTACTTTAAATACTATTTAATCTGTAATGTAAGGAAGCCACTCTATTTCTAGGGAATTAAAGGGAGACAAATGGTGAACATCTGGAACCCTCCACTTGTATCTAATTATTCTTTTTATTATAATAAAAGTTCGAGAGAAATGCTTTCAAAGGCTTGAGATGACAAAATCATTTATTCCTACTCTTTGCTATTATTCTTATATACTTAATTTTATGAACAATGGTCCCATAATTATTCTGAGGGAGGAGGATACCTGCTAATTTCCATAATTTCCAATTATTACTTGATCCTCACAGTAATTCTTTAAGCAAGGTATCCAGGTATATTATTATTATTTTTATTAATTATTAGAGACAGAGTCTCTATCACCCAGGCTGGAGTGCAGTGGTGTGATCATAGCTGCACTGTACCTCCTGAGTACAAATTATCCTCCTGCCTCAGCCTTCCAACTAGCTAGGACTGCAGATATGTGCTACTATACCCAGCTAAATTTTTTTCCTAAAGACAAGGTCTCACTACGTTGCCCAGGCCTGGTCCTGAACTCCTTGGCCTCAAGCAATCCTCCTTCCTTGGGCTACCAAAGTGCTGGGATTACAGGTGTGAGCCACCACACCCGGCCTTAAGCAGGGCATATTATTATATCCTTTCAATAGTTTGAGAAACTGAATCTTAATGAGGTTAAATATCTTGGCCAAGTTTATTAGGCTAGTGAGTAGCAGGGACAGAATTCAAACCCAGGACTGATTCTAAAGTCAGAGTTAACTGCTTGCCAACTGAGTAAGAAAAGCTGCAAACCAAAGAATCTGACACAAAACTCTGGTCTGGGGGAAGCTTTCCAAAGGACAGAATCAGACCAACTAGAGTTTGTGTTGACTCCGAAGAATTGAGTTACCCTGAGGCCTACATGTAAATATTATGCCAGAAGATACTGGCTCGTGGGAAAAGCTGCCCCAAGGACTTACTGGAAGGAGTACTCTCCAGGGAGAAGACGTGGGTTTGCGAATTTCAGCCTAAGACAGAATCTGGACATGGCTAACAAAAGTTGTGACCTGTCACTTATGGAAAATTATAAATTGACGTTAGCTTCCAACCACTTTAGCTGCGTTGCTTTAATAAGACCATTATGATGCTCACAGGTGGCCAGTTGCCTCACCGATCACCTCAAGTGCAAAGAGTGGCTCATACCGTTTGGAAAGGACAAAGACCAAGCTGAACAGTAAGTTTTGACTGGAAACTTCCTAAACATTTTCTAGGAGAGCTTTCTTCCTGCTGGCAGAAGAAAACAAATCTACTTGGTTATTATAAGATGTTTCATTTTCTTTTTACCCCCAAAGAAAAATATGCTTTCCTGAGAAATCTGAAATTATAAGGTGCTCTTTTAGATATTGCCACATAATTTACACTTCTGGCAAAGATTCTCCCCACAGCCACTTGGGATGCATTCTCATTTAGCACACTGGCACTCTGATGTACTTTTGATAAAGGTCTTATTCACTGGGATGGCCATGGTAACCCAATGGCCTTCGATTGTCCCAGCTGGACTATTTGTTGAGTGGCTTGAATTGCTAAGTGATTGGATGATCCTGTTCCCCACAAAGCCTGTTAGGTGGAGATGAAGCACAGATGAGTTCATTTAAGGGCTCATCAAGCTCTGGCAAGGCTGGAGCTGGGTAGCTCTCCTTGCCTTGGCCAGGACCTCCAAAGCTTTCTGTTTCCACGTGGAAACTTGGCCAATCTTGTCAGCTCAGTGACAATGAAAAAAAAAAATGAAACTTGGTTAATAGGATTATACGATTTGGGGAGTAGAATGTTGTTACATATGATTTATTTTGAAAGCTGATTTCGCTCTAGCGAAAACAAGCTCAATCCATTACACCAGAGACTGTGGTGCCAAACACAATCATTTCCAGTTTGAAAGATGTGATTGCTTTTTAATGTGGAAATTTCACAAGGTTACAAAAAGGAAAAAAAATTAAACTGCTTTCATATAACAAAGTCACTTTGGTATATGGGTTGCAATGCACTGACAATGTCCAGACACCCTTACCACCTCTTACCACCTCTTACCACATCACAAGTCAGAAAGGTGGATCAGTTTGATTTACACCATTTCTTGGTTGTGTTTTTCTCATGTCTTTGAAATAGCCTAATAGTTTTTCACCAAAATAAATAGTAATATATGTTCAATATTGGAAGTATGCATGGTCAGACAAGGACAGGAGAGATGGAGGAGATAATTCAGGTAGAGAAACCTCCTCTGCAGGCCTGTGCCTGCATGTGTGTGTATGTGTATGTGTTTGAATTGTCCTCCACCAAAATGACCTAATTTGCTTTCTCAGGTTTGACCAGACCAGTAGCCTGTTTTTTAGTTGGTTCCAGTTTATACAACCTGGGTTCCCTAGGTTCTGTACCACCTTCTTCCTCCCCGATCCCATACCTTTGAGAGATTTTAATAGAAGTAAAGACCCATCAAAACAATTTTTAAAGTGATCATAGAATATGGCTGAGATTATCAAAATGATGACGGTTAGGTTTTTATTCTGCCATATTTCATCAGATCTTGAAACTCTTTGCTAATCTGTAATCCAGAGTGAAATTTTTAGAAAAGAATCAGTGGCAGAAAGTGTTTCTACTGGTAAAAATCACCAAATTGAGAAAGATTTAAAAATTTAAACTGTTTTGAAGAGAATTGGATATTTTTCATTTCTGCATCCTTAAATTAGGCCTTCATCCCTAGCTGTGGATGATGAGGCTTGGGGGCTGAGGGGGGAAATACAGCAATGACAGTGTAGCAGCATTTTTCAGAACCTGGGATAAAAATGACATATACACCATGAAACCTTTTTGTCCTTCCAGTAACTGTTTTTGTTTGTTTGTTTGTTTGCCTGTGCATTTTGAATACATGCTATCCTGTTCTTTTGTACTGACGGGAAGAAAGCAGGTGAAGAAACTCTATGATTGCAGGGCTCCTTGCAGAAGCTTGGCCGACAAAATTAGTATTGCATCTGCTGGATCCAGCACAAAAGGACAGAAGTCCAAGTACAATTAAAGGAACCAGGAAACTGGAAAGGAGAAATGTTTGCCTTCTTTAAGGTGAAATTTGAGGGAAATCAGTTGGGAATCAGAAAAATAAGCAAAACGAGATTAGAACATCCAGTTTTCAGTTTAAGCCATTCCTTGTTAGCTCCTGGGTGTTCATACTTACTCCACCATTCATTGAGCACTCAGACCAACCCAGAGCTCCTAGGTCACCCAATTCTATGTAGTGAGTATACATTTTCTTTCACTTTCCTTTTTAGATTCTTCCTTTTCTGTTCATTGTCACTTCAGTTATCATATTGGAATGTTGACCCTGATTATTATACTTCTTAGCATCAATTCACAAAAGAAGACGGGCACTGTAAAATAGAATTTGGGATCATATGGATTGATGTCACTGGTGCCTAGAGAAAAGGCAACATTTATTGAGTGGCTACCTTGTTCCAAACATTGCATATACTTATCTCATTTAATCCTCACAAAAACTTGAGACAGATATTATTATCACACTTTGTGTTGGTAGGAAATTGAGGTGCAGAAATTGTAATAGCCCACAGATTCATCTGATTCAAAGCCCCTGCTTATCCCATTAGGCCATTCTGCCTCCCAACTTCACTTGAAGTAGCAAAAGCCTATTGATTCTACTAGCTGAGGGATGGGCTTATTTAATGATACAAGCCTAGTTATTTCACCTTGTAAGATCTCAGAGCCCTTGATTATGTGACTTTGAGAGAAGAGTTTGGAGATCTTTAGATGAAAGGAAAGTGAAACATCATTACATTCAGTAGTCAGTTAAGTAATGATAAACTGCTATTGGCTATGTAGGTTGGTCCAGCAAGTAAGGGTTTGAGACCAATAATAATAAAAATATCATCTTATATTTATATTATGTACATAGGTCTTTGTGCTATTTCATATATATCTTCACATTTAATCCTTCAACAACCCTGTAACTAATCAAGACAGAGATTATTATCCCATTTGATAGGAGAAGAAACTATGAGTTAGAGAGGTTAAGCAATTTGTCTGTGATCACATGGATAAGTAAAAAAGAGTTTAAACCCAGCTCCACTTTTCTATCTCTTAAGCCAGTTCTCATTCCTCTATGGTAGAATGTGAGCTTCATATCCAACTTAGCACGGGTGTCCTAAGGAAACTTTGCCATCTCTATCATCCTTCTATTCTGCTGCTTATCATACTGTTTTTAAGTTATTGGGTCACTCACCTTCATATCCATCAACTTCAAGCTCCTTGAAATGAGGGACTTTTTTTCTTTCTTATTGAAAAAAAAAAAAAAAAAAAAAAAAAATTACATTTTATTTAAGTTTCTAAATTGACCAGAGTGCAAATTCTTAAATCCTACCATTCAAAACTGACAGTTGCCAACATTTTGATATTTTTTTTCTGTCTTTCATCTCTGCGTTCTTAGTACCTAACATAATGCCTGGCACGGAGTGGATGTCTAATGAATGTTGGTTACATTTAACTGAGGGTTCCATAATTATGGGGATAAATTAGAAAATTGGTTATGTAATACAGAAATAATATTTGGTATTTATTTCTTTCATTCCTAAAGTAGTCATATGTGAGATGCTTTGGAAACATTTATCCATATTTTACTATTTTATGGTAAGATGACAATGGTAATCACAAGAAGGTTTTGAAAAATGACATCTCTTACTATGCGTTTCTTTAAAGGCGAACTATACATGCCCCTATGACAATATCCCCACAATGAATGCCATACTAGGTACGGATTGATGGTTTCTTCAGTTTTGTTTTGTTTTGTTTTTAATGATTCCTTCTTGAATTTCAGTGGTTGCTAAGACTGCACATCTACACGGGAATAGAAAACTACATGAAACCAGACTCTAAGCTCAGAGGGCAAGCATGCACACTGCACCAGAAATCATGCTATTCCAATCCAAATGAACTAAATCCTTCTGTAATGTGTGGTCAAGGAGTTAAGTTCTAAAGGAAAATGCAAATAACCTAAAGTGGAAACCATATACGTCTGCGTTCTTCAGTCTCTAAGCCTGTGACAGAACTTTGTGGAGAAAGGTGGCAGCAAAGCATCTTAATGTTTTCTTAATACTTCACCAAGTAATGATAGTCTCACCAAGTGCTTCGAAGGAACTAGACAGTAAGGGCCAAAGTTTGGGTTTGGAAAAGAGAGGAAGGAAACTGACTCTGTGGTTTGTTATGAGATCCTGGGAGGAGCTTTGAGTGTTACAAAGAATCTTTCCTCTTCTAACCTATCCAACCTCCTCCTACTCCCTCATGGGTTTCCTTCTTTTTTCATAGAAGCTTGGCAGGCTGGTTAAGAAAGGATAACGGGAGAAAATGACCCCTCGGCTCAGGTCTCCTTTGACTTGTGACTATGGGCCCAATAGTAGATTGTGAGACTAGAAGGTCTTTTTCATTGAGTCTGTCTTACTGAGAGGAAAAACTGCTTTGTGTGATGACTTTATGGCAAATACTGGCAACTACTCTGCCCTGCATACTGAAAGAGAGACATTTCTGACCGCAGCTCATGAACCACACTTATTTACTCTGGCACATGCCCACTATTTGTTCATAGGCTTTCTGTCTCTACTAAATGCGTTCCAATTTTGGAGGCTAAATCATTGCCAGTAGTTTCCAGGACATTCCGCTAGGCTAAGCAAAATTGCCCTAAGCGGTAGTCAGAAACCACTGGAGTAGTATTGTAAATACAGACTATTTGCAGAAAATGAAAGATACCGAACATCTTATCTTTTTTGTGCTGCAGAAATCCATGAGTTGTATTTTGCAGAAAGCCGTGCAAGGCACTAGCAAGAAACAAGAGGAGGGTATGAGGGCTTTCATCCCCACTAGAGCTCAGAAATTGTGCTTGAAACCACTTTGAAAGTTGGGCACAGCCTAAAACAGTTCTAAGTGCATACTATGGCCATGTTCAGGAGGCATGCTAGAGATTAGGTACAGCCTAACCAATAGTAGCTTTTTGCTCAGTGTGGATTTTTAAATGATCTGAAAACAGTGGAGCAATGATAAGAAGAAAATAAATGGTGGTCCTCGTGGGTGTCTTTATAACCATTTCTGTATTCAGTGATAGCTGTCCCCTCTCAATGTCAGTCATCACCTTAGACCTAAATGATGGCTTAATGGGTCATGTTGAACCACGCTGAGTTTGAGATCTAGGATAATTGAGAAATTCTCCATTTGTAATAAAACCTCCCACCACTATTGAGCTGTGTATTCCACATCTTGCCTCAGGCAGGGACTAAGAAAAGGAGATATTACATGATATTGCTTCCCTGTACGTAGCTCTTTCACATGTTTCCTATTAAATTGGTTTCTAACCAAGCAGAGATTTTATTTACACATTGGCTTTAATAATAAATAACTGTGTTCCTTTTAAAGTCAGCAACTTTGATGTCAACTCACCAATATGATCATATTTGTGTTTGGAAAAGGAAAGGAAGTTCACTCTGAAAGCAAATGATCTATTGAAAGGAATAATTTTCTTTGGAGGTGGCTAAGCAGATTCTTGCAAGTACTTACATATTGCATAATACCTCCTGAGACTTATTGAAATAAATCTTCTTCATCCTAAGGGCAAAGCAAAATTAAGTTGAAATAAGCCATAATTAAAACTCCATGCACTGGGTTAAGAGGGAGAAGGAAGCCTATACATATCTCTATCCATGTGTATTCTGTTAACATTTAAGACATTTTAACTTTGGGTAGTGGACAGCATAAAGGGGGACTAGGTAGGAACAAGGCCACCACATCAAACTGATAGTGGGATAGAAGAAACATTTGACACCTCCCGCCTTCTCTGCCCTCTGTCTGTGTTTAATTTTGCTAAATCATTCCCGTATGGAGATTGTATATTTTAATTTGCCTCTCCAAGCAACACAGAGGTACGGTGTCAGGAAGCCTGATCTCAGAGTCAGGCAAAGAGATGCAAAAGCTCTAAAGACCCCAAGACCCAAGAAAGACAGAAAAGGAACAAGGCGGTTGTGCCTAAAATCGCATGAGCCTAAAATTGGCATATGGAGTAACTGGGAAGATGGCACTGGGAGATGTAACATTCTCTCATGGTTAATTTAGGACTTCATGTGTGTTTATGTTTTTAAAAGTTAATATCCCTTTGAAAGTTCTAAAGATGACTTCCTGGGAAATATAAACTTCCCTGAAGTTTTACTGGAGAAGACATTCCATAGCAACCAACTTCAAAGTGACCTAGATTTGTCCATCAGAGATATAAAGGTAATAGAAAATGAGGGAAAACTGAAATGTGACAAAAACTACAATGTGTGTTGCTTATGTGACCATGCATTGAAACATCATGACACGATGGCCCATATCAATAGTGAGTTTAAGAGAAAAAACTATCGCCTTGTCTACATATCCTAACACAGCTCCCAAATAAATCACTTAGATGTGTTTGGGGACAACTTTGAATTCACATGTTCTAGGTATTTTATGCATACATGTTCTATATATGTATAATATGGTCTTATGCATACATGTTCTATATATGTATAAATAGAAAATGGACATGATAATAGTTTCTACCTATAGAGTAAATATGAGGCCCAAACGAGAACAAAGCAAATAATGTGCTAAGCACAGGACTTGGAACAAACTTGCTACTCAAAAATTATCATAATTATTATCTAGAACTCTTACATGATGTGAGAATTTCTTTAATGTGGTGCAATAATGATAACTAATGGCTTCCTCCCCAGAAAATAATAGCCTTGACCCTAATTTATAATTATTTTGTTTATTTCTCATATATATTTTCCCCTGCTCAGGTTTATTGAGAACACTATGAATTTAGCCTCATTGCAGCATTGCTCACCAACTGTAATAATCCCCTAACAGTATTAGCACTATGGTTTTCATGAAAAGAAACAGCAAAGATGGTCTGGGTTCACACACACAGATCTGCATTGTAAATCTGAATGGAAAAAAAAGCCCTTCTGAATGGCATTTCTTCATGTTTTAGTCAATATCACCACTTAAAAAGATGATTAAACTACCTGTTTATGCTTTTTGCCAATAAAGCAGATGCTGATTATAACAGTTCTGTAACCTCATCACTTTCCTACAAAAATCCTTGCTTAGTTGCATGTGTCTAGTAGCAATGCCATTCTTCCTTAAAATTTAACAATTATGACTCTAGGTTGTTTTGTTTAAGCATCTTTCCATATTATTAGTAGTAGTTATAGGAGAAGTAGAGTAGTCAGCTCAAATGAGAGAACAATTAGTAATTGAAGACCAGAGATTTGTGCAGTGGGTGTGTGTATGTGCATGTGTCCACATGTGTATGCTTAGATGGCACTGGAAATTTTATGCCCTGGTGCATTTACGCATGTGAAAGGCATACATTTACATACAGAAACCACATAATTATTAAGAATCAACAATGGTCCTCTTGATTTGCACTGGAAATCCTGTAAGTCACATGGGAAGTTTTCCTAAGAGTTTAAGGTTAAATCAGAATCCTGTCTAGTCAATAACTCAATGAATGTGTTCTGGCTAGGCTATGAAGATATTCAGAAAATATTGGACTAGTAGAGCAAAAATGAAACATAAACAGTGTGAAATCAAAACTGCTGTGGGCATTTTTTTAAAGTTCTTTGGCTTGAGTCATTATGTAATCAGAAATAAAGCATTGTTGCTGTTTTCTAAGGGACAGTCGGAGAGCAGAGTGCAGACTGCATCAGCAACACATCAACACTTAAAAGAAAACAGGCACGGATTGTGAGATTACATATTACCAGTATGAATCAGCTGCACATACTTCTGAATCATTTGCCTTTCTGATCTTTTAGGAATAAGCTGTAGTCAAACCATGGTCTGAGGCCAGGAGTGCCTCGGTGAGAGTGCATATACACTATATACACTATGCACCCTCACCCAGGCACTCCTGGCCTCAGCCCATGGCACCAACCCCCAGGGAGGAGAAAGGTATGTACAGTCCCTAGTCTTCCTGTTGACCAAGCAGTCAGGCACATTCTCAGGCTGTCTTGCTCCTTGACAGCACCTCCTCTGTCAGCTGTGATGACACCTGGCTATGCAAAACAGATACTCCAACTCTCCCAAACTCCACAGCTGGGCCTTCCTTACTCAGAACAGGTAGTTGTCTATGTGCATGATTTTGAGGGTGCTTTAAAAATGTTCTTGCCCTCAAAATATTACTCCCACTGATTTGAAACATAGGTCCTGGAATTTCACCATTGAAAAATTCACAGCTTTGAGTTAAAATACTGCTGTTCTAGAGGCCATTCATGAAGTGTAAAGCCCCTACCCTCCACCCCTGCATTAGGAGAAACAATGTATTAAATTGTTTTTACCTTTTCTGCTCTTGTTCTAATTAGATTATAGGATCACTTCCTCTTCTCTTGGAAGGCAGAAATAAATATCCAGTGGGAAGAGGGCATGATACAGGTAGAATCTGATAAGAAATCTGGCAAACATGAGAAGTGGACAAGGTCCATAGCATATCAGCTCAGGTAAGGGCCACAACAAAGGGACTTTGGGTAACCAGATTACAAAATCATACCTCTGGATTGGTTAAGTAACTGGGGAAAGGGGAAGAGTGGGAGAAGGAGTAGGAAAGAAGAAGAACATTTCCAAAATAGGTAAATGTTGCCAAAGAGCATTTCTTAAGGCTGGCCCTGCTAGGGGGTAGTAAACCTTCCAGCAAAATACATCCTAAAAAATGTCACCTTTCCCCAGTGAACACATATCCCACCCCCACTCTCTCCTGTGCCTAGTTCCCGTTCAGAAGGCTTACAGTTGCTGTGGCAGCCTCTAAGTTTTTCCATGAACCACTCATGGAACAAAAGTATTTACGGAACCTAGAGTTCTTCACCTAAATAATCATTTGACAGATTTCCCAATTCTGACACCTAAGCCCTGGCCTTGGCACCTCAATAAATCCCTGTCATGTTGTTAGCTGGAAGACAGTGAGTAAGTCTCTTGAGAATTACAGAGATGTGCACAGGGTACTCAGAGTACCCCTGCCAAAAGAAGATGCAGTGCATTGTGGGTAGTTCTTGTCCAGTCATTAGGAATAGGTCATTATTTTTAATCAGGGAATACATTTTTCTATCTTACGAAATCTTCACCTTCTTTTGGTAGGCCTTTAGTTTTTAAGAAAGCTGCATATATTTTTAATATATAATATATATTACCTATTAAGATGATCCCAGTACAACTGGTTTCCTGGAAGACTAGAAACCTGGTCTATCACTCCACCCTCTCCAACCACCTGATGCCATTACTTCCAAGTCATGGAAGTTCCCTATGCACTCGAGAACTGCAGGGTTCTTTGGGCAATTTCTCAGGCTGTGTTTTATAAACAGGCCCAGAAACTCCTGGAAAAGGAGCTGTCTCAATTCATATGAAAGAGGCCTCTCCAGAGTTTGTTATATATCTCCTAGGAGAGACAGGGGAGGTAGGGTGAAGGGAGTAGAGTTGATGCCTAAGATAGGAAAAGGCATAATTATGCCAAGAAATTTCCTTTAGCTATTCAACCCAGTTCCCTAGGTTAAGAAGGGATTTAGGAGTCCAGTTTTCCTGATATCTTCTTAGTATTAATAAAAGCATGGAATTTGTTTAAATGAACACTAGAGGAGTATCATTGATATTTCAGCATCTGTCAGTGTCTTATAATGAAGCTATGTATACCAATAATAATTTTTAATGTACTTTCACTTTAACTAGAGAAGGAGGAGAAAGAGGGAGAAGAAGAAAAACACACTGAAGACACTCTGTTTCATTCAATTTAATTTTTCAAGCAAGCTACAAACAAGGATAAAGTCATTGTGCATCTATTATCTCAAACATTCATAATGTTTTACTAAGTATGTTATTTATTCTCACCGCAACTGTTTCAGGAAGGCAAAAACCAGCAGAATTATATATAGTTCACAGATGAGTTATAAAATAATTAGATAAAAACAATTTAGTTTCCTCAGTAGTTGTTTTGTCTTCATAATTCCACATTATTTAAAATGCTTTTCTTTTTACATTGAGTTGATTGGGTGCTTCAGTACAATAAGGACACAGCCTTAGATGAAAAAAAATAGTGGTCAATTTTCCAAAATTAAATAATGAAAAAAATGGTAGTACTGCTACTACTATCAGCCAAGAATATAGTTGTAGAAATATCATATCAGAAATGTCATTCTATTCATCAACTCAAGAAAACCTTTTCTTGTGAACCATAGAGATTAAATAGTTTTAACAGAGATTATGTCTAAGAAGGTCACCCAAACTCACCTTTCAATTACTCATTCGCTAGTAGTAACTTTAGAGACATTAAGTATCTTAGGCCACAAATACATATGTTACATTGAAATTGAGTACATTTGAGTTTTCTATTCTCTGGGCTAAAATTAGCAGTCAATCACAGACTCTTTCTACAAGATAATGTTACCAAGGAAAAAATGTCTCTTCAAGTTTCTTGTGGATTAGATAGATGAAATTCTCCCTACACAAGGCTAGTGCCTCTGAACAATTTTGATCCTGACCCAGCAAAAACAATCTCTACATTTGGTCTTGGGAATCTGAGAAGGAAAACTAAAACAAGTGGTCATTACTGAAGGGGGTTTCAATAATTACTTTAATGGGAGAGAGTGATTTTATGTGAAGGTCTTTGTGACAACTCAGGAAGAAACAATCAAAAGAAAAACTGTTTTCACAGCTTGTGACAAACCAATACCAATAAATAAGAACGGCACCTTGATTGTTTATCCCAGGGACCCTAATACTTAGGTTGACCATATAATTTATCTTCCAAACCAAGATTCATCAGACAGTGAACGGGGTTGCAATTAATAATTATGCTGGAACAACAGATGTAAACCAGGACAGTTCAGGCACACAAGGCTTACAGTTACCTTAGTAATACTGGAAAGGGGGATTGATTATGGAAGAACACTGAGATAGGGCAGGTTTCTAATTAATGTTGAATATGAAGGGACATCCATAAGGATTTTAATACACATTCATTTTAACAATAGCAGTTAGTGACATCACAGTTATGTCCTCTTTTTACTGATGATGAAATTGATGAGCCTTATCTTGTCAAGTCGTAGATTATCTTATATCTCAGGCATATTGGAAGGGACATGGGTTCTTTTTTTAGCCCTGGAGACCAGTTATTAGCACATAATCATGCCCTTATGACCTGAACATGAATGCCCATTCCTTAGAGAATAACCTACTTACCTGGAAGAAAGGAGTTTTCAATCGATCTTTCAGAACTTACAATGTCTAAAAAGTGATGTTCATCATGGATTATCTTGGGGGAATAAGAGACCATTGTTAGGATGGAGCTTGGCACATAGTAGGTACACAATAAATGTGTGTTGAATTTTTTTTTTTTTTTTTTTTGAGACGAAGTCTCTCTCTGTGGCCCAGGCTGGAGTGCAGTGGCGCCATCTCGGCTCACTGCAAGCTCCGCCTCCCGGGTTTAGGCCATTCTCCCGCCTCAGCCTCCCCAGTAGCTGGGACTACAGGCACCCGCCACCTCACCCGGCTAGATTTTTGTATTTTTTAGTAGAGACGGGGTTTCACCATGTTAGCCAGGATGGTCTCGATCTCCTGACCTCGTGATCCGCCCATCTCGGCCTCCTAAAGTGCTGGGGTTACAGGCTTGAGCCACCGCGCCCGGCCGTGTGTTGAATTTTTAAAAATGACAGAGACTTAGCAGAATAAATAATTTTTAAAAGAAATCATATATTTGTTTTTATTCAATTTTTCTTTAACAGTTGAATATAAGAGAGAAAATATACATTAGAGTCAACAAATCGCCTGTCTGTAGAAATCACAATAAACAAACTGCTATACAGGACTTACAGAAGAGATAGTATCTCTTGGTAGAACTACAAGCTTAAAAGATGAAACAGCCTTTCTTTTCTTTTGATTTATTTGTTGTTATGAAAAACAGGATTAAGCATATTTAATTGAAGTATTCTATCCCTTCCTCGACAGGACCATCATCTTGGAGAAGGAATTTGATGTTGGTGTTTTAGAAAGTTCACCAATGATTTGGCCATAAAATAAGAGATGGAGGAGTTACTGAAAGCATGTGTAGAAAGACTTACAGAAGAAATAAGAAACTGAAGTCAAGGAAACAGGAAATAGTAAAAAGAAAGGATATGAAAGATGTTACATTTAGGGGAAGCTGGGTGAAGAATAGATGAAACTTCTACATACTCTTTTTGCAAATACTTGTGAGTCTACAATCATTTCAAAATAAAAACTTACAACAATTTTTTTAAAAGACATGAGAAAATTGAGATGGAGAAACAAACTGTCTTAAGAGCAATTCCATTGTAGTTTGAATAGGCTAAAGGAAGCTTTAGTGAACTTCTCACCATTCTTTATTCAACACTTAGGGAATATTTTTTGAGCACTTTCTTTGTAAACATCATTCTTCTAAATATTAAAGATGTAGTAAACAAAAAATTTTTGTTCTTATGGCTATTATATTCCAGTGCATATTTACAATAGATAACTAATAGATATATAATGTGTCATATGATGGCAAAAATAAGGCAGGGTAAAGGGGTACAGTGAAATGGGTGATTGCTATTCTAGACAGGATATTCATGGAAGGTTTCTGATAAGGTGACATTTGAGCTGAATGAAGGGAGAGAACTGAGCCATGTGAATACTTGAGAAAAGACCATTCCAGACCTATAGCAAACATAAAGGCCCTGAGGTAGGAGTGTGCCTGATATGTTCAAAAAGCAGCAAGGAAGTCAAGGTGGCATGAAAACAGTGACAGTGAGGAGGAGAGAATGGGGGGTGACCAGAGACATAGAGTGAATACAGGAAGCATATAGGCCTTGAAGGCTCTGGTAAAGACTTTGGATTTTACTCTGAGTAAGATGAGAGCCATTGGAAGGTTTTGAGTAAGACAATGGCATAACCTGATTTGTACTACTTTTTTTTTTTTTTTTTTGAGACATAGTCTCGCTCTGTCGCCCAGGCTGGAGTGCTGTGGTGTGATCTTGGCTCACTGCAAGCTCCGCCTCCTGGGTTCACACCATGCTCCTGCCTCAGCCTCCCAAGTAGCTGGGACTACAGGAAACTGCCACCACGCCCGGCTAATTTTGTGTGTGTGTGTGTGTGTGTGTGTGTGTGTGTGTGTGTGTGTATTTTTAGTAGAGATGGGGTTTCACCATGTTAGCCAGGATGGTCTCGATCTCATGACCTCGTGATCTCGTGATCTGCCTGCCTCGGCCTCCCCAAATGCTGGGATTATGGGTGTGAGCAACTGCGCCCAGCCCTGATTTGTATTTTTTAAAGAACCACTTTGGCTGCCATCAGTGAACAGATTTTAGGCGAAAAGATGGAAGCAAGGGAGCTGATAAGAGGCTATTGCACTAATCTAGGTGAATGATAATCAGGCTTGGACTAGGGCTTTAGTGGTAGAGGTAGCGAAAGCAGTTAGAACAAAGTAGAGCTTCAATTAAGTTGCCATTTAGCAATATGAAAAGGGTGGTGCAGGCAGGTGGATCCACTTGTTTTGGACATGTTAAGTTTAGATGCCTGTTAGAAAGCTAAACAGTGGTGTCAACAAGACATCAAGTCCACTTTTGGAGGCTGAGGGGGGCAGATCACCTGAGGTCAGGAGTTCAAGACCAGCCTGGCCAATATGGTGAAACCCCAACTCTACTAAAAATACAAAAATTAGCCAGGCTTGGAGGCAGGTGCCTGTAATCCCAGCTACTCGGGAGGCTGAGACAGGAGAATCGCTTGTACCCGCGAGGCAGAGGTTGCAGGGTTGCAGTGAGCCAAGATCACACCACTGCACTCTAGCCTGGGCAACAAAGAGCGAAACTCTTCATCTCAGGGTAAAACAAACAAACAAACAAAAAAAAAAAAAAACAGAAGAAGACACCAAGTCCATTGTTTAGGTACAAGTTGGAGTGTGGACATAAAAAACTTGGAAGACATCAGCATGGAGAAGGTATTCAAAGCCAAAGGCTAGATGAGCTCACCGAGAGAATGGGTTTGAATAAAGAAGGCAGGTGGCTCAAGAACTGAGCCATGAGTAGTCCCCACTTTTCAAGGTGAAGAGGATAAAGAAGAAACTCAGGAGTAGTCTGTGAGGCAAAAGAAGATCCAAGAAAGAGAGGTGTCCAGAAGACCAAAAAAAAAGTATTGCAAGGAGAAAGTGATTGGCCAATAAATTGGGAGGTAAAGATGGGGACTGAAAACTGGCCACTGGATTTAGCAAGTAAGTACCATAAGTGACCTCAACAGGAGAGTTCAGGGACAGCGGTTAGGGCTGAAAGCCTGAGAGGAGTAGGTTTAAGGATGAATGGGAGGGGAGAATGTATCTTTACAAAAGTAATGACAACATTGTCAAGGGAAATAGCTGTAAAGGAAAAGAGAGAAATGGTGTGGTACGTGAAGGGGATGTGGAGTTAAGGAAGTTCTCTTGGATTTTGTTCTTTGAGACTGGAAATTCAACATATTTGTAGATAGGAATCATCCAGAAAGCAAATAAATTTCCCTGAAATAGGTAGGGAGTTTTATTTAACCAAGTTGAAGTGTGTAAAGTAGGAATCAGGAGGATTTTAGTTGCATTATTCTTGATTAATTAAAAAGGAAAGTGGTTGAGAAAGGAACTACCAGTAGTATTACCATGATTTTCATGGTCATGACCTTAGCTGGGCCCTACTGATAAAGGTGAATGCATTAGAGTAAAGATAAAGGAATAGAAACTTCACAAAGCTTCAGAGAAAAGGTCAAAGAAGAGATCTGAACTGAATCCATGAGATATAGCAAACAGCAAAATAAAGCTAGCCAGAAATGCTGGAGAATTTTGTTGATAGTTGTGCAGAAATCAAGTGCAATTCTTTGGGTTTGAGATGTATGAATTATTTATTATAAATTACTATGTGCCTTGTGTAAAACAAAATCAGACAATATAGAAGTACATAGGATAAAAAAAGGAAAGTATGTGCACACACACGCACACACACACACACACACACTTTCTTTTTCCCTAGGGGGAACCACTGTTAACAGTTTGGTGCATCTCTTTATAGATGTGTGTGTGTGTGTATATACATGTATGTATAATTACATTACAAAAATAGTATCATATACTATTTACGCTACTCCGCACCTTGCTTTTTATATCTAACAATATGTCTTTTGTATTTTTCCATCTCACTAAAGATAGCTCTACTTTCTTCTTTATTAAAAAAATGAATAGGCAATACATGAACATGATATACTATATAAAAGGGACAACAGAGACAGTCTTCCAATCTCTGAGTCAGTCAGTTTCTCCCCAGAGACAACCACTATTACCAGTTCCTTAAATGTCCTTCCACAATTAGGCAATGCATAGAAACATATATGTATGTATTTATACAAATGGTAGCACACCATACACATTGTTCTGTGCTTTGCTTTTTAAATTTTAACTGTATATCTTGGATACCATTCCATAGATAAAGCTGCCTCATTCTTTTAAATGGCAATATGATACTGTACTCTATTGTATCTTTATTTAATTAAGTCCTGTATCAGAATGTTTCTAATTTTTCACAATGAGCTCAATGCAACTATACTGAGCAATAATGAATAATTTATTCAACAAGAAGAAAGAAGAAAAATTTTAGAAAAGACCAAAAGAAATCATTTGAGACTGTAAAGAATTGTGAATTAAGACCAAATCAGGCCAGGCACCATGGCTCACACCGGGAATCCCAGTACTTTGGGAGGCTGAGGTAGGTGGATCACTTGAGGTCAGGAGTTTGAGTCCGGCCAACATGGTGAAACTCCATCTCTACTAAAAATATGAAAATTAGCCAGGAATGGTGGCAAGAACCTGTAATCCCAGCTATTTGGGAAGCTGAGGAAACAGAATCACTTGAATCCAGGAGGCGAAGGTTGCAGTGAATGGAGATCACACCACTCCACTCCAGCCTGGGCAATAAACTGAGACTCTCTCTCAAAAAAAAAAAAAAAAGGAAAAGAAAAGAAACTAATGTCACTAAAATGATCCATTTACCAGGAAAAATCCAGAACAAAAAAACAACAGTGAAACTTTCCTTCTATATAAATACATTATTAACTGAATTGGCTAGAAAGACAATATCTTGTGGCGGTTAGTCTTAGGTATGGAAGATGTCAGTTCTGTGACCACTGGGTAGGTGAGTAATGTTGAATCATTCCATTCTCTTTGCTTCGCTTACCCTTTTGGAAGAGGAATCATTGTGTTCAATGTCTCTACCTGCTCTGAAGACATGCAAGAAGAAACAGAAACATGAAACTGCACATAGCAGAAAATTCTCAAGTAAGATCCTCTCAGGTAATGATGTTAGAATGACTCTGGCCAAGTTATGTCTCAAAGACAGTAGCTGAATTTAGAGGTAGAAACATGTGTGTATCAGAATCAACTGGGAAGAGTTTTCAAACTACTCCTTGTCTTGCTCCCTCCCCGCATCCCAGTTGAGAACCATTATGACTGAAGAAAACTTCCGGTGGCTGGTGCCATAAGTGATAGGACATAAGCATTTGGGTTCTAAAAAAGGGGGAGACGCACACAGTGGTGATGAAGGTCATGAGCTTCAGTTTCAGGGATGCCTGGGTTTGAGCATTGGCTTTACTCCTTATTGACTATATGATCTTGAACTATTTATTTAACCTTTGGAAAAATCTTCATTTCCTTATCTGTGAAGAACCTGCCACATAGTTAGTACTCAATAGTTATGGCATTGGTTCCTCGGTAACTCTGACCTTAACTGTCCACTTTGAACTACAGATTTAAGGAAATATCTGTTCTCATATGGATTTATCAGTTAATTCTCTCGCAAAAGTTTAATGGATATAGGATCTGTACAAACATATATGCATAAATACATAATTTTAAAGCTGGACATGGCTTTTTAATCATAAAGTTTACCCTCAATAACCCCTCATTTTATGAATGCAGAAACTGAGGCTCTGAAAGGTATGAGACTTGTCCAACGTGACAGAGCTGATAGGCATGAGTCAGGACTAGACCTATATCTTCCATCTTCTAGTCTAGCACTTGTCACTTCTTGCCTCTCTAAAACCACGCATTTAATAAAATAAAATATACTTGCTTTAAAAAGCTAATGATGAGAATATTATTTCCTTTCCATTTCAGGGGTCAGTGACATTATTATATAGGACAAGAAAAATCCTGTGAGGTGATCCTCATTCAGCCAATAAAATTAACTACACAAGAAGGTATAGAAAACCCCTCCCTGGCCGGGCGCGGTGGCTCAACCCTGTAATCCCAGCACTTTGGGAGGCCGAGACAGGCCGATCACGAGGTCAGGAGATCGAGACCATCCTGGCTAACATGGTGAAACCCCGTCTCTACTAAAAAATACAAAAAACTAGCTGGGCGAGGTTGCAGGCGCCTGTAGTCCCAGCTTACTCGGGAGGCTGAGGCAGGAGAATGGCGTAAACCCCGGAGGCGGAGCTTGCAGTGAGCTGAGATCCGGCCACTACACTCCAGCCTGGGCGACAGAGCAAGACTCCG
>NC_045441.1:75186054-75228929 GCF_002776525.5 Piliocolobus tephrosceles | reverse complement strand
GCCACCCCCACCCCCCCCCCCCCCGCGCGGGAGAAGAGCAAGACCCCCAAAAAAAAAAAAAAAAAAAAAAAAAAGAAAACCCCTCCCTATCATTGCAGAGGTGGCATCCAAAGACCCAAGAAAGGAGTCAGCAATAGCCTAGGATCCAGGACTCAGAGAGAGACCCATATTGGGAAAAGGTGCTGAATAAGGAGTAGAGTTTTTATATTCCTTACCGAGCCCCAAATTAACTTCCCCAGGCTAGTCCTGTTTCAAGCTTCTATGCCTACCTTGAGGAGTCACAAGATTTCCAAAAGCTCCATGTTTTTTTTCACATGGTTGTTTCTTCCTTGAATTCTCTATTCCTGCCCACCTGACTAATATGGACATTAGTATGTCTGCAGTAAATTTATACTACAGTTCTGCCGTCCTGGGCAAACATGGAGGTGACCAGACCCATGGTGAATTCAGGAAGCGGAATATGGTTAGTGACTAACACCAAGGAATCATAAATGCAATTCAACAGATAACAGCTAGGTCTGTGCCTCTAAAAACAAGACCAAAGGATCTTCTGGGCTCCCTCAACAAAGCTGGGCGCCAATACTGACTGAATAGCTATCCTTGGGTCTGACTCACCCGACCCTGTGGAGTGGAGGGGAAGGTCATAGAACTGGAAGCACATCCAGTCCAGTTCTGGACACCTGCCTGTCTGCCCACGAATGACCACTGTGGAATCTAAGGCAAGCAGACAGCTCCCAAAACTCAGCCTGGAGTCTGCCTCCGTGCATGGCCCAGCAACCACAGGAGTCTCCACTCCATCCCTGGCCACCATCAGAAAGGCATCCGTTACCTCCTGCTTGGCCTTCAGTTCTGTGGTTGCTAGTATAACCCAATGGCCATAAATTTCAAACTCTGCTAAATCTTGGCCTTCTTCTAACTCTGACTGCAACACTTCTCCTTTGGGAAAACAGCCTTACTCATGAGTACTCTCTGCTAAATGAGTGCCACCTTGTCTCTTTCCTCTGAATCATTATAATTAATAAGCAACAATATCATCCCTCGTGGTTATGTTCTTATTAGATGTTAACTGGCCTTAGCATCATTATCTCATTAAACCTTTCCACCTAAATTACTTTATCAGCTTCCCTCTGAAGGAGGTCTGGTACTGTCTGGCTGAATGGAATCTCTACACAAACACAAGAAACCAAAGAGGATGATCACTGGTATTTAGTCCTGCTCCAAATACTAATATTTTTTAAAAATTATTGTTATTTCTACTACTAACAATAACCTTACATTGCTATAAATCCTCTTATCCAAAGTGTTTAAAGCAATACCTGTAGGTTTTTTAGCTTCTTCTCATTTTTATGGGGAAAAATGTAAAAGAATGCATTCTAAAATATTTCTAACTGTTAAAACTTCCTCCCTTATCATTACCCACATTTCTATTTGGAAAATCTATTTCCAGTTCTTTCATTAGATGATGAATTTCAAAATTTTATAGAAAAGGCTGAAAAACAGGTTTGCTGGTTTACTTCAGTTGTTCTAGGTGCAATTTTTTCTTCAACTTTCCTGATAATGTTAGCTTTTCTTTAACAGCATTCATTTTATATATTAACCTTTTATTAAAAAGTAGATGAAAACTATTCTGCTCATAAATGAAAAACATAGACTAGTACATTTCTCTAGAAATGCTTTCATTCCTGAGGACTAATGACACTTATTGCTTCCTCTGTTGTCCTCACAATTTCATGTTAACCATGACCTCTTTTAATCTTTTCCTTCTTTATTACTAAGTTGTGCACATTCTCCAAAGTTTGGGAAGATATGCCATCACGAGTCCAAACTTGCCCTTTTACAGCCATTAATCATGTTTCTTTCCCACCCCAGTCATCTCTTCCCTTCCTTGCTGTCCCAAATCCCTTAACCATCTACCATCATTCATCCTCATTTTCCCAAGTAATTTGCTATTTTTATTTTTATTTTTATTTTATTTTTTTTGAGACGGAGTCTCGCTCTGTCACCCAGGCTGGAGTGCTGTGGCCGGATCTCAGCTCACTGCAAGCTCCGCCTCCCGGGTTCATGCCATTCTCCTGCCTCAGCCTCCCAGGTAGCTGGGACTACAGGCGCCCGCCACCTCGCCCGGCTAGTTTTTTTGTAGCTTTTAGTAGAGACGGGGTTTCACCGTGTTAGCCAGGATGGTCTCGATCTCCTGACCTTGTGATCCGCCCGTCTCGGCCTCCCAAAATGCTGGGATTACAGGCTTGAGCCACCGCGCCCGGCCAATAATTTGCTATTTTTAAATATCTTATTATCTCATATTCCTCGTTATCCACTTATCTTTCAAACTCTATTGTTCATTTAATTTTCTCAGAAATTGTACAGTCTTATTTGGCTTGCAGCACCCTTTTCCCCATTCTTGCACACTTACCTCACCTTCCCACTTTCCAGCTTCCTCTTTGTTTCCAAAGGTGCAGATCATGATTTGAAATGTTGGAGCTAATCTTAATCTCCTTCCATTTACTTAATTTTAAAAATCCAATGATCATTCCCAGAGGGAAACCTAGGTCTGTAATTTTCAAGCCTTGCCACAGAAGCAATCAAATACACTAGGTCTCTTTTTATTTAATCATGGATAATACAAGGAAATGCATTCTCAAATGAAATATTGCACAGTTGGTTGGTGTTAATCTGAGATGCGCTGACCACTCTGTTTCTCCTTTGGGAGTGAAGCCTGGTATCATAGTCAGCCAAAGACACATTTGTATCTTATGAATCTATGTCACATAAGCCTTTTCTCTTAGGGATCTAAATAAACCGCTAAATACAAATCCTGCTGTCATCAAGCTTTCTGTTAGTGTCCAGCCTCTTTTCTTAGAAGAGCATAATTTTAGCTTTAAAAATTTTTTGTTTATATTGTGTTTTTCAACCTTCACAGGCTTTGAGGCTGTTTTCCCTTTCTCTTGATATTTCTTTCCTCCTCTTGAAATCTCAGGTAAATTAATTTTAGCAAACACTGAAGGCATGCAGTCTTCCCTTTATTTTCTCTACTTCGGGATCCTTCCTCACCTAATCCTTTTCCAGCCCATGCCTTCCTATTTCAAGTGCAGGACAGGGATGAACTTCTATCTTTGGACAACCCCACCTTTATATCATCCTTCACTTTCCCCTCATCACTTCATTTCACTCCATACACACACTACTTTCGTTCCTGACCATGTTTGGCCACTTGTGTAGCTGCTGAACTTCTGGCAGCCTGCCTTCCTGGCCATGAGTACAGCTACCTGGCTCCTCCAGTGCCCCCAGCTGCTGCCAAGCCAAAGGCATCATGATCACTGACTTTATCAGTGATAACACCAAGGCAATGGAAGCAAACATACAAAGGGACAGCCTCATTTCATGCTTAAAGGAAGAACTGGGACAATTTCCCCAACTCAACCTATCTCCCATTGAACTTCCCTGAAGAAGAGTGTTCCTTTTCCAAGCTTATTGATTTTCCCATTCCATCATGGCATATAAAAGTCTCATATGGGAATGAGGTTAGTAAATTGTAACCACTGAAACCTAGCATGCATCTCCATATGATTATGACCTTACTTTCATTCTGCACTGGCCAAAGGTGTAGATGCTTGTGCAGTGGGAAATCCTGCTCACTGAATGATGATTAGTACATTTCTTTGAAAAGAATAGTTTTCCTGAGTTAATCCCTTTTTTAATAATCCAAATTATCTACTCTTTTTTCCTAAAATGTGACCCCTTTCCCCCTCTGTATTCTATTACGATTCACCACGATTTCTCCTGAGGGTACAATAGAGTCTAATTTTCTTCATTATTCAATTTGGATCCTGTTAAGAGAGACAGACATTCACTGACAAGAAGAACATTTAAATTTTGGCAAATAAGTTCATTAGTATTCAGAAAGCTTTGCACCCCTCATATTTAATAAACCTTTCCATTACAGAGTAAGAAATCCTGCAAAATAGTCAAACAAATTAGCAATGGGGCCACCAAGAGAGTACATTCAACCTTGATTCAAAGATGTCTCAGTTTATTAGTTTTCTGTCAATCATTAAAACAAGAAAGATGAAACATGCAATTAGATACAAGGAGACAGAACTCCTAATTCTTTCATCCTAGCTGAAGCAGAAGAGTTTTAATTGCTTGGAAAAATAAGATTTTTGTTTTCTCTCAAGAGGGAAGAGGAAGTAAATATAAATTGCCTTAGAGTCAATGGCTGGAGGTACAATGCTCCAAACCATGCAAATGAGAGGTAGAAGGACAAGTCCATCATCTGTATGTTTTGTCTTTACAATGGCCAATATCCAGATATTTTAAAATGTGAGATGATTGACAGAATAGTCCTCTTTTCATTAAAATGTTTAGAGTCACATAGATTTACTGATTCTCTTCTTCTTAATGAGAGTGATACTGAACTAAAATACTTGAATATGTTGTCAATTATTCCAGGGCCAATTTTCCATTCATGTGAGTTATGTTTCTCTTCTTAGTCCAGTTTCTCTTCTAAGTTCCAGTTATTTGAGTTATTTCCATTTATGTGAATTATGTTTCTCTTCTAAGTCCTACCAGCTATTCTATCTTATGAGCCTAACACTGTTTATAACATATTTACCAGAGGGAAAGTAAGGACAAGGAGAGGAGATAAAATACTAATCAATCCATTTAGTAATGATGTACATCTACAAAACTGAAAATGAGAAAATTAAAGTTCTTGGCCATGGAGAGGTATAGACGTTAACTGGAGGTGTCTGCCTGTTCCTTGACCTCAACTCAGAAGTAAAATTAAGAGTTAAGAGTAATTAATTCTACCATTTAAGCCAGAAATTGAAATCCCTAATACTACGTCCTAGGATAAAATTCTGAAACCAAATAGTGTGTATCAGCAATTCCGAATTTGAAATTCCATAGATTGGTTTTTCCATAAAATATTTTCTACACTCAGAGATATACATCAAATAGATCTGCTACTGTTAGAAAAAACAAAGATACAAATTTGCTTATATAGGATTCACAATAGGGTAACAATTAATAGCAACATCTTTTTGTCTGATTAGGCTTTTTCCTTTCCTTTTTAAAGAAGTCACCACCCATAGGGATGTAAGAATCACAGTATATATAAAAATGTCTATTTGCTGAGAGGGACTTTGTAAGTTTAGAAAGTAGTCCTTCCTACCAGGGAAGGGATGGGTTACAGAGTATAAAGTAGTCAGTGGCCTTCACTGTCTGGAGGTCCTTCTACAGATTTATCCTAAGAAATAAAAGATTGTTTCTTCCTTATATCTGAAGACAGATCTTTTCACTATGACACTAGGACTGAATGATTATCTTTTTTTTTTTTTTTTAAGACACTGTCTCCCTATGTCACCCAGGCTGGAGTGCAATGGCATGATCTCAGCTCACTGCAGCCTCGACCTCACAGGCTCAAGCAATTCTCCCACCTCAGTCTCCTGAATAGCTTGTACTACAGTCACGGGCCACCACACGCAGCTAATTTTTGTATGTTTTTGTAGAGCTGGGGTTTTGCCATGTTCTCTAGTCTAGTCTTGAATTCCTGAGCTCAAGCAATCTGCCACCTCAGCCACTCAAAGTGCTGTGACTACAGGTGTACAGCATCACGCCCGGCCCCGAATAATTAACTGATGTGTATCTCAAGGCACTCTAAAAGTTGCTTGAGTAGAATGGGGCATCTGTCTGTAGTTGGTTACCCTGGGACATGGGCACACTCCCCTGGGACATCGTTGATTCTTTCCAAAGAGAAAGCCAGCAGATGAAAGAAATAAGGGTTTTGTCTCCTGGAGTCTGGGAAACTCTCAGGTTTACCTTGTATCTCCAAACCTAGCACACACCTGGTACATGGCAATGCTATATGCTCAATAGAAATGTTTGAGGAAGGGGAGGGAGAAAGGTAAGGGGGAAAAAAGGAAGGAATAAAGCTTCCATATGCTCTACAGTGTATATTGCTACAACCTTCCTAACTCCAAAGGGAAGAAGCAGACTCACTGTATCCTAAAACATTAGAAAAACACCCGCTTCGGAAAAAAGTAGTAACAATCAAGTAACTATTGAAGATCTATTTGACCTAACAGTGTAGAAACAGGAGAATTACATAAGGCCAGCTGTAGCATAGGGCCTGATCTTAATGTTTTAGAGATGGAGAGGCTTGGAGTCACTCAAGAGGCATCCAAGTGGAATGTGAAATGACTTACCTACAGTCACATAGCTTGTTAGTATTAGAACACAAACTAAAACCCAGGTCTCAAAATTCCCAGCCCAGCATTTTTCATGCTGCAGTTTCCTATACAGAACAGAAGCGAAAGCTGTTCTTGAAACCTATCCCTTCCTGTTTCCTGACCCAAGTCACGTCATATGTCCTTCCCCAGAGACCCTGCTAACCTTAAGCCCTTTGCCTGGTACCACAGAACTTTGTACAATTTGCTGGGGGAAACAGCCCATGCTTACAGGCCATTTATAGAATGCAGGCTTATAGAACATGATCAATAGGCATGATTAAGGAAATAGGAATTATCCTAATAATTGGAACACTGGCTCAATGATATCTTTATGGCCATTTGTTAGTTGTAGCCACTGTTCTTCATACCTAAGGGAAAGCTACAGTGTAAGCTCCATGGGGGCAGGAACCATGTCTGCCTTGCTTCTAAGTCTCTACAGTATCCAGTAGTTACTTAACTATTAGTTGTATTATTAAACATGACCACCAGTTCCATATTTCATAATTCCAAGCATGTTCCATGATGGCTTTATCTACAAATAACCAGCAATGTCATCCTTTAGCCAAATATTTTTGAAGGGCCCAGCTCTACCTTGTGTTTCCAATAATCTAATGAACTCAACACAGAGTCTGACCACCAAGCCCATAGGCAAAGAGTTCAAGTTCCATTTGACTTGAACTACTCTATGAGCAATGACTGTCACCCGCAAGTGAACGAAGACTCCCTAAGGGCTTACATTATAGAAATGGAAGATAGATAGTCTGTCAGTGTCTTTATTATCAAAGCCCTAGAGTGCAAAGAAGAGACACGTAGGGTAATGAATTGGTGTCTCCCTCAGACCACTACTTGTTCAATCTTTATTACAGGAAAGGCTGAGGTCTGTAGGGGCAAGAATCAAGCAGGAAGATCATGGGAGCACTCTGTGGTCATAAACATATGGCACTCTGTGGTCATAAACAATCTAGCTAGAGTCCTTGTTTTATATATCCTAGTAAGAAAAACAGAAACCCTGAAGTCAAACAGCATGCTCCTCAACATTCTGATTATGCCCTACTTTCTACCCCTAAGGAATTTAACAGACTATTCCTTCCAACCCCACACAGAATCCTCCCTGAGAGAAGGGCTGGTAAATATATTTTCCATGGATGTGTTAGCATACTATTGATAAGTTAGTGCCCTTATAGTTTAGTCCTCCAAGCAATTGTCCAGTTGTTTTGTCTTTAATCTGACCCTGCTGACAGTCATTACTCAAAATGAAGAAGGCAATCTAGAGAGAAACTGTAGCTGATGCTCCTCTTCTCTCAGTGGGTGGATAGCCCATCCATAAAGTCTTCTTGATGATGGTGTCCAGGAGTCAGGGTCCAAGGAGCTCAACAACAGCAGTGGGAAGCAATACAGGAAAAGGTCATGCTCCTCCAAGAGAGTGGGTTTTCCTTTGTCTCAGCAACTGTAAAATTATAAACAAAAGATTAAAAAGCTAAACCACTGCTCAAGTAAGGATCTTGGTAAATGCATGCTTTACCCAAAGCCTGATGACGGATTCATTGGCACCTAAATGAAGTCTGTGGTTTTCCAGACAATGGGGCAGAGACTACAGGAACACACAAATTATGCCTAGGGATTCTCTGTTCCTTCATTAATTTTGTTGTACCAAAGAAAAACTATAATTGCAACTAAACACAAGTAAATGTGAGTAAATCTGCATGCATAAAGCATGTAGAATACATGGACTACGAAGGGATATACTAGGGGAAAAGGAGAGACAGCACAGAGAATCAACAGCAAAGAAGTTGCTTCTTCCCCTCTTTATGGCCCCTTCACTGGCCATAAAGATATCATTGAGCCAGTGTTCCAATTATTAGGATAATTCCTATTTCCTTAATCATGCCTATTGATCATGTTCTATAAGCCTGCATTCTATAAATGGCCTGTAAGCATGGGCTGTTTCCCCCAGCAAGTTGTACAAAGTTCTGTGGTACCAGGCAAAGGGCTTAAGGTTAGCAGGGTCTCTGGGGAAGGACATATGAAGTGACTTGGGTCAGGAAACAGGAAGGGATAGGTTTCCTGCACAGCTTTGACCTGAATGGAACAGCAATTATGCAACCTAAGTGAGAGTTCAATAAATAACAATATCTGGGGACAAACTGAGATTTAAGCTTCCATGAAAAATTAGTAGTAACCAAAGCCTTAGCCAGTTCCTGGGCAATCAATATGATTGATACCCAGAGTCTTTAACAAAATAAGATAGGATGATAATAATCTCATCCAAAGATGGTCTAAATGAAGCATCACTACTTTAGGGAATTTCTACCAAAAACATCAAAAGTGATGGCAAAAATAGCGCCATTATCAGAGTACTAGCAAAACCACCAAATCAATGGCTGTCTTTGGCTGCCATCCCCACATAGGTGGGTCCCTCTGTCCCCTTCCTCAGGAACCAGGAGCCCAGCATCCATATGCCTTTATCCACCCACTCTAATTTCTTTAATGCAACAGAGAGCAGTTAAATAGAAAGTCTTCCAATGGCTGGAATGGAGTATTTGATACTAGGGTATGAACAAATGGTTAATTTGACTTTATCAGCACCATAAGACAGTGCAAAACAAAAAGAAAGAAAAAAATAACAATTGGTGACTTTCACACTCCTATGAGGTATCTGCAGTTTATAAATGGAGCTTGTGTACATAAAACTCTTAATTACTGGAATGTGAAAAAGATAGAGAGAGAAGGAAGGGACAAGTGAAAAAGGAAAGAGCAGGGCCTTTCCATGCTTCTTGTTTAATGTCACCACCATCCCACACCAACTATCAAACCTCCGAACAGTGGGCTTAGGCAACTTGGCCTCCGATGATACTGAACAGCTGCTAACCCCAGTCTTAGAAGACAATTCTGTCCTCAAAGCACACAGAAGAGCTGGGTCCTTTAGAACCAACACCCAGATTCATAGAGAATCCTCCTACAGATATCAGTGATCATGTCTGCATTGCTGGTGTCTCCCCTAGTCCAAATCCTTCACTCTACAAAGAAGCAAAGTGAAAGGTGAGTGGCTTGCACAGTGTTCCATAGAGACTAACCAAAGGGTAGGGCCAGGACTGAGCCCAGGTCTCCCAAGACCCAGTCCATAGCCCTATCCAGGTACATCCCCATGAGCATAACACACTGTGCTCCAGACACAGGCAGAAGATCATACCCCTCAAACTCTAGAGTAGTATTTGGGTAGTATCTGGGTAGCAATTTCCTCTCCCTAGACAACAATTTGATTCAGTGGGTCTGGGGTGAGGCACAGGTATCTACCTGTTAACAAGCTCCGTGGGATCTTCCAGATATAGAAAGCACCCCCCTTCCTACCAGCACCGCACAGAGGGCTGAGAGGGATGGCTCTGGGGACATCCTCTGGAACCCAAACATCAAAGGGCTCCTGACCACTGGGTCACAAGTCAGAGCTCTGAAAACAAGCACCAGCCTTGAAATCTCAAACAAAGAATGCTTAGAATGGGCCAGAAAGGTCTCCTCTTAGACCTGTTGACCTTAGTGGCTTTGGGTCTGACAATATCCAAGTGATGCCTTCAAGCCTCCTATGTAACCAATCTCCCAATATGTGCTGAGCCCCTACTTTGTATAAGACTGTGCAGGGGGGCTAAGATGGGCAAAGAAAAGTAAGCCCTAGTTGTAAAAACTACCAAAAAGATCAGATACATACACTTAAAAAGAACACCCACATTACAGAGCAGTGTTGTTGAGGATGAAACACAACACAGGTCCATATCCATGTCATATAAGCTTGCCCAATATAACTCAACAATTTCTAAATCCACTTCCTGGCAGAACCATCTTTCCTGGTTCCTCAACCCCCACCCTGGGATTCTGATTCAGTAAGCCTGAGGAAGAGTCCAGAATGTGTCTTTTTTGCCAGCTGTGAGATAAATCTAAGGCAGGCAGTCCACAGGTGGATATTTGAGATTCTCAGAATATGTTAAGGGTCAGGCTGCAAAGAATTTAAGGGAATCTAGCTTGGTTGCTTCTTTATATTAATGGTTTGCTGCGCCTCTAAATTCTTAACCTACTCACATTGGCCCCTAGAATCTAAGTCTGTTTGGTTTTGTTCCTCTCAGCTCAGTCATGGCCTATGCTGCCTTTCTACTTGAAACTTCCTACTTAGGGCCTCCTTCATGTTCCCAACAGAAATCTGTTTTCTGGGAAAGGGTGCAGCTTTACTCCTCAGCAAAACACACAGGAAAAAAAAAAAAAAAAAAAAGCCCATGTCCAGCCATGTATCATATGATTCCATTTAAACCATTTATATGGAATGTCTAGAACAGGCAAATCCATAGAGATAGAAAATTGATTAATGGTTGTGGAGGACTGGGGGAAAGTGGAATGGGGAATGACTGCTAATGGGTGTGGAGTTTCCTTTTGGAGGTGATGAAGACATTCTGGAATTAGCGGTAATGACTGCACAACTTTCTGACTGTACTGAAAATCACTGGATTGTACACTATAAGAGGGTGAATTTTACGGTATATGAATTATGTCTCAATTTTTGAAAAGCCCATGCGTAAGTAACACATAAAACATACAGGTGGCTGACCTGGCTCCCTGGGCCCTCACAACTACTGGGTGATGACCCCTGGGCAAGAGGCAGGGCAGTCAATGACAATAATAACTACCATTCATTTGTACTTATTATGTGGCAGATAGACATCTGTTACACACAGTACGTGGCTGGCTCAGTACGTGGTTATCTCAGACGAGACATCACTGCCAAAGATGTGGCTATTGTTATGATTATACTGTTATCACTAACATTTTAAATATGACAACACGAAGCCATAGTGAAATTAAATAACTTGACCAGTCCACAGCTATTAAGTGGCAAAACTGATAGCTAGGGATATGTGGCTTAATAGGCACCAAAAGACCCCTGCCCCAAAGCTTGCCCCAAACCATGTCCCTCAAAGATCTGTCATTCTTATCATTAGATTTGCAGAAAGTAGAATAACAATAATGGTGGCAATAATGTAGCTGAGATGTATTGAGCACTTTCCATAAATCATTCTCGATTTAAAGATGTGAAAACTAAGGCAGAGAATGTTTAAGTAAATTGCCCCAAACCACACAGCTAGTAAGTGATGGAGCCAGAACTTAAACACAGACCCTTAGTGCTAAGCTGCTCAGTCAGAGATCCAACTCAGATGTCTGCAGGAGCAGGACAATGATAGTGTCAAGTGGGCCCCATATAGCACACCTTGAAATACAAAGCAGTATCGACTCATCTTTGATTCATCTATAGACATGTGGTACAATTTTCTCCTAATACTAGGGAATAAAACAAAGCATGACATCAGTGATAAATGACAAATGATGCTTTGCCTCAATGTTGAGGATGCAAACAGGAGTGTAGAAACTATGGCAAATTGGAGAGAGAGCTGCTTCACCCAACAGGACTTCCCCATTCCACTCTAAACCTCCACCGCTGGGTGGGTGTGCGGTACAGTGTTGCCATGTTTTCTGAGATAAAGCCAGAAAAATAGGTCTTTACAGAAAATCTTTTTTGCTTTTAAAAGATAGTAAAGAATTCTGCAGACTATATTGGTCTGTAGCAGAACACTTGACTTCAACACATAGTAAATTGCCTCCTCAAGCAGTTCTATGTGACTGGGATTTAGAGTTTGGGGTGAAAAGTGACAGGGTGAGTCAGGAACAGTAAGGAGGAGCCAGGGTCTGAAGACTCTTGATGCACACCTAAGGAAGTGGAACTTTATTTTCTAGGCCAGGGAAAGCCAGAGTTTTGCTATTCTGTTTTAAGAAGGGACCAGATCACAGACATCTCTGACGACGATGTGAAGGTAGAATAACCAGGAAAGATAGCTAAGGCAGTGAGACCAACTGGGAGGTAACTAATTGTCAGCCCCAAACTAAGGTAGTACCAATGGAGGCAAGAGCATGTACTCAAGTCAACAACTAATAGCAAAGATCTTCCCTGATAGATGATAGATATGACTGTATCATAAGGGGGCACACATATACTCTATCAGATAGATATACTGGTAGTCCTTTGATTTTTTTTTTAAACACTATCATAAGGAAGAGGGAAACATTAGCAAATGTGAGGAAGAGCGCTATGAGAGAAATAGAGAAGGGTTACAGGATACAACTTGTTAGAGGCTGGGTTTGGCATATGAAAGGGAAAGAAAATGTTCTTGGCTGGTGAAGAGACAGCTCTAAAACTGCCTAGGAAAACAAAAGTGAATGAGGGAAATAAAGAAAACATAAAAGAGTGCAGGTATTAAGAAATTAAGAAGAAATATGGAAAGCCAGCAAGGAAAAAAAAAAAATCAACCAGTGAAGAACAGTGAAGGTCCCTAATGTCCATATTTAATGCTGATGAAAGAAACCAGTGAAGGCATTTTAAAAAGATGTTGTAATGAAGGCACCAAGAAGATTGCTTTAACAGAGACTGAACTCAAGAATAGAGACCACAATGGAGGCATTTATGAGGAGTAGAAGAAAAAGGAGACCAAAATATGGGAAAGGATTTTAGTGATTGGAAACTCACAGGAAAAGATGAGTCTTAGAGATGTCAGAAAGGAAAATATGACAGGATTCTGGAATATTCTCAGAGTGAAAATAAGGTCTAATCTGTAAAATATACAAAGTTCTCTCTCCACAAGTGCTTAAGAAGCAGCCCTGAGGAGTGCCAAAGATAACACCAAAGCTGCATTCCGAGGGCATGAGGAGGAGAAAGCAGTTACCAGCAAGACCCTGAAGGGAAGGGAGCAAGGATTTTAGCCCTCACCAGGCTTGGTTTTCATTGCTTGTAACATCATCCAAATCGGAATAAAGCATTCAACAGAATGGACTTTTCCAGAAGTAACCTTGTGATGGCTCGGAGCATTCTGGGAGAGCTGCAGTAGTCAAGAAGACAGAAGCAAAAAGGAAAAGCCTCTACCACACACATGGTGCAGAGATAGAGGACCAACAATAATAGCAACAAAACACTCTATTGAAAAGCATCAAGGTGTACATTAAAAGGGAAAAAATACAAGGAGGTAGGAGGAGGTAACATCCATTGACAACATTGGGAAAGGGCTGTCATTTAGAAGTATGTCATGTTATGTTTGGTATCTTACGTACAGGATTCCATTTAAGCCTCACATTAGATAGGCAAAGTTACCCCGTTTTGCAGAAAAAAAAAAATGTAGAGGCTATGTGAAATTGGTTATTTGCTAAAAGTCACTTAGATAGTAAGTTTTAGAGCCAAGGTTTGTTGGATTCTCAAACTTATGCATTTTTCCACTATACCACACTGTTGGACTATGGACCATCTTCCAATCGGATTACAGCAAAAGCCTTCCTAACTGATATTTCACCCTTTACAATTCTCCTTTCACTATGTAACTCAAGTAACCTTTCTAAAATGCAAATTTTATCATGGTGCTGCCCTGCTCAAATCCAGTCAATAAATTCCTTTTGATCTTAAGAGGGAGTCCAAACCACTTAGCATTCCCTACAAGGCCCTTCAGGATCTGTCCCTACTCACATTCCCAGACTTATTGCAAGCTCCTCTCATTTCAGGTGACAATGCAATGACTCTTAATATATTAAAGTCCCCGGAATGCACCCTGCACATTCTCACCTCCAGGTCTTTGCACACTTTGTCTCTTTTGCCTGAAGCACTCTTCTTCCTGACCTCCTAAACTCTCCCCTCAGGCAGTCAATGCAACAGCTTCTCTTCTCTCATAAAATTTAACACACTTTATTGAAATCCTCTCTGCCAGTTCTGAGGTCCCCACACCCTCTAACTGGGAGCTACATGAGGAAAGATCCTGTTTCTATCTTGTTCACATTTACACCCACCTAGTAGTGCCCTGATATATCATAGGTGTTAAACACATATCTTTTGAAATGGATTAATAAATTGGATGGGGTGGGGCTGTCACTGGTTACTAAGTTAAACTATGGGTAGAGGCCAAGGCCACAACGAACACCAAAGCCTCTACTTTTAACATCTGCAATTTACTGTTTATTGCTGAAGATTCTTTTCTTAGGCATCTTGAAAAATTTAACAACATTTAGGTTGGGCCTCCCCTGGCTCACACCTGTAATCCCAGCACTTTGGGAAGCCAAGGAGGGCAGATAACTTGAAGCCAGGAGTTCGAGACCAGCCTTGCCAACATAGCAAAACCTTGTATCTACTAAAAATACAAAAATTAGCCGGGCATGGTGATGCACACCTGTAATCCCAGCTACTCAGAAGGCTGAGGCATGAGAATCACTTTAATTCCGGAGGCAGAGGTTGCAGTGATCCGGGATCATGCCACCGCACTCCGGCCTGGGTGACACAGAAAGATTGTCTCCAAAAAAAAAAAAAAAAAAAAATCAACATTTAACAGAACATATACTCTATGCACTTTCTGTGCTCAGGGATGTGATTCAGTTCTTGCCCTAAACAAGCTTGCAGTCTAGTGGGGTAAACTTCATTTTCCAATGTGTTACAATTCACATTTTCTTTAAACCCTTTTAGAATTGAGTTGACAAGGGATCCTTGACAGTCTGTTAAGCATTGGGTAACTGCCAGTTGACTGATCACTAGCTCCAACAAGACTACAAGGGGCTTGAGATTTGAGACTGAATCTTCTTCATCATTATCATCCCAGTGCCCAGCATAGTGGCTGGTATATAAAAACAGGTTTAAATAATCAACTGAATGAATGAAAGAACAGACAAATGAACAAGCAAACAAGCCAAATCTTGGAATAAAGCTTTGGGATCTGGGTCAGAGTCTCAGCAGGAATTATTCTCGATCATTAAACAGATAAATGACTCAGCAACAAATACTCTAGGGAAAATCAACCCATCCAATATAAACACACACAGAGACACACAAACACACAGATACGCACACACACACAGACAGACACACAGACACACATACACACACACACAGACACACACAGATATGCACACAGAGAGACACACACACAGAGACACACACAAACACACAGATACACACACAGAGAGACACACACACAGACATACACACACTGCAGAGCCAGAGGAGTATGGGAGCAGGACAAAAGAGGGTCAGGGTAGGATTTGGGATGGTTTTCCAGTGCCAGCTCAGGTTCCTCCTGTGACTTTAGGTTCAGAAGGGAGACACTATGAGGCAGGCACACACACATAGAGCAGTGACATGGCTTCACCTGACCCCTACAGCCTCAAACCTGCTTATTAAGACACACCATAGAGATAAATCAGTGGAAAAACAGGTAGATAGATCAGTATCGTGCTCATCACATGTTTTCAAAACTTATTAAGAAAACCTTAATTTGACATGTTATTTAAAATGTATGTTAATAATCACCAACACAAATAAATACCCAACTGAAATATCTGAATAGTTTTTATATCTTTCAAAATTAAAACCAAACATCAGAACAGAAATAGCTATCTAAATAGCATCCTTTTCACACATACACACACACTCCTGAAATTAACCTGCTGCCAATTTGTTAGTTATTTAAATAAACATTATTTCTGCTATATACTTTACCACCAAATAGTACCTTGTAGTCAGTTTTAAAAACCTTTATCAAAGTAAGAGTTGGTATTATTTTGACACCAGACAGTCCTTTGCTTTTGTGTGGAATCACTGTGTTGCCTGAACAGCGTATGATTTCGCTTTTGTGCAGAGAATCAGCAGGTCATTACTGTACCATACAAATCGCCCTGGACTCAGGATGGAGCCCTGGGGAACTGAAGCTGTAATAGACTGGAGGGAAGATATGGTGTTGCTGACAGTTACCTCTGATGGCAGTTAAAAGGTATGATTGCAACCACATGACAGCTTAATACAACAGATCCCTGAGTTGTTCACATGGCAAATTCTGATTAATGGTGTCAATAATCATTATAAACGTTTAAAGTTTTGTAGAGGACTCCATTACATCCTACTATCAGAATACAAGACCAACCAGGTCCCTTATGAAATAACCATGTTTTATCATTATTTTACTGCCATTGGTTTTACATGTTGATGAACATGAATTTATTCACATATGGAAGGTGGGGGGCAGAGTTCTACTGCATATTTATAAGGTTCATGAAGAAATTTTTGCATAAGAAAGTGAGTGTAAGATTAATTGAAACTCAATATATGAACCAGAATTTGCCACTTTCACACACACACCTATGCATGCATACACACAGTGATACACATACAGGATACGGTCAGTTTCACTGTATCCACATCTGGCAATGATGTGGGCATAGTGAAAAGATTTCAGGTTCCCTCCAGAAAGCCCTTAGGCCACAAGAAAAATCATCCTACATCTAATAAACCCATCTTAGATATATCTCCCATATGGTAAAGCCCTGTTTTGCTTTATTCCAACCAATTTGTCCTTGGATTCCTCTTGCAGCTGTTGCTGCTATTGTTTATGATGTACTGAGCCCTGGCAGTGGAGTGAGGCACTGCGTACAACAGAGTCAAGATTATCACATCACTGGGCTATGTGAGCATTAAATAATCTTACCTGTGAAGAGTCCGAAGCACCCAGTATATTTAAGGGCCTGATACATAATAACTGCTCAACAAATGGTGGCAAAACACATTTTTAATTAAAATATTCTAGGCGTTTAGTCTCAAGAAAAAAAATCAGAGTAGGTTTCTAAACCAGACTACCACCAAGGTAATAAGGATGCTAAAGCAAACAAACAAATAA
This sequence comes from Piliocolobus tephrosceles, assembly GCF_002776525.5. NCBI lineage: Eukaryota > Metazoa > Chordata > Mammalia > Primates > Cercopithecidae > Piliocolobus > Piliocolobus tephrosceles. The sequence goes on along the minus strand of NC_045441.1, from coordinate 75,211,978 downwards.
ATAACCCTTTCTCACAATTTCCCCCTCACTATTTTCCACCACAGTTTGGTTTGGCTTGAGAAACACTGGTGCCTCTATGTGCCCAGCACTGGGCTAGCACTGGAGGCATGGAGATGACTGTGGCCACCCCCCAGCTATAGGTGGCTGCCCCTCTGCTGGAGACATGAAACACCTGAAATTCTTTCAAAGCCGAGTCTTTTGCCATCACAACAGCATTTAGAAAATTTATTATATAAATTCATATAAATGATATAATCCTATATAGGAAGATACTTGCTCCTGTAATAGTTACTATTTAGGTCAGTTGACTTTTTCATATTCTGGGAGACTCCTCCTTAATGTATAGCTGCCATACATACAGGAATCATCTTTTTGGCAATGAGTTTCCTAGAATAAGTGAATGTTTCAAATGTGCTAAAAATAAAACAAGTAGATTAAATTAATGCTAATTAAAATAGAGCCTATGATAGCAAGCCTATAGATATAATTCTTTTCTATAAAGTATATCATAGCTATCACCAAAGAAATTAATCTAAAACTTAAAATTACCAATACTAGCTAGATGTCAATAAATATTAATATCAACAGATAATTCTAATCCTTTTGGTCTATCTGCATGGGTGATCTTCAGGCATGTAGCCTGCAGAGTTGCTCAATACTTTGAGGTGTTCAATATCACTACTAATGTTTGGAGGTTCCCCACCCGAAGGATTTCCCTTTCCATTTCTATCAAGTTTCAGCAGATCCTTTTCTGAAGTTTAAGATGAGAGGCCTTGCCTGTTCCATATCAATGTGATTTGGAATTTAGAAGCTAACCCTTCCTCCTCTTTCTCTTCTCCATTTCCCTTACTTTACTAGCCTCATCTCCCTTCTTTCATTTTCTTCTGAAGTTATTTTTTTGCATGCTTTCAGTATTAATTTAAAAGCTCCCCTTTCCCATGCTCTAAGAAAAAGAATAGCAGAAGGAACATAAGACAGGGTTAGAAGGTGAGCAAACATGAAGCAACAAGAATTTTGAAGCTCCTACACCTTTAAAGCTCAGCTTCCTTCTGCAATGGCCAAAAACAGATGGACATTCTAGAAAGACTAAAAGGGAGAAGATGCTAGATAGGAGGAGACAGAAGGTTGAAAGGAGGAACCCATCTCAAGTTCTTCCTTCTTCCTCCAATCTCTTCTTTCCACAACTCATATGCAGTGGCCTTTATGCTCCTAGTGGAATTGAATCCATTAAAAGTTCAGTGCAAGGCTGCGTGCAGTGGCTCATGCTTGTAATCCCAGCACTTTGGGAGGCCAGGGTGGGTGGATCACTTGAGGTCAGGAGTTCGAGACCACCCTGGCCAACATGGCGAAACCCCATCTCCACTAAAAATACAAAAATTAGCCAGGCATGGTGGTGCATGCCTGTAATCCCAGCTACTTGGGAGGTTGAGGCAGGAGAATCGCTTGAACCCAGGAGGCAGAGGTTGTAGTGAGCTGAGATCACGCCACTTGTAGCCTGGGCAATAGAGCAAGCCTCTGTCTGAAAGAAAAGAAAAGAAAAGAAAAAAGAAAAGAAAAGAAAAGAAAAGAAAAGAAGAGTTCAGAGTAGGTAAAAGGGACAAATGGCATGAAGTAAAATTCCACTCACCAAAAAAAAAAAAAAAATTCCCCAGGGTGCCTCTAGATAAATTGCTCAAGTGTTGTTCTCCACCCCTCTCCTAGGCCAACACAAAACACTAGGCCACCTCACACCTGAACTTCTGGTTGAGCCAGAAGAGCACTAGAAGTTTGAAGGCAGGGCCAGGAGCCCAGCAGAGCCCCAGGCAGTGGGCCCAACCATCACCTCTGCAGGGCTGGGACTACATTTGCCCCCAAACAACCCTCAGAAAGTTGGGTAGGAGGAGCAGTGGGGAAGGTCAAAAGCAATTTGGGTTGGCACCAATGAGGCCTCACCCACCTTCCACCAGGCTCCAACCCTGGCTATCTCAGAGGGTGCAAGAGTCTTCTAACTCTGTCTTCCAACTTCCAGTTAAACCAGAAACTGGACATTCAAGGGAGGGGCCAGGAATGTGGCCAGCCAGGTACAGGGACATTACTGCCACACTTCCCATCATGGCCCACAAGTGAGATCCAGGCCACACAGGTGTACTTGTTGGACAGAAACATTTTGAGATTCTACGTAAAAAGTCTTCTATTCCAGATATTAAACAATCATGACTACCTTTTGTTGACCACTTACTATATATGGCCTAGACTCACCACGAAATAGGTCATTTAATTCTAACAACAACCTTATACAGTAGATACAGTAATTACCTCCCCTTTACATACTAGAAAACCGGAGCCTAGAAGAACAAAAGAAAGTCGATTCCAACCAAATAAAGGACAGATCCAGAATTCCATTCCAGATAAAATAAAATTGACTACAAAACCCACATTTTTCAATCATCATATGTAGAAAACCAACCTTCTATACTTTTGAAAGTACTCCTCCTGGATGGGACTTCAAAGCACTTTGACCTTGTTTTGTTACAGGAACAGAATTCAGTAGCAAGATGGCAAATAGTTTTCCTCTCTTTGTCAATGTGCCTGAGGCCAGAGTAGATTCTAGAAATCAGATAAACAAGTGGCAGAGACAGCCAGGTGCAGTGGCTCATGCCTGTAATCCCAGCACTTTGGGAGGCTGAGGCGGGTGGATCACCTGAGGTCTTGAGTTCGAGACCAGCCTGACCAACATGGTGAAACCCCATCTCTACGGAATACAAAAAATTAGCCGGGTGTGGTGGCACATGCCTGTAAACCCAGCTACTCGGGAGGCTGAGGCAGGAGAATCGTTTGAACCCAGGAGGCAGAGGTTGCAGTGAGCCGAGATTTCACCACTGCACTCCTGAACAACAAGAGCAAAACTCCATCTCAAAAAAAAAAAAAAAAAACAAGTGGCAGAGATAATCCATTTACAAAACAGAATTTGAGTGCGTTAGTATGTGGAAGTGTACGTTCTGGGCTCAGTCTAGCTCAGAACTGGTTTGTCTCAAGGTTAAAGTATTTCCCTTGCCTTTCAGGGGCAACCAATACATGAAAATATATCAACCATGAACTTTAGTCACAGCTATAAATAAACAGACAACATACAAACACATTATATGTTCAAGAGGTCCCTACAGCATAAGCACTTTTTCCACTAAGGTCTCTATTTTCCAAGTCTCATTTTTCCAAAAGATACTGACTGCCCCAAAGGAGAGGTATAATAAAATATTGGAAACGTTCCGGGAACTTATTGAAAAAAACAATAGATCCAACAAATGAAGACAAAGTCAATATTGTCTTTATGTCTAATGGCCCCTAGCTCTTAACATAAGAATACCCTTATGATTTTACAGCAGTCGCAATGATAAATGTAATTGATAATTTAACATAATTATAAAATAAACATGCCACACAGTTTTTCCCCTTCCACAGAGGCCTTAAGAATCCTCATGATTATGACTTTGGGGGCATTAGGACTATTTATAAGAGATTCAAGTCAGCCCAATCTGTGATTATGACTTCCCCTCCCAGCCCCTGTGGCCTCTGAAGAGTCCCCTATTTGTAGTTATCAAGGGAACTCCCATTTCCAGTGGAGAGAGAATGACAGTAGGATGTGAATACTTAGCTTCCCCATTCTCTCAAAGTCCCCCAACCGAATTTTCACGATTGCTCTTCCTTTTGTGTAGTATGAGACAATAGCAGGTGTTCCCCCTCTCATCCCTTTCTAGTCTACAGACTCCTCCAAGGAAGATGGATGCTCCTCTAGAACAATGATCACAAGAAAACAACAGAAGCAAGAAAAGCCAAAGATCACACCTACCCGAATCTCCATCAAAAACAAGACTCAGGAGCCTGCAATCATATAAGTAGGACTACAAGGTGACTCAGCTCCCTAAGTAATATGATTTAGGGAGAATCAAAGGATATATATATATATATGTATAATTTGAATATATATATTCCATTTGAATAAAAATATTCTATTTGTATATAAATATATATATATATATATTCCATTACTTTTATGTATTCATTTTCAATCAGTATTTATTGAGCAGTTACTGTGTGGGAGTTACTAGAAGATGAAGATAAAATGGTCATGGGGTTGTCAGAATTCACAAATAAAAATTTCATGTTTTATCTGGCAATTCTAAATTGTCAGCAAGAGACCATGCCTGCCACAAGGAACTCACAATCTAATGCCCTGTGCATTCCCTAAGAATTTTGAAATCTCATTAACACCTTAGCAAAACTGTTTATCTGATTAGCTTCAAAGTCCATAACCTGAGGCTGGGCTCGGTGGCTCATGCCTATAATCCCAGCACTTTGGGAGGCAAAGGAGGGTGGATCACGAGGTCAGGAGATGGAGACCAGCCTGGCTAACATGGTAAAACCCCATCTCTACTAGAAATACAAAAACTAGCCAGGCGTGGTGGCATACACCTGCAGTCCCAGCTACTCAGGAGGCTGAGGCAGCAGAATTGCTTGAACCCAGGAGGCGGAGGTTGCAGTGAGCTGAGATCGTGCCACTGCACTCCAGCCTGGGTGACAGAGTAAGACTCTGTCTCACAAAAAAAAAAAAAAGAAAAAAGAAAAAAAGTCCATAACCTGGGAGACTGACACACAGAAGACGTAAGTTTTGAGGGGAAGAAAAGTGTTAGAAAGGTCCAAGGCAAGCATCAGCAGAATGTCACAGAAGGAGTAACAATGATTAACCGAGGACAACAAAATGGCCCCATGTCCATAGTTGGGTGGTGGGGATAGGGTAAAGAAATCAAAATGAGGCAACTATTGCTGAGAACTCAGCTTGTTTCACCTGCATTCCAAATAAGTGACAAGTTCACAAAAAACGTTGTCAAGGTTGGTAAACATTTCAGTTAGACCTGAGCAGAACGTCTAGTGAGATCTCATGCCAACTTATGGTTTGGGGTGGAAACCATACAAAATGTGGTGGTTTTATAGGGTTTGAACCTGAAAGCAAGCAAAATGTGGTGGTTTGGGCTGTGTTTTTCTTGGAGATTTTTACATACTCAGGCATAAAAATTCACAGTCAAGCTTGGGAGGTCCAATCTGAAACAATAAAGTTTTCACACTATCCTTTCAGCAACCACAAGGAATAGGCTTCCAAAAGAAGTTGTAGACTATTGTTTGAATATCTTTTAACTATGGTTGATAGATGGACTAGTTAGGCCATGTAAATGTGACAAAAACTAATTTTGATATTTGGAAAGAGGAGAGAGGTTGTCTTTTCCTGGACCAACATTACCTACATAGGAAAAAGAAATCAAGAGTTTTTTATGCATGCTCTCTATGTTAATAATAAAACCAGTTAATGATCAGTTCCATTGGCAGAAATTTCTTGGTTAGCGTGCTGTGAGCAACTCCATAGCTTGAATCTAAAGTGAGAGTGGGCTGAGGAAAATATTTGTTTTGTCTTGTATGTCAGTTATTAAAGCCACTTCAAATCCTTCATGGGAATATATGGGGTTAGCACTGTCTTGGATGTCAAGCAGTATAGGTTCTATAATGGCTTCAGAGTGCCTTGGTTGGGTGCAAGAAAACAGACTTGCATGACCCTCCCCACGTTCTTTTTATAACTTTCTGTGAGGTTCATTCTCTGAATCTGCAACCAAATCAAAATATTTACTCTGTTCTTTAGTTTGAAAACCTGAATATCCCTTCACCATTAATAGAAATTCTAATGTTCTCACAATGGTGTAAAATTTATTTTTTCTTTTGTAATTTTGTAGTGCTTAACTTAATTTTCAAAGGGGCTAGGGAAAAGTTTATAAACATTAATTATGGTTTACACGAGCAGAACAGCAGGAATCATCATTATTATCACTTAACACATATATTTATTAAGTTATTCCAGGAAAACCTAGTTAATTTACACCTTGTGCCTTTGAAACATTTGATAACTCCAAGTTGGGGAATTGGCTTAACTTTCCCTTTGGTGGAAGAGAGTTTACAGATCTAATTAAATTGGCTTTGCAGGGGGTGATTAATCTCCTTAAGGAAATAGACTGCTTTCAAACACTTTAGTAACAACTGTTCCTAATGATTAATGAAATAAATACAAAGAATTCTGGCCTACTAATTAAAGCAGATCCAGTTACGAGTGTTGGCCACAGAATATTAATCCCTGGCTTATGTAAATATGTTATATATAATAGATTACAATATTTTATAATTCTGACATACAATAGTTTATACTGGTCTTCCCTCAAATTAGCCTAAGACAGTGAGGGCTTCCTTGTATTTCTGTTCAACAGTTGTAGGCTTCCAAGATGCCAGTGAAATACATCTAAATAGCTTTTTGAAATGTTTATGATCCCTCCAATCCCTGTTAACTATAATATGTGATGACATAATTGGATTCATTGGAAGCCCACTTGGCTAGGACATTGTGGCAGTTGAAACCTATTAGCACTCAAGTAGATAATCCAAATCACCATCCAACAAAGATGCATAAACCATATATTGAATAGTACAATAGAATGTCTAAGGATTGGACAGGTAACCCAACATGTTTATAAGTTCTTCAATTAAGATAGAAACTCACCAAAAATAGTTTGTCCTGAAAATGTCAAGAATTCATTATGGAGCCCACAATCAAACCTCTTCATAAAGTTACTCAGGGAGAATAACAGGATCCCTTCAGCACTCCTTTTTTCTTCTTCTTTTTTTTTTTTTTTTTTTTTTTTTTTTGAGGTGGGGATCTTGCTCTGTCACCCAGGCCGGAGTGCACTGCAGTCTCAAAGTTCTGAGCTCAAGAGAGCCTCTCAAGTAGCTAGGACTATAAATGCACACCTCTATGCTTGCTAATTCTTATTTTATTTATTTATATATTTTTTTGTAGAGACAGGAGTTTTACTTTGTTGTCCAGGCTGGACTCAAACTCCTGGCTTCAAGCAACCCTCCTGCCTTAACCTCCCAAAGTTGAGCACTCATCTTGAGAAATACTAGCTAGAAAAAGCTAAAGACAGAAGAATCCATCCAGTTGCAATTTATTTATAAATGTAAACAAAACATAAAGAAAAATTGAATATATATTCTTTCAGTGTACATATATTATTTACTATCCATGAGGCTCAGTTGTGAGCTCTGAGAAATATAAATATTATGTTGTGCTTGCTTGCTACAACTTATAGTTTAAAAAAGGAGACAGATTAATAAAGCAACAATTACAATAAGGATCTAGAACTAGAAATAACATTTGACCCAGCAATCCCATTACTGGGTATATACCCAAAGGATTATAAATCATGCTGCTATAAAGACACATGAACACATATGTTTATTGTGGCACTATTCACAATAGCAAAGACTTGGAACCAACCCAAATGTCCATCAATGATAGACTGCATTAAGAAAATGTGGCACATATACACCATGGAATACTATGCAGTCATAAAAAAGGATGACTTCATGTCCTTTGTAGGGACATGGATGCAGCTGGAAACCATCATTCTCAGCAAACTATTGCAAGGACAAAAAACCAAACACCGCATGTTCTCACTCATAGGTGGGAATTGAACAATGAGAACACTTGGACACAGGAAGGGGAACATCACACACCCAGGCCTGTTGTGGGGTGGGGGGAGGGGGAGGGATAGTATTAGGAGATACACCTAATGTAAAAGACGAGTTAATGGGTGCAGCACACCAACATGGTACATGTATACATTTGCAACAAACCTGTATGTTGTGCACATGTGCCCTAGAACTTAAAGTATAATACTAAAAAAAAAAAAAAAAACTTGCAAAATGCTGTAAAAGAAATAAGCAGTGGATACTATGGAGGCATAAAAACAGGTACCTAATTCCAAGCATTGGAGATTTCCCCAGGGCTGATGTCACTTGAGTTGAGCTGGAGAGGTGAGAAGTCAGTCAGGTGGGCAATGAACCAGGGAGGGCTTTCCAGAATAGGGGGATAGTATATGCATAAGTAGAAACTAAAAGGCCTTGTTAAACATTACATTAAAGCTAATGTCAAGCACTAACTAGTATTCTTCGAACATTTACTTTTCACAAAGCATCTTGGTAAGCATTTTACAGGCATTTGTCTCATTTAATTCTACCATTACCATTTAAACCAGTTCTATTATTATTCCAATTGTACTGAAAGAAACTGAGGTTTGGAGAAGTAAAATAACTTACTGAAGATTTTTCAGCAGTCTGACTCTAAAGTCCCCCGCCGCCACTAGACTCTAACTGCCTCCCCAGTGGTGCTTGTCCTCCACAGTGGTGCTTGTCTGTCCTCTGTAGGCAATGAAAAGCCACAAAAAACTTTTGGGTGAATCTCCTAAAAGCAAGCATAACATTTTTTAAATGTGAAAATGATTCCTTTTTTCGGTCATTTAAAAAATCCTTTGGTTCAATACCTTGATTATGTCCTTGTTAAATTTGGTTTCTATCTTGTTTAGAAAAGGAATCATGACTTAAGAAGGACCTATTGTGCATGTGAATCACAACCCCCATAATGAGGAGAGAAGTTAAAATGATGCTGTTTCCAATAAGCAGGGATGGGAAGTGTCATGTGTCACTCTGATATGCGATACAGAAACCAACATGGGTTGTCACACCAATACATACAGGGTAGGATTTATCATTTATACCTACTCTCATACAGGCAGGGTCAGATTTCTAAATCTAAGTACTTTAAATTCAGAATACTTCTCCAGCAATCTTTGCTTTTTAATTGATAGTCTTTAAAGGGCAAGATTTGCTTAGAACCATATTTAAGAGAGAAGAGTGGAACTATAGTGATCTAAAATGATCTAATTTTCTAGAAAATTACTACTTTCTCCAAGCTGTATAAACTTTAATTAAGAAGACAAGGAGGTCTATTCTCTCTCCTTACACACATATGAAATGCCAGGCTTTTGGGATACTGATAAAAGGAAGACAGTGGACTGAAAAGATTAAAATTTTTAACAAAACTCTAAATATAATTAAGATGGAATGTTTACTGCCATCTTTAAGGACCAAAAATAACCAACATTTGTTGCTCCTCTGGAAAGAAAATATCTATCACTTCAAAATATGGGTAAAGTCAGCTTATAAAGTAATCTGTAGAAAGAAATTAAGTCACAAGTAAGACAAAACAAAAATCAGCTCATATGAGCAAATACATTTTTCAGCTAAATATCACCAAAATAAGCATTCTGGGACACCTCATGCAATGCTTTGTTCATCTGTATCCAATAACATATTCTCAACATCTCCTAAAGGGATATTTTGGTTGCTTCCACTACATATTCTCTAGAACCTGACTTTAATGGTAGCAAATTTAGAAGAACAGATTAAAAAAAAATGAAGGCCACTAAAGTGAGAGCAGACATTGAATGTGAAAATAGCCTCCACAATTCACAGTACATAATCTATGGCCACAAAAGGTTTCTCTTTCCCCCACTTTCTATTCATGTGGTTCTCTTTCACCTGCTTCCTCTCCTTGCCCTCTTTCTCCCTAAACTTTCTTTTCCCACTTGAGTTCTCCCACCAAACCAGGTCTAAAATCACTTCAAAAGGACATATTTGAAGCAAAGCAGTTTAATGTATTTTGTCCTGCAAGTAAAAGCATTTGGGTAGCCTTGGTGTCAGCATGATTTCGGCTGTCATCAAGACTGGCCCATTGAAGTTAAATGAAAATCAACTTCAACTGGAATAATTTGAAAGAGAATAGCATTTTTAACAAATTCAGATATCTTCATGTGCTCCTCCCAATCTACAAATTTTGAAGAAAGCTGGGTGGCAGCTATAGCTTCATAAGTAGCCTCCTGTGATATGTTGATGCTACCACAGCAAATTGGGAAATGAGGGGAAGGATGTGTGTTTAGCACAAATGCTTATGATTATGCACACATCACTTGTGTTGAGAATGTAGCTCGGCTATACTAACTATACTAACTGATTAACTATATTTATATATATATGGGATGTGGGCTGAAAAGCACTATAAAATTTATCTGCATGTGTATATGCAAGCAGAGAGAAATGCTGTATTCTGTGTATAAATATCAGGTAGCATAAAATAAAATATCCCTGTAGTTGTTTGTTTATGGACACATTTGGATTGAGTGAGCATTACAACAATCATTTCTTTCAGAGCCACAAAAACATCACACTTTTTAGTTTTAATAAAGTCTAGTTTTTGGCAGTTCTTTTATCACACCTGTCATCTCCTAAGCTTTGCTTAGCCAAAGCACTCAGACTTGAATTTTTGAAATTGTCAATATAGGCCTTCTAATCTTTAAGTCTTAAATTATCTAAGCAGATTAACTACCATTATTCTATGCTTACAGGACTCCAGGGTAAAAGGCAGCAGAGAAAATGCAACTTTTTTTTTTTTTTTAGGCAATTAAGTCCCTGTGGAGGTTGTGTTTGGGGCATGTATTTGGAATATGGTCCAATGTGTTTATGTAAATAACCAAATAGACATGGTAAGTACATTAACTCCAGTATCTAGATTTATAAGACAAAAAGCAGCTCTAAGAAGCTTAATTGTCCCACTTTTAAATTACGAGTTATTCTTAGTTCATATTGACACTTCTCCAGTTTGCAAGCAATGAATGTCCTGAAGCCAAGGGAGATATCCTGAAGGAAAAAAATAAATAAAAAGAAAAAACGAAAGCTCATTTTCACAGCAGCGCCTATCTCTGTGGTGACCCGATTTCTGCTATGATCTCCTTTCTGAGATCAAAGCAGGATTAATGTGATTCTTTACTGTTTGCATTGCACATCTCAAAGTTCTGGAGACTTAAGAAATAAGTAGAAATGCAGCCCTTGAACACAGGGGAAACTGAACTTGAGTGGGGTGGGTTAATAGCACGAGGGACAGCTAACAATGAAAAGTTCTTTGGGATTTGGAAGGCAATACAGAATTTGGAGTACTTTGTAAGTACTGTTGCTTTCTCTTTTCTCATTTTCTGGGGCAGACTTTCAGTTGGTTGATGAGGCCAGCACGGAATGCCACCTTATTAATAGTCTCCATAATGACCTTTTAGCTCATTTGGAATGTTTTGCAGCTGCTAGTTTGCATGAAAAGAGAAGGGAACCCTGCTGCATGTTTTCACAAGAAAGCATTTTCACGTTGCTACAACCAGGCATTTATAAGCAGGATTTAAAAGAGGGGGAAATCTTTTAAAATATCAAAATGTTGAGCTTTTGTGTTTCCACTGCATGTTACATTCCTGGATACTGGAACCCCTAAAGGGTGAGTGTTTCTGCAGCCTTTCAGAGTTGTTTGCTCTTTTGTTGAAGAAAAGGCAAGTCCCATATTCCTGGGATCTCAGAAGGTGAAAAGAAAATCGTTTTTATTTTTAATGCTTAGTATACACACTACTTGGGAAGGGAGAAGCTCCCCTCCTCCAAAAACGTAACTGTGATTTTACCTGCATTACCTAGAAGAGGGCGCGCCACAGTGTAGCCCAATTTGCAATTTTATTTGGACTCAGTACTCTATAGGAGAACAGGATCGCCGGGCAGGGGGTGAAGGTTTTCTCAGCCCGGAATGTGACCCCACGGTTTCCACTCTCGGCTTATAAAGTTCCACCCAAAGCTCAACTTTTCCACAACTCTGCAAGCCTAGCCACACAAAGACACCCATACAACAAGAAGTCCCAACACCTGCAGCCCATTCAACCAGCTGAGCCCTGCTTTTTCACAGGGTACGGAATTTCTCGGACAACTTCCTCGTGTTCCCTCTTCCAAGTTCTTTTAGGTTAGCACTCGCCCTGTCTTTTCTCTCACCATTTCCTCCCCCTTCCTCTCCTGCCCTGCCTGGAGGCCACACTCTAAACTTGTCCTCGGTACTCCTGGCCAAAGCCCAAGAGGTGACCTGAGATGAAGGTAGTGCAGGGTAGACCAGGGAGAGAGGTCTCTACACTACCTCACGCCGGGGTCCCGGGGGTCCTTGCTGCGTAACCCCTGCCTTGGCACCCAAGGAGGTTCCACCTACTTTTTCCTAACATCCTTTATACCAGTCCCTTGTGGAGCCGGAGGATGCGGGGAGCTTGGAGTCAGACTCTTTCTAGGGAGTTGGGAAGGGGGTCCCACGTGCTGGAGCACCTGCAGCAGCAACCCAGCACCTACACCTTCGCCTCTGCGGTCCTGGCGGCGCTGGACTCCCACTGCCCACCCCAAGTTCCTACCTGAAGGGGAAATTCACCGGAAGAAGCTTGTGAATTGCCTCAACTGGAGAAGGAGTTGGATGGTGAAGCTTCTGGTCCAGAACACAATTCCCAGGGCCAAGAATAAAGGAGACAGAATCTCAGTACCTACATACTCTGTGCTCGCCTCCTAACTGTTTTCACCATAACAAACAAGCAAATTGGACTTTCTTGGACCATTTCCTTGCATTATTTAGCTTCATCTGACGGTGGCAACTGTTTTCTCATTGTTATGCTGAATTTCTTAACAAGGAAATTTTCAGCTGAACTACGACTGTTCGATTGTTCGGAATCCATAATGAGGATTGTTCGGAATCTGTAACTAGGAATTGTGGCTTCCTGGAAGAAGTCGCCTGAACATTCTATTGGAAAAGTTCGGAACATCAATAACAACTCACCCTCTGCCTTTCTCTTTCTAATTTTATACTATTATTGTCTGTGCAGCCCTGGTGTGCCCAGCGGTGTCCTATCACAGGGAAGCAGTCACGTAGTTAAAATCATAGTAGTGAGGGACCCATGCTTTATTTAAAAATGTAAAGTTTTAAAATGTCGGATTTTTTTTAAAGCTTAAACTACTATCTGAGATCGGGAATACAAATAGTCCTTGCGTCTTAAAGGCCTTTATATCATTGAAAATTTCCTAACAGGCTGTATAACTTTGAAACAAAACGTTAGTGTTATAATTCAATAAGTTATTTAATTATTAAAACACAGTGAGGGCCCCATAAGTTTTATAGCTTCTGTCAAGACATTGCTAATGTGTGTGTATATATGAGTGTGTGTGTGTGTATGTATATATAGATGTGTGTGTGTGTGTGTGTGAAGGGAGAAGCAAACCCAGATTTTAGGGTTGGATCTTTATTAATATGTAATATCTATGAGGTTTCCAAGTGCAGAAATCAACTCGCCAGTTCTGTACAGGATACTGTATGGAGATCAAATCTGAGATTTCTAAAGTTAAGAATTCAGGTCTTTGAAATGGATTAAATTATATATACCTGAGCGTATTTTAAAAAGAAAGAGAAGGAGGGAGTGACACAGGGAGAGAAAAGAGAGACAGAGAGACAGACAGAATATACACACACACATATATATATATATAGAGAGAGAGAGAGTATGTGTGTGTTATAGGTTGTATTTTTTCAGATCTCATTTTTAAATGTCCTGTTTTGGATGTGATCCCTTGAGTTCAATACATGATCTTTTTCAACTTGCAAAGAATCTAAGTTTTAAGGAAGGGAAGGACAGGCTTCAGCCTCTATTTCATATTTTTAGAGTCACAGCATACCAACTCTTTTGTATTTCCTAACTTAGAAACAAAACGTAAATTTGGAAAATTAAAAGAGACACATAATAGAGGATAATTTTTATCTATATCTATCTGTATATCTGTATATCTTAATAGAGATGATTTTTTAATTAGTTAAGATGTACAGGGTAATTAAATTATATAGTATCCTGAAATACATAACATGGGAGGAGGGCCTTAAAAATTATCCTGTCTACAATACTTGTATATACACAACTAGTAAGAAGTCCATAACTATCAATAGCCAGCAGTGCTTGCAAATTATATTGAATTGAAACGCTACTGAAAGAGTTTATCTTTCATTGTAGTTTGGAATTGTGTGAAGGTATGTTATGTACATGATCTATGTATATATAATTCTTATACTTTATATATATTTAGACATGCACTTCTTTTTAAATGTTTATGTGGTTAGTCACTTTAAGAGCATCAAAATAAATTGTGCGTTGGCTTACACTATCTCCCAGATATTCACAAACACTGATGAACAAAAATCTTTATATGGGAAATGAAGAGCTACCCATTTAAAGAAAAAGAATGGAAAGGGGAACTCGATTTATTCTCATTTGTTTATCGCTAGATTCCCCCCCACCCCCCCGCAAATTCATTTGAATAGCTTTCAAGCCGGAAAATGGAAATGTGGCTCCTGCCCTCTATTTCAGCGGCGGCAGCAGCGTCCTGGCAACAGCGCAATTTTCTATCATCAAGGATAAATGGCATCGAACAGAACATTCTGATAAAAAAAAAAAAAAAGAAAGAAAAAGAAAGAAAGAAAGAAAAAAAGCTTCAGCCCAAGGAGCGCATGATTGCTGGCCTTCCTGTCTGTCATCCCTTTACAAAATCCTCTCCGCAAACCTGAGCGGCATGCTGTCAGAGCTAATAACGTCTTCTGAAGGGGCTGGGGGGCGGGGGGAGCACAGTCTTCCCTGCACAATGTTCCCATTTATTAAATCGAGTGCTTATTTTAAAATTGCAAATATCTTTGTTTGGTTCACTGAAAATTAAAACCAAGATGTAGGAAGTTACATGATGCGACAATTATTCGTGTCATATCAGAGAATCAAACCCCTATCTCTCCCTTCTCCTGGTTAAGGTTGGATGAGGGGGAAGGGGGAGTTTGGGGGTATCCGGGACAGGAGATTTCTGCTGGAAAAATACAAATCGGTTTGCCCTGCAGGTAAGCTGAGAGTAATTGAAAGCCTGAGCAGCGATGCCTGTTTCTACCAGGAAGAAAGAGCTAACTGCGATTCCAGGAGCGCGTGTGGGCGCGGTCCTCGCCGCGATGCCGAGCGCGGGTCAGGCTCAACTGCAAACCTTGCCACCGAGCTTTCCCGCCGGGGACTTCGAACGTAACGGTGCCTATTTCTCGCCTACTGAAATCTCTTTCCAGAAAAGGACATTCTCCTGCTCTGAGGAGATGGATCCCTGAGGTCCCCATGCCCGCACAGGGGGTCCTGGAGGAGTTGAGAGGACACTCCTGGAGCCCTTCCCTGCGTAGTACGCTTCTTCCCGAGGTGGGGGCTGAGAATCGAAGAGCAGCGCCCCCTACACTGGGATTGGGGGTAGTCGAGGGGCTACAGATGCCCGCATTGGGCTTCTTAGCGGCCTAGGCTGATGCCTGGAGATGGGGGGGATTGGGTTTGGCCGACAACTAGCCCTAGTGCCCGTCGAGTTCCTGGGACACCCAAGTTCAGCACTTCGGCATGAAACCGAAACGGCCAAGGAGGGGCGGGGTGGGCCGAGGTCCAGGGAGAGGCGGTGCTGAAGCCCTCTTCCAACCCAGGATCGACCAATCGGTAGGGAATTTTTTAACTCTGGGAGGGAGAGATGAGGAAGGGGACCTAAAACGAGGGGAAAATTCGAATTTAATATCCTTTATAGGAGGTCAAAAGAAAAAAAAAATGATGGCGAGGAAGGCAGAGGGCCCTAAATGGACCCTAAGATGAAGTAGGGTCGGGGACTGGCAGGTGGGGCTGGGGGAGACGGGTAAGCAGCTTGCTTTGGTGAGGAGCTCCCGCGCTGAGAACGGTGGGAGGAGGGAATGATGGGGAAACCTTTGTTTAATGAGGAAACCTAATTATTGCGCATCTGGAAGTCTTAGTCCCTACTACCAGACGAAGGCGGGTACCTGAGGGATGCAGTGCGCATGCCCGGGGCCGTCGGATTTGCTTGATAAGGCACGCACGTGAGCTAACTCCGGCGCAGCCCAGACTCTGCCACTGCCGCCAATGGAATTTCGCTCCTACTGCGCCTCCAGGTCACATTGACATCTCGGTTTCCCCACAATAGGCCTTTAAAACCCACTTTAAAAATAAAAAAGAGTGTTTTAGTATTGTTTCTTGCCTAGACACTGAAGATTTCTGTAGGAAATTGACACGGTTTAGAACTACAAATACATTACTACAAGCAAGGGTTAAAGTATTCGGAATTTAAGAAAAAGTTAGAAGGCAGGGGAGAGGGGACTGTTTAAAGAGCCCTGGCAGGAAGTCAAGGAATCCTGGGACTGCTGCCTTCGGAGCCCTGGGGCTTGGGCCAAAGCTGAAGCTCTCTGAGCCTTATCTGTCACATGAAAATCACACCTACTTCATTAACCAAATGTGCTCAAAAGCAGAAACATTACCTGTGCAGGCCTGGCTTGAGAAAACAACCCATACTGAGAAAGCAACCCAAACCTGCTCTTTCTCCACCTCATCCCCAGTCACACGTGCTGGCCAGGGAGATGGAAACTAGAACACCTGTGTTCCATCCCTCTCCCTTTCCCAGACACCAAAGTGTCTTTGGGGTGAGAGCCATGTGTTAGCTCCCTCCTCTGTGAAATGCTGCTAATTTTAGAAAGATAGAAAAGAGAAAGGTAGAGAAGTGGCATGAATCACCACCATGGCTAAGCCTCTGGTCTCCACCCATGCTCTGAGGCTGGAAAGATGAGATTGATTCTCTGGTGCTACAGAAAGGGTGGGCCAGCTGGGAACTATTACCCATTCTGCCCCTTCTGCACACCAAGGCTGCTCCCTGTCCTTGCTGCAGCACCATTCTGACCACTACCAACCAACCACCTTATATTCTTCTCACTATATATTCCCGCCAGAATTGCTGACTACACATGGGCCTCCAGCATCCTTAAGAGTGCTCATACTCTGTGACAAGAAAACCATTTGTTCTTACTGAAATAAAACATGTGGGGATTGTCATTTGCAGTTCCTATCCCCTTTTGTGTAATTCACAAGTCTCTGATGTAGGATTAGGCTTCGAATACAAGTACATACATTTTGGTACTCAGCTCATGCTCAATGTCATGCTTAAAAGCACCTCAGCAATGCCTCTGTTTGTCTCTAGGTCTTTGTCACCCTCCAGGCCTATGATTATAACATGGCTTTTTGTTTCTTTTTTGAGAATGTGAACCAGAGCCCCACCCCAGTCCTCTAAAATGCAAGACACTAAAAAGTGACCTCAAGGCATTACCTGTTCATCTAAAATCAATATTATTTGACCAATGAGTATTAACATCACGTATCATGTAAGCATATAGCTTCCAATAGCCATGTCTATTTTCAAAGAAGGAGATACCTACTGAACCTTCAGAAAAGCCAGCTGGTAGTTTCTGTATAGAATGACAAACTTCCTCACAATAGTGTTTTGGGATTGTCTTTGAAAAAGGTAAACTTTCTCTAAACTGGTCCAATAAAATCAAAAGAGTGTTGTAAGGGTGCAAAATGAGATAGCCATGTTATCTAAAATAGTTCTTGAACACTTTGGATTTTAGAACACTTTTTCTTAGACTTCTCTTTGTGCTTTAAGGAATAGGATAATAATGGTATGTTTGAAAGGAAATATAGGCCATAATAAAAGTCCATTAGCCAATCAATAATTGTCACAGTCCTCAATTAAAGCAAAGTTATCTTTCCTTGTTCTAAAAGTGGCTGGAATAAATGAAGAAATTTTTCTTCTTGAGCATTTTAGGCAAAATCAAATGAACATAAGTCTCAAATTCATGTCCTGGTCTCTTTCTAAGGAGGCTTTCAGATCATCCATAAGGCTAACTTTGATGACAACTCACTGTCATCTCTGAAGAAGAAAAGATTAGCAGGCTGGGGGTTCTAGAGAGGGACACTGCAGTGTGGGCTCTGGACAGTGACCAGGAACCCATCATTGGCCACAACTTCAGGCTCTGGAGCTGCTGTACAAAGGCACCTTCACCTCCCACCTAGACTGCCCTGCAAAGTCTCTTTGTCTCACATTTGTGCTGACCTCCCATTGGCTCCTTCTCATTCTCCACTGTCATGGCTGCCCATTAGCACCCTATGCCAGCAAGGCTAGTTGATTAAAAAACTATATATATATATATATTCACACACTGACCTGGGTGCATTTCCTTCCCATGTAGCAAGCTACCCACGTAGCAAGCCCCTCTGATTTAAGATTGGTCAAATTAATAGGAAACAGCAAAGGAGGTTAAAGAGGGAAATTATTAAGGACAATGACTGCAGACACGAAATCTACTGTGCAGAGGCTGCCTTTTCCTGAGGATTCAGAGCTGTGCCCACAAATCAGATGGGCAGAACAATCCCCCACCCCACCCCCCATGTTTGGGGTCATTAGGATTGAAGGTAGCTTCCGGGGGATTCCCTTTCCTCTAGCATGGGTCAGCCAGGAGGCAAGAAGGAGACTAGGAGGCTGAGGACCCGCATCAGTCCCACTGAGCCTCCAGGAGGTATCTTTTCCATCTGCCCCTACCTGCTCCCCTGCTCCCCCAGTGAGTCCCGCGTGCCTAGCCCCCACACCCCCGCCCCGCGGGAGTTATTTTAAGGACACTAAAGGTGCTCCAGAAAGCTTTTCTTTCTTTCTCTCTCTCTTTTCCTCTTTTTCTCTCTTCCTCTCCCACTCTCTCCCTCTTTCTCGACCTGGGAGCTAACTCAAGCCTGTGCACCGGAGGGCAGCTGACAGCTGAGCGTGGCAGGGGCGGGGTTGGGGGTGGGAAAGTGGCGGTTGTTCCAAGAGCAGGATTCTGGAGTCCACCGGCGCTTGGGCAGGTAGCAAGCAGACCTAGCTGCACGTTGCCCCGGCTGGCGTTTTCAAACAACTTGAATTGCAGGCTACATCTTGAATACGAATTAGCCTTCCGCACTGGTGTGACTTCGCTTTGAAACTCAACTTGTCAAGTATGGTTTTAATTAAACATCTTCCGGCCTCGAAAGATTACATGTTTTGTAAAATATATTCTAGCATGAAATTTACTTCCACGATCTGAAATTAGGTTTTTTTGTAAATGTTTTCATAAAAAAGAAATAGGAGGTGTGTGTGTGTGTGTGTGTGTGTGTGTGAGAGAGAGAGAGAGAGAAAGGGGGTAGTGAAGTAGTTTATATTCACTGCCTTCCTTTAAAACGTCCTACTAGCCGGCCCTGGAGCCTGTCAGGTCCCAGGTCCCAGGTCCCAGGTCTCAGCCAGCCCTGGCCGGGGCAAGGACAACACCTCGCGTCCAGGTCAAGCAAGTAACTCAAACCTGCCCCGGCAAGCGCGGCCCACGCTGCTTTTGCAGTTGGGGACAATTGAGTGGACACGCAAATTAATCCCGCACTGATTTGTTTCGGATCCATCTGCAGGACGCTTGATGCCTCCCCCTTGGCTGCTGCAGCAGACACCTGCCTCCCTCCCCATCCCAGACTGCTCTGCTTGTCCCATGAAAGCAGAGAAAAGAAACCGTAGGGTGCAGAACAGACCTCAGTAGTATTCAAGACAACACTTCACCGTGAAACGTAAAGTTCTCCTTTAAGAATTCCTGCCTAATATTGAGAACAACAGCAATGTCAATTGATAGCCGTTCTAACAGTCCGAACTGCTCCAAACCAATCTAAAAGCTTGCCTTGATGGAGAAGGGGCCTCTGGGGCCTCTCTATCACCTGTCTGGGGGCCTCTATTTCCCAAGTAGCCCTCAAAGAAAAAAGACCCTATGCTCCTGCGTAGGGGTAGAAAAAGTGCCTGCCAGGATGGGTCTTTCTATTCAATACAGAATTAAGAGTTGGGTCCCTGTGGAATTCTCTTCCTAACTAATCTCTGAGGAACCAGCCAATTCTGACGGGATTTGCTGGATTCGAGTAAAACTTGGCGCACATGGGGTGGGGTGTGATGGGGAGCAGGAGGGAGGGGGGCGCATCTCCTTTCTTCCAGATAATTGGGATCCAGCAAAGAAGGAGGGGTGGAGCGGTAGGGAGAGTTATTTACCGTCCTCGACTGAAATAGGCAAAACCAATAACGCACCTCGTTTTTCGCCCTGTTTACTCCATCCCCATTCAGTGATTGGCAAAGCAGGCCCTGAAGGCAAAGGCAATAATTGCTCCGCGCTCTCCTTACTAGGGAAATGTGTAGGCATTTGAAGTGTACTAAAAATAAACGAAGGAGCGAGAAAATGAAAAGGGGACAGAGTGACAATTTGCGGCAATTAAAGCGTCTGCGCGCTGTTGCCGGAGGAACAGGAACCCACAGCGGTTTTTGTTTTCCTAGGCTTGGTGATGTGACTAACTCGTTAGAGAATTTGCGTCCCAGGTTGTGTGTGTGTGCGCGTGCCCCTGTGCATTCAGCAACCCAGGAGCCCACAGAAATGGCCGGATCCGTGGGGGAAGATGGAGCCTAGAACCCTAAAAAGCCCTTTGGCCTCGAGAAAGACCCCGGTTAGCTCTCTATCCTAACCACTAAGCCCCTCTCAAGTGAGAGCCTCTCAGCACTCAGTTGCCACGTCTCGCAGGAACTTTGGAGCAAGTTTTCAGCTCCAAGGTGTCTAACCTTTAAAAAGAAAACCTTAATAATACTAGCTTTTATTTCACGACCACGCGAAACGCAAAGGATGTGGAGTGGGGAGGCGAGGGAAAAAAAGGGGCGGCCAGCCAAATCAAAGCTTGGGAGACATTTTGACAGTGCGCTTGAAATAATGCTCTTAATTTTTGGAAGGTTTGCAAGGGGGTGGGGGGTACATGGGAGAACCACAACTTTCTCCTGTCTGTCACTCAAGCGGCCAGAGAGGGCTCCAACCTCCAGCTCCCGCAGCAACACACAGTGGGAAATTGCTTCAAGATACAGTAGGGCTCTATTCTTTCTCTACCCCCCGCCTTTCCCGAGCAGTGAACTTCACAGAGAGGGTAGTAAAGGAGGGTAATCCTGGGTGTCAAAAATCTGTGCATAGCCTGAGCTCAGAAGAGTTCACCCCAGGCCCCAGACCCAGCCTAGCGGCCAAACTGGCACCCCTTGCTGCTCAGCCCCCGCATCCCCCTATCCACCTCCCCAGTCAGGGATGGTGAGGTTTGGGGGAGGAGAGTGACACTACCATTCATCCACCACCTAAGTCCAGCCCAGGCTGCCTTCGATGAAAGCTGGCAAATCCGGCGAGTCTCGCAGAAATTTTCTTCAACCCTAATTCAATTTTAAAGCGGATTTTTACTATTAAAAACGCTGCCGAGTAACACATTGAATTAATCTGACTGTACGGTTTTAATTACAGTGAGGGTTTCTCTACAAATCTGTACAAGACAGTGGCTGGCTCTCGGAGAATCTCTGCCTCCTGAATTCCATTATCGGGCCCCTGGTTCCCCGCAGACGGCAGCGCGTGGGAGCCAGCTGCGGTGCCAGCCTTCAGTCGCCCTCTGCGTCTGCCGGGCCTCCTGGCTCCTGTCCCTCGTTCCTTCCTTCATCTCAGCTCCATGGAGAGCCCAGGACTCCTGCGTGTCTCTTTCAGACTGCTGAACTGATATCCTGAAAGGCTACCCTTGCTTTTTAAACTCTTGGGCCCCAGACTTTTGAGCCCCCTGAGCATCGTTCTTAAAGTGGTTCATTTTGTCTGGGGAGGGTGACCTCTTGTGTAATTTTTTTTTTAAGGGTTCTCCTGCTTCGACTTAGCAGCTGTTAGAGTGGGCAGCGTGATGCCCAGGCTGTTTAAGGGGAAAGTAGGTTAGGAAATGGGGAGGAGAAAAGGAGAAAGGTGTAGAAGACTAGTGGATGAAGAGCTTGGTGTGGGGGGTCTAGGTCCCCCACCTCCAGTCCTACCTCCACCCCCATCTCCACCTCCTGACCCTAGAGGAAATATACATGGTGTAGATCTGCAGGTAATAGGACTGCTTTTATCAGCTCTCGTTTTGTTCATTTGTTGTGCAATTAGCATTGTGGGGTGATGGTACCTAGCAAACAGGACCAGGAAGAAAACTTAAACACAAAAGGAAGCTGACTCAAACTCATACTCTTTTGTCCACTCTCTTATATTCTTTTTCTAACTCTCTATGTCCCCTGCTTTTGTCCCATTCTCTCCTTCCCTCCTCACCAAGTATGTGCGAGTAAAGAGCAAATCCAAATATGAACCAGCAAAATGGACACAACCTCTCAATGTGTAAAGAACTGAAGGCTTTGAGCTCTGTGAGGGAAGGGCCCCACTCAACAGAGTGAAAGGGATGAGGAGCGTTTGTGTTCTCTGCACAAAATTTGTAAAACCTACCAGAAAAAAAAAAAAAATTATTATTATTCCATTCCCAGGGTAGTGGGAAGGGGACTTTCTTTCTCCTAGTTGTGTGTGTGTGTGTGTGTGTGTTTTCAAGGGATCTCTTTTCTGAACCAAAAAAAAAAAAAAAAAAGAGAAGAGAGAGAAAGAGAGAGTGAATGAACAGGCACAGTTGGGAGAATGGGATGTGAAAAAACAAAAACAAACAACCTTAGCTTCTTCTAAGGTCATTCAAATCTGTTGCCCTCTAAAAAAGTTTTGCTAAAAGACTAATAAATTACCTTTCCATTTATTGGGATGGTCCCAAATAAAGGATATAAGGAGTATTTATGAACAGGTATGAGTATAAAAGTCACCAGTTCATATATATCCCAAGAATAGTCAGACACAAAACAAACTCACCCTCTCTCTTTCTCATGAAAAATGGTTTTCATTTATTTTTCTGTTATAACAAGAGAACTGACATGATAGCAAGGGGATGTTTTCATCCCAGGTTTTCCTGAAGAGTTGTCCCAAGCGGGGCTCTCCTTTAATATTAGGCATTTTCTGTGACCTTGTTATTGTTACTGCTGATGAAGGGATGAAGGAATTAAACAGAAGATGCTTGGAGGCATTTAGGAAGACAGCTATATTAACTCCTTATTATGCCTAAAAATAGTCTACTGTTTCCTGTTGATACTTGTTCCCTACCACTATAGGGCTGTATTTATCCTCCAATGGTCAGGGGTCCCTGCTTTCCAAAGACTGGCTTGCTTAAAGCTGACTTCTAACACCCCTTCCCTTCTCTCTTTGCCCTGATATATTTCCCATCAGGGCGAATATGGAGAGCTCAACCTTAGCATAGCCTACAGATTGAAAAGACAGACATCAGCATTTACCTTGTTTTATTCTAAGTGTTTAAACACTGTTGAGCCCTTTTTTTCCTGGGCTTAGAGAAAAAGGAACGTTTTTGCATTAAGAGTGGGGTCCGATGCTTGTTAAAAGAGAAAAAAAGAGAGGATTTGAGGGGAGAGAGCAGACAAGCAGGCCAACTTCTGTATACAATCCTAAAATTAGAGAAGGTAGAAACATGTGCTACTTTTCTCCTGAATTAATTCTGGGCCCAGCGCATCAGCTCCCTCTATTAAGAAAGCCTTGAGTGCTCACACACTTGGGAATGGAGTCATGGAGAAGGCAAATGATATTTAGTTTGAGGAGCTGGTTAGCTTTGTTTTCATAACTCCACTGGACTCCAGGTTTGAAAATGCCTGCAGCAGGAGCCTGTAGGTTGGGACATGCATAGTTAACATTCTCCAAATTGGACAGTCTTGAAAAACTCTGTGAACCCCCCTGGGGGAGCCAGTGTCATGTCAGAGTTTCCTAGCTGCCTATTCTTGGGACCCAGGACTAGAGAGATGAGGAAAATATTATCCCCAAACTTAAGTAAGACTCTTTCTAAACATGGGGTAAATTGAGGCCACTTTTTAACTGGATTTGGGGGAGTCTAAGAGAGAAGGGTGTTAATATGGACAATACAGCTTATCACCACAGACAAGAACACCAAATTCAGTGTTTCCTTGTGTAGACTGATACTTTTGGCAACTCCTGAAGATGCCATCACTGGCAAAAGGCAGCTCCCATGTGCCCCAGAGCTTTCACTGCTGTGTGTGTGTTGGGGGAGGGGAGAAAGTTGTGCAGGTTTCCAGGATATCAGGCACCCTTTCCTTACATACATACACAAACAGAGTTTTACAGTATATTGAATGAGGAAAAGACTAGCAAGTTTTTTTTTTCCATCAATGTCTCCCTTTGAGAAGGAGCTATGTAAATCAATACCGAGTTATTTCTTTGAATTCAAAGGCCATTTATCCAGGTCTAATTTCTTTAGAATTAAAGTGATAACTGAGCCCAACTTAGCAACCAAACCCATGCAGGTCCTGCCTGGTGTGAATGTACTTCTACGGTCCGTGAGGCTGCAAAACCACTTCGGGCACCCCCAAGCATTTCCAGGTCTACATGCGTGAGCAAACACCGGTTTAGACCAGGAACAGCAGGAGATTCTTTGACCCAAGAGCCCATTCCTCCTACAGTGGCCTCCGGCGGACCCGGGAGGTCTTGTGTTGGCAATACACAAGTATTTCTCTCTAAATAACATTGACACTCGCAATACAAATTTCAACATCTCAACACCTTAAAAAGCAAAAAGCAGCTTAGGCCTCAAATCCTGCCTAGTGAATATAACCCTCACCTACTACATGCCCTGAAAGAGCCTTGGGCCTCCTACCCCAGATAGCAGGGTTTACTTTTATTTTGAATGATAAAGACTTCGAGGGCCTTGCCCGCCCTCCTCCTCCCACCCGCAAGGGTTGGCCCGCGTTCCCCTGCGGGCGAGACAAAGAAGCAGGAGCCAGGACCCGGCTGGCGCCTAACCCGGCGCCGGGGCCTGGAGCCCCTGAGGTGTGCGCCTTCCTGCAAGGCCCCAAAGATCCCGAGTTTTTGCCCCTTCCTGAAGGGCTGGAGGTGCGGGCTGGACTAGTGCAAACGAGAGTGACTCCAACCGCCTTACTTCAGCTCATTACCGTCACCCATGAAACCAGAATGAAGGACTGGGAAGCCAATCTGCCGCGTTCAATTGGAGAGAAATGACTGTCGGAAGAAGTCCTGCGGTAAATAGCCTCTGAGCCGCGAACTCTATGCGCCGTGGCCGGTGGCAGAGGCCACACCTGGCAGCCACTCGTGGTGCGCCACCTTGGCATGTTGTGTGTGGGTCACACTATCTGTTTTCCATTCTCCAATTTTCCATTCTTGATACTGGTAGGAAAGTCTGATAGTCAGGCCTGAAGTTTAGATGCCATCCCGCAAGCGCAGAGATATCACACCAAGTGGGGCCCCTAGCTCGCTCGTTCCACTTCCCAGCCCCTGACTGTCTCTGAGCCCAGCCTGGGTCGCCTAGCAGGTTTCAGCAGGACCTTTACCATGCGCCACAACTACCACCTCAGTGCAGCTGCTTCACTGGAACAGAGTGCAGGGATTTTAGCCACTAACTAATAGGGGAAGGTTGAGAGCCCTGAAGCTACAACCCAGACAATCCCAGCCTGCCCGGCTTCCTCAGCTATCAAAGAAACGAGGAAAAAAAAAAAAAATCCCGTTGCAAATAGAGGCTGCTGCGCTCTGGATACGGTGCTCAAGTGCAGGGACCTTCCGAGGCCCTGCCACGACATACTCTGCTTGGGGTGCAGCCAGTGTTGCAGGAAGCTGGCAAGGAAAGCGGTGCACCTGCGAGCATAAAGCGAAAAACATAGACAAGCACGGGGTGGGGGCGTAGGGGGTGAAACGCCTTCACAGTGTTAACAACAAGCTGCAGGGTGTAAAGCAATAAAACTGCCACGTCTACCTGCTGGTATTGAGGACATTACAAACAGCCTCTGCGCGCAGCCCGGGTGTATCGAGAGCGCACTAGGATTGGGAGTGGGAAGGAGGGGTGGGAAATCTTCTCTTTTCCTGACCTTTCCTTCTGTCCCCAACCCCCCACATTTCCCCCTTACTTAGCCCACCTTTCTTTTTCCATGGAGCTTTTTTGTTGTTGTTTTAATTCATTGCCAATTTGTAAACGTGTAGATCGGGTTACTGGTTCGCATGTTAAAGTGCACCTCTTGTTAAAAGGTGGGGAACAAGGCACGCCACTTAAAAATGAATTCAGAGTTACTGAACCGGCTCCCCAGACTCAAGAATTTAAGCGCAGGGGGCTGGAAAAAGGAGGGGGAGAGGAGCGCAAATGCCGCTGACCTGGAAACTCGGAGGAAACTCGCGGGCAGCGAGCTTCAGGTTTTCTGATACATTGAAGGAAAGAAAGAAAGAAAGAAAGAAAGAAAAAGAAAAATGCAAACTGGCCTGGAGATAGCTAGACACCCAGGGCTGGGAACTGGGAAAATCGATTAGCATAAGCCGCTGCCGGAGGGCTTCGCACAATGTAAAAATAAAGTC